>NC_000075.6:65742460-66049424 GCF_000001635.26 Mus musculus
TCAATTCAATCAAAATTTTAATTATTCTGTCAAAGAGGGTACTTGCTATTTAGTACTCCAGTAAAGCAAATTAATTTTTTCTTAAAAAAAAATTAAGAAGTGTGTTGGTCCATGATTGTAACGCCAGCACCCTCAAAGCCCCAAAGGGCTATCATTCTCCACTACATAGTGAGTTTCAGGTCACACTCAACTGTTACATGAAACCTAGTGTCAAAACAGATGGAACTAAAATGGATAAATAAACCACTACCATCACCTACCCCACCCCCAACAAAATCAGGCATGATGGGGCATGCCTGTAAATTCAGTTCTTAGGGGGGGCTCTGGGTTCAAGGCAAATGAACTATGCAACAAGATCTTGTCAGAAAACCCTTACATCAGTGAGATGACAGGACAGGCACACAGATTTATGATATACAGATCAGTTCAATGTTTTTTCATTAACTAATTTGGTGGTCAGATGTAGCCCAAGCTGGCGAGAACTCTCTATGTAGATAAGGATGACTATCAAGTCCTGATTCACCTGCCTCCACCTTCCAGGTGAGCAATTACAGGAACGTGCCACCATGCCCGTCTGTTCAATGCTGTTGCTTTATAGCTAGAGAGAAGCAGATTCAGAAACAACCTGAGTGTTCATCAAAGAAGAATCTTTACTGTTGAGGACAAGTAGCCACAACCTATTTCTTTTTAGTGACTAAAAAGATACAAGGTCATATCACAGGGTGGAACAGCCCAGCAATGCTAAAGTGAGACCTATGAGAGCATAAATGATTCTTAAACAATCACCAACAGGGGAGGTCTGGAAGGACATTCCAGCTCATTCTGAGTAAGGAGATCCGAGATGACTTTACACTGAAAATTTATTATCCTTGTTTAAAATTTATGTTTTGAGAGAAAAGGGAGGTTTATGTATGCATTTCATTACAACAAAAGGTACTGAGTTAATAAGAAATGTGCAAGCAGGAAAAGTAAGAAGACTGGCCAGGTGGGGTGGCCATGTCTCTGACCCTAGCATGCAGGAGACAGAGGCAGGACACCCTAGTCCACATGGGAGATCCACACTAGCCAGGGTTGCATAGTGAGATATCAGGGAGGGTGGGGTGGTGGTACACAAAAGAATAAGGCTGGAGGTCAGAAAATAAAATAATTACTGCATGCTTGCTGGGGAGCAGGAGTATCTCAGTGTTGGTTGAGACAGGGTCTCTCCTTCATTGCTCTGAGAGTAACTAACCCACCATGTAGACCAGGCTGGCCTCAAATTCACAGAGCTCTGCATGCTTCTGCCTCCCAAATGCTGAGATTAAAGGTGAGTGCCACTATGCCTGGCTTCAGTAGTCTTCAAAAGGCAAATATGCATATGTACTATTATTGCTATTATTATATATTACTATCATCCTCACATATATGCACATATGTGGATATGTATATGTATATATAGGGATAAAAAAAAAACTACCATGGGAGTTACATTAAGACAGCCACAGATGGCATCTCTGAAGAGGTGTATTTAAACTGAGACCCAGGATGGGAAGGTGCCAGTCACATGAAGAACTTAAGAGTAAATAACAGGCAGAGAGAATGGCATATACAAACCTCTAAGGCAGGACAAAACTTAGCATACCTCCCAAGGATAACTTGCATTAAGTCTAGTTCTAGCTTTCCTGAACCAATAGGCATGTTTCACAAGCACACAGATATACAAGGTCTTTATTGAGAAATAAACAGCAATCCCAAACTCCTGTCTGTGGCAACCAGAATTCTGCCTGGAACAGAGCCAGAAAAAGCCATGTTTCTAGCACTTCTGAGAAAACTGTGGCTTCTGTTTATCAAATTAAAATGCAAAGCAGCTCATTCCTGTGTCACTAGAAACTGTCAGAGAGGGATTATGGTTCCCACCCCAAGGATGCAGGTCAGCTACACAATACCCATCTTCCAGTACTGAGAAGGAGGAGAAAGATTAGGCCTGCTTCCAAATAGCAGGCCTGCCTGCTTGTTACCGTGGTAACCTCCTTTCCCTGAGCTGCTCTCATTTGTCTCTCTCTGCCTGACCTTCATGTTGCTCTGACAGTTCTGAGGAGGAAAAGGTGCCTGCCTGCCAGCTAAGCACTCAGACTGAGGGCACTGAGCAAGAACAAGAGGCACTCAAATTCCCTCTTATTCTAGACTCCAAACTGTGACCTCAGAGAAAGAGATTTCTGGTGGCTCTTGTCATTCCACCCTTCCTGCCTGCTCTCAGGGACACCTCACTTCTCTGATATATCCTTTTAGTGTGAAGACTCTGAGTCAGAGTCAAGCAGGAGAGTGACAAGCCACAGAGAAGAGGAAAAATGAGGCATGACAAGCTGGACTACAGATAATAAAATACTAACTCAAAGCCGCCTGACATACAGCATCCTAGGTAGGCATAGCTGCTGATTTCCTCGCTGCAAGACTCGTGCTATGTGCACTGTCAGAAGAGAGATGGAGCCCCAAAGCTTAGTGCTTCCCACTGTTTTTCAAGACATGGATATACAGAGTTTGACCACTGATCAAACAATTACTGAGTTCTTTCCCTGGAAAGCTTTTATATTATGCACTGAACATTGAATGGTAAATGGAAAAGACCACTGAATACATAGAAATCAGACATTACTAGAGCTAGGCATCTGTCTCACCTCTGTGATTCCAGGACTCAAGAGGATGATGTAGAGCTGAGTTTCAAGCTAGCTAGGACTATATATTAAATCATACAAACCCCCAAAGAAGGAATGGGGGTGGGGCATGCTTGAAAACCTATAGGGCATGTGGATAACAGAAACAACTACCATTGAGGTTACATTAAGACAGCCACAGATGCTATCTCTGAAGAGGTGTATTTAAACTGAGACCCTGGATGGGAAGGTGCCAGTCACATGAAGAACCTAAGCATAAACAACAAGCAGAGGGAACAGCATATACAAACCTCTAAGGCACAATATATTCACATTAGATATACCCAGGGGAAAATGCATCTGCTGATTCCTAGGAGGCACGAAGAACGGGCAACAGTAAAATAATTAACCAGAGTGGTTATGGTATCTTGCCTCTGTAATCCTAGTATTGGGGAGACTAAGGAAGGAGAACTACAAGTTCCAAGCTAGTTTGAGTTATTGCGTGTCTTAAAAAAAAAACAGGAACAGCAAGATGGCTCAGCGGGCAAAACTGCATGACACAGAGCCTGGGTTGAAATCCAGGACCCATATGTGGGAAGGAGAGAACCAGTTCCTTTGAGTTGTAACCAGATCTCTCTACACACGCACCACAGCACATGTGCACCCACAGACATATTCACAAGCAAGCAAGCAAGCAAACAATGCAGCTAGTCACTGAATTCAAGTGATTGTTATTTTTCAATCATAAAAACCTGTGATGTATGGACAGCTTGCTTATCCAAATTCTTGATGGTGCCTCATGGTAGAAGCTCGTTATCCTAGCTATTCTGGAAAACGAGTAGGAATGTCACAAGTTCAAGGTCAGCCTGAGCAATTTTGTAGGACCTAAATATTGAATATACAATACTAGGGTCAAATTTCTACTAACTGTCATTCCAAAACACAGTTTATAAGAGTAGGGCTGGGCTGGGGAGATGGCTCAGTGGTAAGGTGCTAGCTGCAGAACCTGATGACCTTAGCTTAGATCTTTAGAAGCCATGATAAATCGGGACAGGGTTGGGTAAATAGCTGTAAAAACAGCATGTTTCTCTAAATGCTTGAAGGCTGAAATAGGACATTGAATGGAAGCTTGGGGGCCAGCTATCCTGGTGTGCACAGTGAAAAACAGCAAAGAGGCCTACTCTCAAAATGGAAGATTCGGACTGACTCCTGAAGTTGTCCTCTGCTCTCCAGATGTGTGTATACACCCCCCCACCCCCGCCCCAGAGTGAGTGAGCACGGGAGTGCAAGAGAACAGGGCTAATTATTATTTCTCTTCCATTCCAGGGCTTCCATCAAATCCCTTTACCCACCATGTTTTTCTCAAATCTATGTACGCTGGAGCTATGAGGCTATAAGGAAAGTGGCTGGCTACCACATGGAAACTGCCATTGACAGCTATGGTTTATCTTCACTCAAGCAGATCTACACTGGTTCTGGATTTGTTTCCAATTGTAATAGGATACAAAACAAAGGGACGGACACACACACACACACACACACACACACACACACACAGACACACGCTGGTTTGCCTGACATGGTCCCTTATCTCATATGCATGACCTTGTGTCATTTCAGATAATATTCAGTTAAGGCCCTAAAATGTGAATACTGAGCAGTCAGACAATTAAAGTCTAGAACTCTTTGCACACAGGTAGATTGATCCTTTCTCCCAACTTCCTTTTTTGAGGTAGGGTCACACTGAGCAGCTCTGACTGGCCTGCCATTCTCAGCAATCCTCCTGTTGTAGCCTTCTGAGTACTGGGATTATGGATGTTGAGGCAACATGCCTTGTAGGACTTTGGGGTTTTTGTTTGTTTGTTTTTGTTTTTTAAAAGATTTGTTTATTCTATGTAAGTACACTGTAGCTGTCTGTCTTCAGACACTCCAGAAGAGGGCATCAGATCTTTTATGGATGGTTGTGAGCCACTGTGTGGTTGCTGGGATTTGAACTCAGAACCTTCAGAAGAGCAGTCAGTGCTCTTAACCACTAAGTCATCTCACCAGCCCCCAGACTTTGGTATTTTTAATCAGTAAGTATTTGACAGCTAGGAAGGATTTGAGTTTTTCTTTTTCTTTTTTCTTTTTTGGTTTTTCAAGACAGGGTTTCTCTGTGTAGCCCTGGCTGTCCTGGAACTCACTCTGTAGACCAGGCTGGCCTCGAACTCAGAAATCCACCTGCCTCTGCCTCCCAAGCACTGGGATTAAAGGCGTGCGCCACCACGCCCGGCTTTGTTTTTTGTTTTTCTTTTTTCTTTTGGATTTGAGTTTTTAAGTTAAACAGGGCCATATGCAGCCTTTTCTTTCCCCCTCCAGCTTCTTCGAGATCAGCCCAAACTTAGCTCTTCTGCTCTCTAGCAAACTAGAAGCATGCCCCAGCTTACCATTTGTTTCTCATTAAAAAAAAAAAAACAATAAAAAATTTGACACAGAGTCCTATTAAGTTACTTAGGCTGGCCTTGAACTTGTGACATTCTTACCTGGCTTCCATAATAGCTACAATAGCAGTCTTGTAACAAGAGGCTTGACAGACCACACCTAATTTTACACTAGTACCCATTAGTCTCAGTTTTCGCTGGCACTTGTCTGTGCCACTTCACTGTGAATATATAAGAGCTTTCTGAAAGGATAGCTTTTCATGCCAAATCAACAATGTATGAATCTATTTCCAATATGAATTAAAAAAATTTTATTTATAAACTTAACCCTGTAGAAAGGAAAATCTCACATAAAGCTATGTTCCTGAAATGTAATATTTTAGAAAAGAGTAGAGGGAATGACCAGACTGATACTAAAAGTCACTTCAGATGAAAAGATAATCATGGGGGGGAAAAAACCTAACTTTGAAGGCTGTGTTCAGATATTTTGCTGTCTTCTTTAAGAAAGTCATTTAATTTTTTTTATGCCTAGTGTGTTCATTAATATGAAAACCATACTGATACATATTATAAGAACTAAATGAAATATATAAAAAGTATTTAGCACTGCTGTCTGGCACATAAGTCAGATATCAGCACTAATTCAGGATACAGGTTAGGTATTCAGATTAATTAATTTTTATGTTTTTGAGGCATACCCCTCGCTGGTCTGGAACTCATTAGGTAGGCCAGACTGGCTTGGAATTCTCAGCAATCCCCTTGCCCAAGTGCTGGGATTATAAGCATGTGCTACCATGCTGAGAAAGAGCCGGCTGTCCAGAAGCAGTGAGCTGACTCGGTGGTTAGGGCCTTTGCTGCCAAGCCTGGTGACCTGAGTTTGCTCCCCAGAGCCCAGGTTAGGGAAGGAAAGAACCGAGTCCTGCTTTCTGCCTTAGTTTCTTGTCCAGCATTTAATGCCTAGCCTTTAATAATGGCTGAGCCATCTCTCTAGCCCTGCCTTCATGTTTTGAGATTAATAAAATAGCACTGAATAAATTTTATTGATTGATTTTATTGACTGACTGTGATAGCTTCTGCATGCCAGGCACACATTCTTCCGTGGACTTACATCCCTAGTACTCTTTTTAGCTTTTACTTTGAGATTAGGTCTTGTAATTACCTAGAACAGTATAGAGCTCAATCTGTAACCCTCCAATACCTTAAACTCTCATCCTCCTGCCTCAGTCTCTTTAGTGGCTGGGATTTCAACTTAATTTGAACTGGCTTAATATTGTAATAAACCCTAACTTGTCTAAATTCACACTAAGTGTCGGACACAGCTATTATGCTCAATGGCAGTTCTATTAACTTGGGCTTTATTACAAATGTGTCCATCAAAGCAAGAGTGTTTCATTCAGACAAGCATTTTTAGTACAAAATCAAAACACTGAGAATAAGGAGCCTTTCTGAGATTCCATGACTAAGATAAAGGCACTATGCAATCAATGACTTTGGACTATATCAGGCTTAAGAGTCAAAACATGATAGCTGCTGAAAGAACACATACTTTGAGCTCCAGAGAGAGATTTTAATGTTTTGAATGATAAATGTTCACATAGTTTAGGTGCATTTATTCAGATTAAGAGATAATATCTGTCAGTCTGTGAAATACTAACATGGTCTTAGTTTTAAATGATGTTCACATCGAGAGCATCCCACAGCCTAGTTAGTTCTGAAGATCTCCTCCTCCTCTTTTATTTTCATTTATAGGTCTTGTTCAGGTCTCAAATGGGATTCTATGTTCTTTAGCCACCAAACTGGACTGGTTTGTTTGAACAAAAATAAAGGTGAGAAAGTATGTACGTACGTACGTACGCACACACACACACACACACACACACGGAGGGAGGGAGGGAGGGAGGGAGGGGAGGGAGAGGGAGACAGAGATGATGGACACAGGTACTGAGAAAGTAAAGACACTTGCTGTGTGAGCGTGGTGACCTGAGTTTAGCCTCAGACTTTGGGTAAAGGGAGGCAGAGAAAAAAATTCTATGAAGGTGTCCTGTGGCCTGCACACTTGCCGTGGGGCACAGGACTGCACAATGCACCCCCCAGAAATAATACATAAAAGTAAAAGTATTAAAATAGCAAGCATATACATGCAAGAAACTACATACATTAAAAACATAAACACAAGAACAGAGAAAGCAGTCCACAAGAGGAAAAAAGTCCTTACACATGTGTAGTAAGTCAATGGAATAGAAATCCATGCCTTTACATGTCAATTACTTTAATTCTACCAGTCTGTTTCATTATAACAGACCCTATGTAGCTATCTGCTTTCTCATTCAAATGAACATATTGGTATTACTGTAAATCACAAAATTTCTTTTCTCCTGTAAAAGAAAGAAGAAAAAGGAAAAGGAAAAGAAAAAAGCCATGTGGTGGCACTGGCATTTAATTCCAGCAATAAGGGGGCAGAGGCAGGCAGATCTCTGAGTTTAAGGCCATCCTTGTCTACAGAACAAGTTCAAGAGCCAGGCGGTGGTGGCGTATACCTTTAATTCCAGCACTTGGGAGGCAGAGGCAGGAGGATTTCTGAGTTCGAGGCCAGCCTGGTCTACAAAGTGAGTTCCAGGACAGAAACTACAGAGAAACCCTGTCTCCGGAAAAACAACAACAAAAACAACAACAACAAAAAAAAAAACAACTTCCAAGTTTACCTTCCTTCTTAAGTTTCTGTTTTTGAGACTGCATTTCTGTGTGTAGCCCTGACTGTTGTGGAACTCAATCTATAGACCAAGCTGGCCTGGAACTCACAGAGACCCACCTGCCTCTGTTTCCCCAGTACTGGGACCAAAGGTGTATGTCACCACCATCCAGCCTAGCTCTCATTTTTTTATATATGCACAGCACTGAGCCATGTGGCAAGGTACCAAATTACTTCATTACTATATTAACAAGTCCAGACTTTCCACCCAAAGGGAGAGTTTGTATTTATATATTTAGAGGGGTATTCTCACAGCACATTCTCCTTAGCAACAGCATCCAAACAGAATTGAATTAGTTCTTTTTATCACATTTAAGACCATGCACTTTTCTTTCCTAAAATATATATTTCATTAGTTCTTTGAAAGTTTAACACATTTGATCATATTTACTGTTTCTCTCCTTTTTCCAGATCTACCCACCTTCCTTTCCTAACTTTGTGTCTTTTCTTCTTCATCAAGGCCAATCTGTGCTACCCAAATATTCATGGATGGGTGCCCCCTGTTTTTTTTTTAATTTAATTTTTAATTAATTCTTTGTGAACTTTAAATCATGCACCCCAAACCCACTCATCTGCCTGTCTCTTTGTACCTGCCCTCTGCCCTTGCAACCAGGCCCCTCCAAAAAAGAAAAATCTAATCTTGTTGTGGAAGCTGTAGTATGTCACAGTGTGTCACACAGTATACCCTTTGCCCACACTTCTTTATTTGTGAATATTCACTGTAATGAGTCATTGGTCTGGCTCAAGGTCTCTGCTTTTCCTACACTATCAATACTGGACCCTTACCAGGAATCTTCTTGGATATCCTGCTGTTGCTCTGTGTTATGAAGATCCTGCAGCTTTGGATCTGTAGGACTGGCCCCTTCACTTGATTCAGCAGTTCATAGATGGGGTAGATACTGAGGTGGGTCAATTTAAAGCCCTGGATCTGGGCCTGGATAGTAGGTGAGCTTGTCAACCAGCCAGCTCTCCCCATCAAGCCATCACCACTAGGGCAAGCTTTCCAGCCCTGCCCTGAATAGCTCACCCAATCTTATGCCCTTTGTCCTCGAACTTAGAAATCTACCTGCCTCTGCCTCCCGAGTGCTGGGATTAAAGGCGTAAGCCACCATGCCCGGCGGAATCCAGAGTTTTTGTATGCAAAGCAAGCACTCTACTAGCCACAACCCCAGCTATCCTCGAACACACGGAAAGGTTAAAATTAAAGACAACTAAAAAATTTAAGTTGTGGGTTGGAGAGATGGCTTAGAGGTAAAGAGCACTGACTGTTCTTCCAGAGGTACTGAGTTCAAATCCCAGCAACCTCAGGGTGGCTCACAAACACCTGTAATGAAATCTGGTGCCTTCTTCTGGTTTTCAGGCACACATGCATACAGAACATTGTATACATCAGTAAATAAATCTTTTAAAAAAATTTAAGTTCTGGGTCAAATAAAGTTGAAAATTTTGTATATAAAGTTCTCCCAACTTTACCTCTCATAATCCCTTTCTCTTTTCTTTTTTTTTTTTTAGACAGGGTTTCTCTGTGTAGCCCTGGCTGTCCTTGAACTCATAGAGATCCTCATATATATACCTCCTGACTGTTGGGATTAAAGGCATGCACCACCAGCACCGAGTTCAAGGCCAGTCATATACACATGCTCACTTGCTTGTGCTCAGATCCATTTCTCCATTTTTGCACATCCCCGCCACCCCCACTCCTAACAGTACCACCCACACTGGGCTACATCGTCCCACATTAAGTAACTTAAGACACCTTGGCACAGATATGCCCGTAGGCCAATTCACTACACAATTTCACTGAAAATCTCTTTCCAGATGACTCTAGTTTGTGTTGACAATGTCAACCACTTTTCCTTCCTTCTTTCCACACACACACATGCACACACGCAACGAGAGAATGTGAGAGGGGGCGAACACACAATTTCTTGGAGCTAATGTTGCAATTCCAGGGCAGGCAGCACAAGGATGGTACCGCACAGCCAACTCCCCAAGTGAGCTGAATAACAGGTTTATAGACAGAGAAGGAAGGGCCTTTCTAACAACCACAGCATTGCTTCCTCAGCATGAGCCACAGCAGGGGAGGCCTCCAGGAGAAGCACAGCCCCTGTGGTCTACTTGGAAAGGGTCCTTAAGAATCCACCAAGGACTATAATGGCAAAAAGAGGCCAATATAAGCTAAACAATAGCAGCTGAGGCTGAAACTAACCAATCAGTGATCAGCTTAAGGAAATCCAAGTTTTAATTTTTCTTATCTAGATAATGCTTTGTGCCATTATGCAATCAGTTTTTAAAAGGTAATTTTTATTAGCGGATTATAGTGGTGCATGCCTTTGATCCTAGCACTCAAAAGGCAGAGGCAGGTGGAGCCCTGTGTGTTCGAGGCCAGCCTGGTCTACAAAGCAAGTCTAGGACAGCAAGGGCTCTGTTATACAGAGAAACCCTGTCTCAAAAAACAAAAACAAAACAAGAAATAGTAATTTTTACTTTATATACATGGGTATTTTGTTTGCCCAATGTAAGTACGTATGCACATACATGTACATACTCAAGGAGGCCAGCAGAGGGTGCTGCAATCTTCTGTTACTGTTACTACCTAGAGCTGTATGGGTGCTGTGAAGCAAAGCCACACAGGCCCTGCAGAAGGTCAGCCAGTGCTCTTAACCATGATCCGTTTCTCCAGATCCAAGAAGATTTTTAAAACTTTACTTACTTGAAGAGGTCCTGCACAGTATCATGCTGCATATGTGATAGTCAGAGGACAACTTATAGGAGTTAGTGGCTAGGCAAGAGAAACATGTTTTCTGTTTTATTGAGACAGGGTTTCTCTGTGTGTATCTCTGGCTGTCCTGGAACTCTCTCTGTAGACCAGGCTGGCCTTGAACTCAAAGAGATCTACCTGCCTCTGCTTCCTGAGTGCTGGGATTAAAGGTGTGCTCCACCACCTTACTGCTGATAAAATAACTAAAACATGCTAGAAACCGGGATGTGGCAGTGCCTATCTGTCGTCTCAGCTATGCTTAAGGCTGAGATAGGAGCATCACTTAAACATATGAGTTGGAGACCAGCTTGGGCAACACAAAAAAGACCCATTTGCAAATTAGGGACCGAGGATCAGCTCAGTTGGTGGAGTGCTTGCTTAGAGCACAAAATCAGGCACAATGGCAAATTCTAGTAACCCAAGAACTTAGGCGGTGGAGACATGAGAATCAGAAGTTTATAGAGTTAGGGTCAGTGAGATGGCTCAGTGCGTAAAGCACTTGCTGAAGAAGTCTGATGACCTAATTTCAATCCCAGGACCCATGAAAAGGTAGGACAAGAGAACTGACTCCAGAGTTGGCCTCTGACCTTCACAGTGGCACACATGTGCCTGTCCTTTAAGATGAGTCACTGAATTTATTGATAAATATGACAGCACGGTTAATCTTCACTTAGATTATTTTATATATCTTACATTTTTGTAGTTTACAGCGAATAGGTCTTACACATTTTTTGTCAGGATTATCTTTTAACAATTTAATATCACTATAAACGGTGTTTTTAAAATTTCATTTTAAGTATATAAAATACTTTTCATATTATTAACCTTTGCTCTGTATTTTTACTAAATTCATGCTTTAGTTGTTCTGGGTGTTGTGTGTTTATGTGTGTCAAAGTTTTTAAGACATGGCCCTATGGCTCCTAGAATATAGAAGGTGGAGATCTAAGTGGGAGGCAGAGGCAGGAGACTCATTCCCCAAAGCTAAAAGGCCTGTCAGCCTGGAGTACATATACACAGTATAGAAAAACAAGAGTCCCTGCCTCAACAAGGTAGGGAGAGAGATGACCAACTTCCAAACTTTGTCCTTTGATCTCTGCATGGGATCATACACAAACATACCATACAAACATAGTAAGTAAAACTCAAATTTAAATGTGTCAAGTACAATGGGCTAGATAAACCTTATCAAGACCTTCCCTTCTATTCCTAGTTTCCTTCCTTCCTTCCTTCCTTCCTTCCTTCCTTCCTTCCTTTTTTTCTAAGGTGGTACAAGCTGTTACAGGAGAGCTTTTATTTATTTATTTATTTATTTATTTATTTATTTATTTATTTATTAGGTATTTTCTTCATTTACATTTCCTAATGCTATCCCAAAAGTCCCCCATACCCTCCCCCCTATTCCTAGTTTTCTGATTAGCTGAAGTAAATGAGATATTCAGTTTGGTGTGAAGCTTAAAGTGAGTACCAAAAACATTCAGTAATCAAAATATTTTAATACAATAATTTTTTAGGCTTAAATCCTTTATTAGAAACCATGTAAACTTGATACAAAAAATCAAGTGCAGGGCTGAAAAGACAGCTCAGCGGTTAGTAGCACTGACTGTTCTTCCAAAGGTCTTAAGTTCAAATCCCAGCAACTACATGGTGGCTCACAACCATCTGTAATGAGATCTGATGCCCTCTTCTGGGGTTCCTGAAGATAGCTACAGTGTACTTACATATAATAAATAAATAAATCTTTAAAAAAAAAATTCAAGTGCAGTAAGAACCTGTTAATATTAATGCTAGGGTTTCTCATCATAACATCAATTCAATAATTTTTAAAATAAAAAAAAAATAATACAAGCCAGGCCTGATGGAGCATGTCTTTAATGCCAGCTCTTTGGGGAGCTGAAGTTAGGGGATCACAAGTTCTAGGCCACTGAATGAGACCACATTTAAAAATAAAACATAACATGAGAAACCGAGTAGAGTGGAGCAGGGATGTATGTAACCCTGGCACTCGGGAAGGTGGAAGCAGCCACACGGTGGAAATGGAGGCCAGCTTAGGCTCCATGATCCCGATGCAAAACAAAAACAAACAAACAAACCTCAAAACAAGTAAAAGAAAGAATTGCAACACAGCTTCTCGGTACCTGCCTAACATGTGCAGAGCTCTTTACTTTAATCCCAGCATGTGAGGAGGATCTCTGTGAGTGGTTGACATAGAGTTCCAGCCATCGTAGACAACACAATGAGACCCTTTCTCAAAAATCAACAAAAGATTTGTCTTTATTTATGTTTATGGGTGTTTTGCCTGTATGTATGTTTGTACATTACATGTGTGCCTAGTGCCCATAGAGGCCAGAAGAGGGCATTAGAGTCCCCAGAACTAAAGATAACAGATAGTTGTTAGCAGCCATTTGATTTGGGTGCTGGGATTTGAACCCAGTCTTCTGCTAGAACAATCAGAGCTTTGAACCACTGAGTGAACCATCTTCTCTAGCCCAAGAATTTGTTTCCTTGCTTTCCAGTTTCAATAAATAATCTGTTTTCTTGTGTGTGTGTGTGTGTGTGTGTGTGTGTGTGTGTGTGTGTGTGTGATGGGGAAGGGGAGGGGACGGGAGGGGAGGGGAGGGGAGGGGAGGGGAGGGGAGGGGAGGGGAGGGAAGAGGAAACCTGCTGAGATACATCGCCAATTCTAAAATCTGGATTCTTATTTTCCACAGAAACCCTTGGATTTGTTTTTGACTCTTCTTCATGTTGAAGCTGTCATTCATGCTGTTTCCTATGTAAGAATGAAAAGCCCTTCTACATCACCACTCAAAGCAAGTCAAGCAGGAATCATCTCTATACTGTGCTGCCAAGTACAAGCCCCATTAAATTAGTGAAGAGTACACAGAGGGCTAGGGCTTGGTTTAGTGAAATGATTAGTGTCAAGAAAACTGCAACTCTGCAAGCTGCTGCTTTTAGAGAAATTCACTTAACTATATCCATGGGTGCCCCCCCTCCTTGCTTCAAAACTCAGATGTTCACCCAGCCCTAGCAGGAAGATGAAGACCTCAGAGAGAGGGTGCTGACAGCAGGCCGCAGAGGCTGCAGACACAACTCGCTTTAATTGCACCAGCAACTGCTAAGCAATTAGTGAAAAAGAAAAAGAAAGACAGCATTAGGGCAAAGAGGAATGGAACATGCAACCATGTGGAAATTCGCCATCCTTGACCTGAGGAGAGCGGGTTACTCATGGCAGCTGCGATGCGCCCAAACCTTGCACCTGAGCCCCAAGGCCCCTTTCCAGGCAGCAACAGTGAGTGACAGTCTAGTCTTCCCCTTGCCTTTACAGTTTTTATCTCCAATTTTCTTCCCTGTGGCCACAAACAAACTAAGGAAAGATGAAAGTCACAGATCAAGTGGGTGATTTAGCTCTTGGGTTCCTTGGGCAGAGCCTGTGCTTGCACAATACTGGAATATGAGCATCCATAAATACTAAGCAGTGGTTCATCAGAAGCATGCATGTACTGGGCCTGGCGGGTGGTGATGACAGGTCACTTCTGCAGGTGCCGTTTCCAAGTTGTATCCTTATTTTATCATAGTCAAGAAAGGCAATACAATTAAAAACTGCCAACAAAACCCAGAGAAAGTCAATTCTCAAATGTGACTTTGGGTGGGAAAAAAAAAAAAAGAAAAAGAAAGAAGAGCTAAAACAGTAAATCATCCTCAGTCAACAGGGAATTTGGAATAGTATCAGTAAGTATTGGTGTCTTTTGTGAGGAGAGAGCATAGAAGTCAAGGAGAGGAATAGTTCCTAAGGAAGATAAACGTTCAGGTATCCTCATTTCTCCACATTCACTATAAAATCACAAGCCTAGAAAGTCCCAGATTTTCTATAATGACCTAGATTTTAAAAACAGACCTGCTGGACCAGATGTGGTAGTGCCTGCCTACCATCTCAGCACTCAGGAGCTCTCTGAGTCTTAGACCAGCTTGAGTTATATGAAACTGTTTCACAAAACCCCAATGATAATGAATAAATCTAATGGTCATTTTATGTATGAGTTACCCCAAAGCCCCAGCACAGTGCTATCCAGCAACCAGTAAAGCAATTCAGGCAAAATTAAAGCCAAATAGAAAAGCCTAAAGGATAAAAACTGGGGCAGAGGTAGAGGGGAAGAAATCTCAACAGAGTATATCAAGTACAAAAGGCTGAAGAGGAAATGTCCTTGACATAGTTGAACACAGAAGTGTTCGCACTCCCCACCTCTGGGAATCCTTTCCCTGAATACTTACATTACAAATTATACACCCAGGGCTGGAGAGATGGGTTAGCTGTTAAAGGCTAGGCTCACAATCAAAATAAATCACATACCTATATTAGCTTTCTATGACCTAATCTCTGTTTTACTTTCTTCATAACACTTGTCATTACCTAACATTACATGTAACTGCTAAATTTTTATTACACTTATGCATTTATCTATTTAGAGAGAGCATGAGTCATGGAAGGTCGGAAGACAACTTGTAGGAGCTGGTTCTTCCCTTCCATTTTGTTGGTTCTAGAGACTGAACGTAGAGCCATAAGTGCCTTTACCTACCCACTAAGCCATCACTCTGGTCCCATGTAATTTTTTTTTAAAGATTTATTTATTATTATATATCTAAGTACACTGTAGCTGTCTTCAGATGCACCAGAAGAGGGCGTCAGATCTCATTATAGATGGTTATGAGCCACCATGTGGTTGCTGGGATTTGAACTCGGAACCTTCGGAAGAGCAGTCGGTGCTCTTATCCACCGAGCCATCTCTCCAGCCCCCTGGTCCCATGTAATTTATTTTATACCAAATTATATATTTATTTGATTCATCTCTTGTTCCCAGAATGGGATATATGTTCAATGAGGCTGAAGCCAGGGTCTTTCACGGGTCCATGAGGCTTCTTTCAGCAATTTAGGAAAGTGCATTTCACAGGCTTGCAGCTCCACACTAACGGGCAGTTAATGAGGAAAGCCTGAATCACAGCTTCCTTTCCCTCTCAGCTCATTGCCAGGCACTGATAAGGATTTGCAGAAGGAGAGTAAAGTTAGAGGGAAGGCAGACACCAGACCTACTAAAATCTAGGGAGTTGGATTGGATTTTCTTTTGCATTAGCAGCAGTGCCATGGAATACTTTTTCACTAAATCTTTTTTTGGGGGGGTTGTCGGGGTGGGGGTGGGGTACAGGGGGATAGTAGAACAAACAGCCTTGGCTGTTTGGAACTCGAGATGTAGACCAGGCTGGCCTTAAACTCAGGGCAGTGCCTCCCCCGGCTGGGATCAGTAAGTGATGTAAACAATTCTGCAGTTCATGAAGTCATCATGCAAACTGGTAACGCAATACTTCCCAAGATGCCCTCACGGGTCTGCCTTCTGCCTACTTCATTCCTTTCTAGCTTAAATGTCACTTTCTCGAGGGACATTTGCAGCAAAACAGCTATCAACATCCCTTAGCATTTCTGACCAAATAAAGACTCAACAGCACAGATCTGAATCCAGTCCAGGTTCCTGACTTAACTTCTCTTGTTCAGCTTTCCCATCTGTAAAGGAACAAGAACAATACCTCACTTATGGGATGACAGTAACAGTAACTGTTCTTACTATGTGCCAGGTGTAAAGTAAATATGACAGAACTACCTTTTCAATCTAGGTATGAGGTCATGCATTTACTTCTCTCAGCTTTTCTATATGTTTAAAACTTTATGTAATCCACAATGTTTGGAAAATTGTCTTGGTAAAGCTTTCAATTGACTACTAGTCTCTTTAAAGGAGGTACGAATCTACTACTAAAAGAACTGATAATAAATACCTGCTTTTAAATCTCTAAAAGGAGGCTGAAGAGACTGTCAACCATTAAGAGAAATCACTGGTTGCTATCCCAGGACCTGGGTTTGATTTCCAGTACCCACATTGGGATTCACAACCATCTGCAGGCACAGTCCCAGGAGATCCAATGTCCTTTTCTGGCCTGGTACTACCTACATGTATGTGGTACACAGACAAACATGTGGGTAAAAACCTATATGCATAAAATAAAAATTAAAGTACTAGGCGTTTAAAATACTTATTTAAAATGTATTGTTTATAAATACTTCTTCTGGGGCTGGAGGGATGGTTCAATGGCTACGAGCACTGGTTGCTCTTGAAAAGGACCCAGGTTTGATTCCCAGCACCTTCCTCCCATTACTTTAGTTTCAGGATGCACATGATACAGAGACATACACTCATACATGAAATAAATGTCTAACAGTAAATATATATCTATAAAAAGTTTCTCACAACTCTTTTTAATCCGCTCCTTTCCAATCCTCTACTTCTTATGAATATGCAGCAGAAGCTAACACACGCTTCTGAGAATTCTGATTTTTCACCCTGAGTCAAATTTCCCAAAGCTTAGCACTGAAGCCTTCTGTTCTATCAGCTGCGCCAGGCTCCCTGCCTCTCAGTGTGGTCGAGGGAATACCCAAACCTGCAAGCTGATCCGAGCCTCCAGCAGAATGGGTTCCACACACCTGAGTTCTATACTCTGTGGTCTAACCTCTCTCCACCAGCTCTAGAAAAGCAGTTCACACTCAGTGGGCTGCAGTCAGGTTGGCTCAGGTAAAGCCAGGAAGCCCTGTCCTCCAACTCTCCTCACTAGCAGCTGAAGAGCTTCCCTTTTAACCCTTTCTTCATTTCCTTTCAGATATGTTTCCTTTACTCACATTTAATTGTAAGCTGTGAATCAATTACATCATTCTTTCTACTAAACTATGTTCATGAACTAGACTTTCAAGACATAGCCAGAAGCCACGTGTGTTGGTTCACACTTTCACATTTGTAATTCCAGCACCTGGGAGGTAGAGGCAGAAAGCTTTCATTACATAAGGAGTTTGACGCTGTAGCCTGGGCACTGTGAGAAACTCAAAAGAGAATAGAGACATTGGGCAGTGGTGTCGTACACCTTTCATCCCAGCACTTAGGAGACAGAGGCAGGCAGATGTCTAAGTGTGAGGCCAGCTGGGTCTACAGAGAGAGTTCTGGACTACACAGAGAAACTCTGTCTTAGAAGCAAGCAAACAAAGCACGTATTCTAAGTGGTGGTCAAGTTTCCTCACTGGCACACTATGCCCAGCAGGTGCTGGAACGAGCAGCAGCTGAGCAGTTGCGGACACGTGGGGCAGGCCAGGTCTCCTTTGAAATCGATTCTAAGCCAAGGACGATAAACATTGCATATGTGGACTATGAAGACACTATGTCAACAGCATGAACTCCGAAGTGCTGTGGGAAAAACCTAAGGCTTTTGTGGCTGCTGGGATAGCTTGCCAGTACACTTCCCCACGTGCATCCCTTCATGAGACAGTTCCTTCATCTACCTGGTGTGAAACTGGGACAAGTCCTGCACAAACCACCTAGGAAGGACTGAGAAGCCGGGAGGATCTTCTGGTGGCATCTGGTTGTTGCTCACTCATGTTGGGCTATGATGAATTACACACCACCTTTTATTTACAAGAGGAAAATGGCTTGATGAAAACAACTGCGGTCTTGCAGCAGAGGGACAGTGAGGCGCAGTGCACAAAACCAAGATCAATGGCTTTGCAGGTCTGCTGTGGAGACAGCTGTGTTCTGCTTCTTCAGTGCACACATTAACTGTTTCCACCTAAGATACCTACAGTGTCCTTTGAGTCACTGCCATCAATTTAGAATTAAAACAGTTGCAATAAATACGTACATACCAAAAACCCAAAAAAAGAACGAAAGGGGGTGAGAGGGAGAGGGAATGGGAGGTAGAGCAAGACAGCTAGAATTTGTCTCTTAATAGTCAGCTGTCCTGTCATCATGGTCATCTACTTAGAATATATTACTAGGACAAGATGGGAGGTGGAGATGAGCTGCTCTGGAACTCAAAGACCACACACACACACACACACATACACACACACACACACAAATGCGTGTGCACACCCCCCCCACACCAGACAAATCACATAAAACTGCCTTTTATTTCCAGTAATGTAGAAAAATCTAAATTTACTGACCTCAACTTCTCCCTTATAACAATGGCCCAACAACTTAAGGAGACCAGGGAAGCAGTAGCTCAACATGCAATATACAAGTGACTTTTATAATTATCTCGAGGTAATGGGTCACACAAGCAGCTTCTCTCACCAAAGCACATCTCTTCTTGGTGTCAGTAGAGCAATCAATCATTATGAGAACATACATTTGCTTCCTGTACTAGTTTGGAATTGTCTTCATAACTCTTTAAAACGTAGGTTGCTACTCTCTTCTTTAGATAATTAGATACCACAAGTAAGCTCATCTCTTACTTTGTATAGTAAGTATTCTGTGTCCCTCTGGACACAGATAGACAGACAGACACAGACATGTACCCAAACATACACTACCTGCTTGTGATTGTTGGGTTTTGGCAGGTTCTGCTTTTAAATGGAAAACTCAGGTTACAGTTCAATTATGCTGTTTCTTACATTACTGCCAAGAGACAAAGCCTGACTCCTACTTGTCCAGCATCATTAGTAAAATGCCAGAATTTAATCTAATGTATGAGACTTAGCTCAGGCAGGAACTTCAAAAACCGGGTGTAGCTGTATTCTGATTGTTTAGGAGTAAAATCTGAGTCTCCTGTGGGTGTTACATTTATGTAATGGTGCCATCACACTAAATGACAGAGGGGCCAAGCACGGCAGTGAGATGAGCCATGTTGAAATGACAGTCCTGGGTGATAAATTAACTCTCACCCCTTTTCTAGCTTTATGTTCAAAGTCTCTTTGAATGTATATGTGAAGGTTGATATGAAATCCTCAGTACAGGGATTGTAAGCGTGTGAAACTACACCAAGCCTTTCCACTTCTGGAGCAAGACTTGGGTTCTTAGGCCTTGGAAGAAAGCACTTTATCAAATGAGCTAACTCCCTAGCTCTGTTCTAAACAGTTTCTATGTGTCATTTTCACTTCTAGGTGGTTCCTGAATATGTCATGTACCAGGGAGGAGCAACTGGGTTAAGGGACCAATTGAGGCAAGGAAAAAAATGTCTATGTGGACGGTGCATGACTGGTAAGACAGCAGGGACGAGCAATTAAACAGTCAGTCACAGTCAGATGTGTAGCATCTGTGGCCTTTGGTTAAGTTATTTTTGTGTAGTGCTAAGGGTGCAGCTCAGCTGGCATAGTGATGGCTTACGATGTACAGAACCCTAGGTTCAATCCCCAGCACGGCTTAAACTGGGCATGGTAGAGCAGGCTTGGAACCCTAGCACCTGGGAGGTAAAAACCAGAGTTTTTATTAGTTGAGTTATTAGGGGACTTTAAAATATAGCATCAGTGACAGTGGCCTACACTCATGTTCCTGTGGAAGCTCACAAGTTCATACAAAGCCAAAAATTTCCATGAAAAAAAATGTACTTATGTGTACATTCTGTAGGCTTCAGCCATCTGTGTCCTATTCTTTGTTCCTCTAAATTAGTGAATTAAAAGTCCTAACCTAGATATTGTGGTTCATGTTTGTTAAGGGTCTGAGGCAGGAGGATTACTGTGAGTTTGAGCTTGAACTATACAATGAGGGCCTATTTCAAAAGAAAAACAACAATAACAACCCAATTTCTTCTTCATAGGCTTTTTTTTCTTCTTCATAACCATCTTTCTCTCTCATTTTAAATGGTTATGGATGCTCTGCCTGCCTGCATGTATGTCTGTGCACCAAGTATTTGTCTAGTGGCTGTAAAGGCCAGAAGAGAACACAGGATATCCTGGGACTGGAGTTCCATACAGTTATAAGACACCAAGGGGTGCTGGGACTCCAACCTGGATCCTCGGAAAGAACAGACAGTGCTCTGAAATACTGAGCTACTGCCTTGCCCCGCCGTCATCTCATCTATTTTTATTCCTTTTCCCTGGCATCTCACTGCAAAATCTTTTCCATCTCTGTTCTTTTCCTCCTCTTCTCTAAAACTGTGCATAATGTACACAGATGGGCGGAAAATTTAAGAGACAATCCCCTGTAAAGAAGGGCCTGAGTTTTCTGTGTTAGGATCTAAATCATGAGTATGGAAGCAGTCTGATTTTAGGAGTTGTATATAAGGGTTTCCCCATATAAGTAAAGGAACACGGACAATAAATAAACTATTTAAATGGAATGGCATCTGATGCTACAGAAAGCCAAAGGATCCCCAGCTAAAAAGAAAACAAAACAAAGACTTGGGAGATAAGCAGCAGGCTAAGTTTAGGAGTAGATGGCTACTGAGCTCTAAAACAGCATCTCCTGTGAGATCTGTCTCCAGACGCTTCTTGTCTGCACTCTCTGCTAGTCATCTGAACTTCAGTGTAGCCTGCTTTAATCTGTGTTGCATTGTGGACATCATTACCTATCTTGTTTCAGCACAACAAGGTGAACAGGGGAGAAAGGTAGAATATTAAATGATTTATCTGTGAAGACACAGAGCACTGGAAAAGGTCAAACTAATTCATTTATTCAATAAATATTTACTGAGCAACTACTGTGTGCCAGAAACAAAATGGATGTAGTCTATATTCTTATGGAGTTTATACCCTTAAAAACTGAAGGGAATCTCACATCAATCTCACATCGTAGTAATGCAATGCATGCCCATCTTTTTTTAACCAGATACTGAGATTCTCTATTCTTTTTATGTCTGTCTGTCTGTCTTTCTTCCTTCCTTTTTAAAAATTTTATGTAATATATGAGTGCTCTGTTGCATATATATCTGTCTGCCTAAAGAGGGCATCAGATCCCCCTATAGATGGTTGTGAGCCACAATGTGGTTGCTGGGAATTGAACTCATGACCCCTGGAAGAGCAGCCAGTGCTCTTAGCTGCTAAGCCATCTCTCCAGTCCTACTGAGATCCTCTAAAGGTTCACACTACCACACCCATCGTTCTTCAAGGCTGTACATGCTCAGAGACAGGGCATCTCAAGTCCTGACTGGGCAATGATGCTTTCCTTTCTTTGCGCATTCTCTGTGGCTCAGCCAATCTTCTTTACCCATTGCTTATTGTCACCAGCCACTTTTAATCTCTGCAGTGGTCCCTCCTCACCTTCATTCCTTGCTGACTAACCCAAAGGTTAATTGTAGCCTTCCACTTTTTCTGCCCAGGTCTTAAGTCTTACTACCATTACCCTTTCTAAAATATAAAGATTTATTCTGTCTCTGTGTGAGGGTATATGCATGTGAGTACAGATGCCCATGGAGGCCAGGGTGTGGCACTCCCCAGAGCTGGAGTTAGGCAACTGAGCTATCTCTCCAGCTTCCAAAACCTTTTGAGTCCATCTTTAAACCAACAGATCTTTTCTTACAAAACAAACATTCTAATTAAGAAACACTTCATTGTTCTAAAATGAAAATTTTACAGCTTTGAAGTCTCACATTAAAATAGTTTACAATATTAAGGAGTAAGTACTTGCTGAACAATCCTCATATGAGGTAGGAGAGAACTGACTCAAAAGGTTGTCATTCACACAAATAAAATGAGACGGACAGACACAGACACACACTCACACAGAGACACACCCTCTCTCCCCCTCTGCCCATCTGTCTGTCTGTCTGTCAGTTTGAGTTACGTATGACCCTGTTTCAAAAGGAAGCACCTGGTTTAATAACTATCTAGATCAGAATCCGTTCTAACATATCTAATGTTCGTATTCAATCGTCCAAAAGCTCAATTACTTAGAAACTAACAGCTTCCCTCTCTCACTGACTCTCTCCTTTCTCTCCATTGTAACACTCAGAATTGCGGAGCCATCTCTTAGCCCCTAAAGTAACACATTTTCCTAGTTCCCTGACCTCTGATCTCATAAAACATGGAACATTTCTAAGTTTATAGGGCTATACTCTGTTTTCTATTTTGTGCTTGTAGGTATTGAAAAAAGCTCAAATGCCTTCCTCTTCTGGTCTCTCTCTTCTGGCCTCCCTGGGCACTCTACACACATTGCATGCATATCTACAGATATAGACATAACATCAAAAAAAAAAAAAAAAAAAAAAAGGATCTTTAAGCAGAAATTCAGATGCCAAGACTTGTACAGTGAGATGGGAGCTGGAGGGAGAAGTGAGGAGCCAGGGGCTTTTATGTGGAACTTTCCTGAAAACTCCTGATAGAATTGAGACAATTCTGATCAGAGTACTTTCATTAAATAGACAATTGTGAATTAATTTTCCTCCTGCTACTTATGAGTAATTCTATTCTTGCATGTATGCATAGAAAACCCACCACTACCATCACCACACACACACAAAAAACAAAAAAAAACAAAAAACCAGAAAACTAACAAGACAAAATCTTATCAGGTATTTTCAATATGTGGCCTACTGACTATAAGCAGCCAAGGAATGAATGAATGCAGCCTAAACAAACCTGCAGACTTAAAACATTGGTTTTTGTGTGAATTTTTTTGTAACTCAATTGAGGTTCTAGAACATGAACTTTGTAGGTGACAATCATGCCAGAATAGGAAGAAGCTGAACATGCCTGTTGGGCCATATGTAACCTATCCTTACTGCTCCAACCAGAATAAAGTAGGTTAAACATCAACACTGTGACTGGATATGTAGAAAACCCTGAGAACCTATAGACAATTTCTAGAAAAATTAATAGAGGTCAATGAAAACATGAGAAATCAGTTGCCTTCCTATATAAGAGCAAATAAAAAAATGTATGTTTCTAAAATATCCAGGATCAAAATAGAAATTTAAACAGCTATGACCTCACACCAACTAGGATGGCTATAATTAAAAAGACTGTATCAGTGATGACCAGGTGAAGCTGACATGCACTGCTGGGAAGAGGGCAAAACAGTGCAACCATCTGGGAAAACAGTTCACTAATTCTTTTTTTTTTTTAAAGATTTATTTATTATTTAATGTATATGAGTACACCACTGCTTTCTTCAGACACACCAGAAGAGGGCATCAGATGCCCTTATAGATGGTTGTGAACCACCATGTGGTTGCTGGGAACTGAACTCAGGACCTCTGGAAGAGCAGTAAGTGCTTTTAACCACTAAGCCATCTCTCCAGCCCAAATATGTAGCCCAGGCTAACCTCAAACTCACAATTCTCCTGCCTCTGCCTCCTTCAGCAAATTCTACCAGCTTGTGCCACCACAACTGGCTCATTAATTCTTAAAAAGCTAAAAATCTAGCTACCCAGTAATTTTCCTTCTAGTATTTTTACCCAAGAAAAGTAAAACCCTCTGTCTTTCTATAAAAAGCATTGTAAAAGTGCATTTTCAAAGCTTTATTTATAAACGCCAAACTAGAAATCCTCCACCATCACCAAAGGAAGGGGAAGGAGAGCAGCCATCATAAAGCACACAACACGGACTTTTCAAGGACATTAGAGTGGGTGAAAAGAGCTGGACACAGGAAGCACAATACTTGATTCTTTTGACACATAATCTAGAACAGGCAAGCTCGCTTACTGTGTTAGAGATCAGGTGAGCAGTGGGTCATAACGGAGCACCTGACTGAAAGGACACAAGGAAGCTTCATTCTGGGGGAATTTAACTGTATCTTTGTTTGGATGTTGATTAAACAGTTTATTCACTTATCAAAATTCAGCAATCTATACACTTAAATTTAAATCTATTAGTTTAATTGCATGGACATATCACAATGAACATATTTTTAAACATCTTGCCCCCGGTACACAAACAAAAACAAGTGACAAAACTTTCCGTGTATTTGGATCCTTTTCTCATCATATTACCTGTCTCCCACCTTTTATTAAGCAGATCTGATTGCAAAAAGGCTGAAACATAGCTAGAGAAACATGAGTAGTTTCTTATTTTCTTTTTCTGAGTCTCATTTAGTCCTTTCAAACTCATTATCACCAAAAATGACCCTGAACTTCTGATCTCTCTGCCTCTACCTTCCAAATGCTAGGATTGTAGGTACCTAATTTTATAGGGCGTTAAGGACTGAACATAGAACTTCTATATATTAGGAAACACTCAAACAACAGAACTACATCCTCAGCCCTTAGAAATAGGTTTCTAGTCTCACTGGATTTTGTTAATTACCAAATCTAAGTCTTAACCCTTTATTATAGCTGACATAGCTCTGTCATAACAGGTAAACTACAGCTTTCTGTAACATCTAAGGTCCATGAACCATCCTGAAATACACAACACAGTCCCTACAATCTGACAGTCTGGTCAACAAGGAAAAAGTGCCAACTTAGAATCTAGAAACTCAAAAGGGGTGGGGGTGGGAGGCCTGGAAGAACAACTCAGGTAGAGACACTTGCTGCTAAGCCGGATAACCCGAGTTCCAGAGAGTGAAAGGAGAGAGCAGACACCGACAAGTGGGACTTCTACATCCATGGCGTCCTCCACACCGCAAAACCAGAGACTAAAAAACCTTTAATAGCAAGGAAGCAGGCGTGGCAGCTCTCCCGTGTAATCTTAACACTTAGGAGGTTAAAGTGAAGGGCTGAGTGATTCAGTGTAGCCTAAGCTATATGGTGAGGTCAAGGTGCTTCTGGGACATAAAGTGAGACTCAGTTACACTCTCCACCACAAATAAGATCTTTCAATTTAGTTGGAAAAAAAAAGTCATATGATGTGACAAATGCATGACTCGAAATATGAGGTCTGGGGGCTTTCTGAATTAAAAACAGTTTAGTTTAAGTTCTAGGGATGGAACCAAGGGTCCAGCAATCACCAGGCACTCAACTATGTCCTCAGTAGAGTTTTTACTTTTGTAAAATAGTATTTTAAACAAGTCTTTTGAGGGTGCCATACAATGTATTTGATTATACCCACTCCCTACTCCTCATTCTATCTCCTCCCAGATTTTCTTCAGTCTCCCAATTAAGTGTTATTTTGACTTTCTTTAAAAAAAAAGATTTTATTTATTTTATGTATATGAATACACTGTAGCTGTCTTCAGACACACCAGAAGAGGACATTGAGCCCCATTACAGGTTGTTGTGAGTCGCCATGTGGTTGCTGGGAATTGAACTCAGGACCTCTGGAAGAGCAGTCAGTGCTCTTAACCATCTGAGCCCTATTTCTGACTTTCTTTAAAATAGCCCAGAGTCCAATTTGTTCTATCCGCACTCTCCTGATAATAGGGCCATTTACTGAAGTCTGGTCAATCAGCAGGGGTTACACCCTTAAAAATACTGACTCTGTCTCCCCCAGAGTCAGTCAGAATCAGTTCCTGAGGTGGGCCATAACAAAGGCTACCTAACTTACAATGTAGCTGAGGATGCCCTTAGTCTCCCAAGTGCTAGGATTGGCACATGCCATTATGCTCAGTTTTACTTTTAATCTGGAGATAGGAGCTTACTAAATTGGCTTTAAACTTGTAATATATTGCTTCAGCCTCCCAAGTGGCTAAAATTTCAGGCCTGAGTCATCAGACTTGGTTTTAATGATTCTTTTTATTTGATAAAAACCAGAAGATTGAGGACTGAAGCTCAGTCAGCGGTAGAATGCCTGTGTAGAAAGCTCAAGGGCCCGGAGATGGCTGGTGGGAACTGGAAGGCAGGACCATGGTGGCACACCCCTGTAATCCCAGTAATTGAGAGGCAGAGGTGGGAGCAAGCCTCAGCTACTTACTTTTGATTTTGAGGCTAGTTTGAGTTATATAAGATCCCATCTACAAAAGGGGGGGGGGGATATCAACATTTATGGAACACATGGCATGCTTGAGGACTTGACATACCTTACTATCACTAAAATAAAGGAGAAACAGTAGATGAGGAAGCTAGGAAAAAACCACAAAGGGGCAGAGTTCTGAAGAGTTATGTGTAGCATTAGTGTAGTGGCACACACCTTCAATCCCAACACTTGGGAAGTACAGACAGGTAGGCAAATCTCTGAGTTCAGTGATTCCAGGACAGCTACTGTTATGTAGAGAGACCTGTCTCAAAACAAAAACAAAGGCCAAGTGCCTTTAATCTCAGCACACAAGAGGCAGAAGTGGATCTCTGTGTGCATGTATACAGGACGGGGAGGGGGAAAGAAAAGAGGGGTGAGGGAAAAGATCAAACTGGTGAATCTAACCACAGAGCACTACTCAACAGTCAAAAGTACTAAAGAAAATCAACTCCATAAACTTGTCCTCTGACCTTCATCCATGTGTTATGGCATGTGAACACCCACACATCTCAACATCTCATATACACATGCATGCATGCATGCATGCATGCATGCATACACACACACACACACACACACACACACACACACACACACGTGATCCAAGTGGAGGTGGAGGACAGGCTAGTAGTTGCCAGGATTAGTGATGGGGCACATGCAGAAAACTCAAACCAAGTATCATCGCAGTGCTACAATTGTTCAGAATCTTGATAGTCAACTTGCAAAAAACCCCAAGTTCGGCTCCCAGTACCCAATAATGTGGACATACCCTCCTTCCACACACAGATTGAAAATAATTATTAAAAATCTTTCTAAATAAAAGCAAATGCAATGCAAACAAACAAAAACTAAAAGTCTATCTCATCTTCCATGTGATAAAATTATATAAAACTAAAAATATAGATGGACAAGTTAAATATGGAAAATCTATATAATTTATCCATGTTGCAGCCTGGTTGTTATATTTACCAGTCTGAAAATGTTACTATTGGGCACAGTAGGATAGGGCACACCTTTAGTCCCAGCACTTGGGAGGTATAGGGAGTAGATTTGTGTGAGTTTGAGGCCAGCCTGGTCTACATTGCAAGATTCAAGATAGCTAGGACTACAGGGTGAGACTCTGTCCACCCCCCCCCTCCCCAACACACTACTGAGGGAAATTGGTTAAGTAAAGTAATTTAGTCTACTATTCTTAAAAACTCCCTGTGAGTATTAGTATCTCAATCAATTTGTCAATCAAAAATAGTGATGGTGCTAGGAATGCAGCTCTGCGGAGTGTTCCCTCACTGGCACACAGGAGGCCCTGAGCTGAATTCCTTTCCCAAGGAAAAGAAAAGAAGAAAGGAGGGAGGGAAAAGGAAGAAAATGGCTGTAGGGTTGGTGAGATGTCTCTCAGGTACCTAAGTTCCACCCCTGGAACCACTTGTCCTGGTACCTCCACTCACACACGTGTGTTCTGACATACACTAAATAAATATAAATAAAGAAAAGTGAAAACCAAGACAGTAAATAAGAAAAGCTGCAACACTACACAAAAGCATCCTCAAACTATTATAAAGGACTTAGAAAAGCGCACAGGAAAGGGATAAGTGCTGAGCTGATGGCAGAAACTTTGGAACCTGGAAAGCAAATGAAGGCCTGGATAAGGGACAGACAGACAAGCCACCACAGGCTGCCACAGTGAATACTACATCTGCAAATGGAGAAAAATCATAAACTCAAGAATTCTTCCTCCAAATCTAAGAATTGGTAGGGTAGCATCTATTAATTCAGGCTCAGAACTGATGATTTAAAATGAATAAAGCTGATTAAAACTGTGTGGAAGCAGCAATATCCTTAACTTTTCTCACTCAGATGTACTCCTTCATTCGAGAGACTAAAGGCTTAATTTCCTCAAGTGGCTCACGCAGGATCTCTGGACTAGAGTGCTTTGGGCATAGTAGAGAAGATGAATATTATACTTAAAATAAGGAAATTAAATGTGGCAGAGAATGCTGAATACTAAACGCTGAACCTGCACATTTTTTTCACGTGGCTCAGAAAAGGCCGATAGTCTTCACCCTCCAGGAGAAATAGAATAAGTTTATAAGGAATCTGAGAAACCCACAAGGAAAGACCTAAAGATATTGGCATCTGGGGCTCCCCTACTTAAGGGCCATCGGACTGGGAGCTCAGCGCAAGCACAGAGCTTCCACTGTATTTTTCAGCAATACAACTTAAAGACATTGAAAACATGAACAGAGACACCAAGGCTCCAGACAGCTTTCTAAAAAGAGCCTCTAACATGAAAAACGAGATCAAAATGATCATTTTGTAAATGAGTCAACAGAGGCCAATACCAACTAAAACTGAAGTTATTTACCACAACGCATACTTCATTCACATACCTGACTAATATTTATAAGCCAGGCAGTAACAGGTGTTTTGGAAACAGACATTCATAAAAGGAGATCCAGAAGCAGCCTCCGGGTAAAGCTTTTACTCTTATCTAGCAAGGAGGACACGATGCTAAGCATAACAAAGCACACAGATAAGTAAGAGGCAGATTAGAGACGGAGGAACAATGGGGTAAAGAAGGGACAGCGGGAGACACAGCACAGCTGACAAAATGCTTGCCTACCACGCATATAGCCCTCAGTTTGATCCCTAGAACCACATAAGCCTGCAGTGGCACACAACTTGGTGTGTCCTGTAATACCAGCACTGAGGAGGTGCGAGCAGGAGATGCTAAATTCAAGGTCAATCCTCAGTCATACAGTGAGGTCCAGAGCAACCTGGGAGAGATGAAGCTGTGCCTCACCAAAAAAAAAAAAATCAACAACAGGGCAGTAGAGCAGTGTAGAAATGAGCTGCACATTTCCAACAGGGTGACACTTGAGGACAGAAGGCAGAGAGTGGAGGAACTGGAGGTGTCGCTAAGAGCACTGGCTGTGCTTCTGAAGGACTTGGGTTCAATCTCCAGCACTCACGCGGTGGCTCACAACCACCTATAAACTCCAGTTCCAGGAGGTCGGTCCAGTGCCCTCTCTGGCCTCCTCAGACAGAAGGCATGCACATGGTGCAGAGACACACTCGTAGGCAAAACACTTCTGACATACATATTTTAAACAGTCACAATGGCCAAGAGACTGTGGAAGCAAGATTCAGAGTTCAGGAAGGAATTAAATCTCTCCAAGTCTTAGGACTGACAAAGAGGACTGAGAATTTCTCTCAAGTCTTTCAGTTAAGAAAGTTAAAAACAGTCAGGCAGTGGTGGCGCACACCTTTAATCCCAGCACTTGGGAGGCAGAGGAAGGCGGATTTCTGAATTCTAGACCAGCCTGGTCTACAAAGTGAGTTCCAGGACAGCCAGGGCTACACAGAGAAACCCTGTCTCGAAAAACCAAACCAACCAACCAACCAACCAAACAAACAAACAAAAAAACCAAAACAAAAAAAAAAGAAAAAAGAAAGAAAAGAAAAGAAAAAGAGAAGTTAAAAACATAGATGCAGCTTAGCACAGCGAACACGGTGTCTGTGCGGCCATTCTAGTGCTTTCAGTGCTACTCTCTCATTTTGGGATCAACAGTCCTCTAGGTGGCTAACAGGTTTTTTTTGTTTTGTTTTGTTTTGTTTTAACAGTGAGACTGTCTGACTATACTTCAAGTTAGCAAAGAACTCATTACATAGCCCAGGCTGGTCTCAAACTCAAGCAATCTTCCTGACTCAGCCTTCTGAGTGCATGATTCACTTGTGTGTTATGCAATCCACTGGCTGCACAGCAGAACCAATGCTACTAAATAATACGCTAGTACGCACAGAGGAATGATACTCATTAAGAGAAAGAACCAGTAAAGCTGTGTATGATGGCTCACACCTGCTATCACACCTGCTAGCACAGCACCTGCGATGCTAAGACAGAAGGAAGGCCAGTTCTAGCTAGAGTGACACCCTACCTTAACAAAACCAAACACAGTAATTCTGAGGCAAATTGGAAATAGCAATACTTGTTGCCATGATACTCTGAGACCTTCCCTTCTTTCACAGCCAAATCTTACCCTCAGATTAGGAATCAGCTGACCAGCAAGGTCTTTCCATAAGATAGTTGTGGATAACAGCTGTATTGTCTGTCTCCAGAGTGTGTGTGCTTTAATGAGAACTGTGAAACCTTCAAGTCCCAAAGGAACTGCAGTCAAGTTAGCAGGAAATATTATTCTGAAAAATACCTTCTAGCTATTTCCAAGTCACAGAATAAATAAATTCACACTCAACAGCTGTTTACTGATGACCTATCAGACTGCCAGTCACACCGATTAGGCTGAGTCTTGCCCTCCAAGTGCCAGCTAAGAGCTAACTGGGTGGCTCAATGGGTTATGGAGCTTGCCTCTAAGCCTCACACTGAGACCATGGGCTTTCCACATAATTCAGGGAGAACTGACTCTGGAGAGCTGTCCCACTGTAGGTGGAGAGCCATGGTATGGTATATGCTAAGCATGCGTATGATGAGGTCTTTGGTTTCAATCCCTATACCTGATAATGCAAACAATAAGGAGTATGCGTAAAAAATGTTTCTGTTTAAAAAAGATTTATTTATTTACTTCATGTATATAAGTGCTCTACCTACATGTACACTTGCAGGCCAGAAGAGGGCACCAGATCCCATTACAGACGGTTGTGAGCCACCATATAGTTGCTGGGAATTGAACTCAAGACCTCTGAATGAGCAGTCATTCAGAGTTTAACCGCTAAACCATCTCTCCAGCTCTTTCTCTCCTCCCACCCTCTGAGCACAGCAGAGCAAGCATGGGTTTATTAATAACAAGAGAATTAGGGGTGGTTGAACATGTCTTTAATTCCAATACTCAGGAATCACAGAGAAGTGGATCTCTTCTTGAGACCAATCTGTTCAACATGAAATGTTCAAGGCCAGCCAGGGCTATATAGTGAGACACTGTTTCAAAAAGAGTAGGGGTATGGCTGGGTATGGTGGTATATGGCTTTAAATCTAGCACAAAAAATTTGAGGCCAGCTTGGTATACATTGCAAATTCCAGACCAGTCAAGGCTGCATAGTGACTCTATCTCAGAAACAAAAGCAAAATAAAATAAAAATAAATAAAGTTAAATGGGAAAAGTAAAAGAGAGCTCTGGACAGCGGGAGGGGTCCAAAGGAGGAAAACCCCTATCTTTTTTTTTTTAAATAACACATTGTACAGTTTTATTTAAAATGTGCATACGAAAAAAAAAGTCAAAGTAATGACATACAGTGTAGCCCACTAAAGGAAATAACATTCAAATGAGACCTTTCTTATCGCGTTTAGAAATTCACATCTATTGAGCGAAACCGTCTTGGAAAACCCCTATCTTAAAGTACCATTATTCTTGTGTGTGGAGGCTTTACCTGCACCTATGTCTGTGCATTAGGATGTCTGGTGCAAAGAACACCACAAGAGGGCATCAGATCGCCTGGAACTGGAGTTAAAGATAATTGTGAACCACCATGTGGGTGCCAGGAACCGAACTCTGGGACCTCTGGGACATCTCTCCAGCCCCTTTTGTTTTCTTTAAGATTTATTTATTTATTATATGTAAGTACACTATAGCTGTCTTCAGACACTCCAGAAGAAGGCATCATATTTCGTTACAGATGGTTGTGAGCCACTATGTGGTTGCTGGAATTTGAACTCAGTACCTTTGGAAGAGCAGTCGGCTCTCTTAACCACTGAGCCATCTCGCCAGCCCCCTTTTGTTTCTTTTAACATCAAAATAGTACAGTAATTCCAAAACACATTCTCTACTTGACCCAAACTTGTTTTCTTACCACAAACCTATTAAAAGTTAAACATAAATCTAAATCTCTAATAAGCAGAAGCTTGCACCTATAAAATCACCAAAAAGTGTATGAAAATAAATGAGCCCATTTCTGTGGCACTTCCTTAACTGAAATATTACTATAGAAAAGTCAAGGTTCCGACGGAGCAGTCTGTCATAATGTTATATGGCAGTCTCTGCCTCTTCAACCCATCCTCCTCTCCTTCCTCACCCCTCATGTTCCCCCTTTCTCCTCTCTGAGAGTTTCACAATGTAGCCCAGGTGGGACTCTATCCCAAACACTGCTCCCCCTGCCTCAGCCTTCCCAGTGCTGTGTTATAATAGTGTCAAGACAGCTGCCAGCCCCTTTCTTTTTTCTTTTTTCTTTTTTTTTTTTTTTGCTAATTCCACTAAGCAAGGCAGCCCTGGCTGTCCTGGAACTCACTTTGTAGACCAGGCTTGCCTCGAACTCAGAAATCTGCCTGCCTCTGCCTCCCAAGTGCTGGGATTAAAGGCATGGGCCACCACGCCCGGCCCCCTTTCTTTTTATATAAGATAACTCTTAAAACTCTTTCCTGATTAGCTCAGTAGTGAAAGTAACTACTAAGTTAACTGATATCACAGATACCTCCCCTTCTAAGAAGTGAACTAATGTGCTAAGCATTTAAAAAGAACTACTACCCCTTACACCTACTTACCACCAGCAGCTTAAAAAATAAACAGACTTCTGAACATAGTAACCGATGAAGATAATAACTTTGATACAAATTATAAAAACATAAAGAAAAGGAGTTTCAGACTTCAGGGTGAAATCTCATCATCAAATGTAATAAAATCTAGTCAAGCTAGGCCAAACCAGGTCAGTTCTCTAATGGGAAAATTAAAGATGCTTAAACAAACAGAGTTGAGATTCATGCCCAAACCAGTCTTGAACCAATAATCTCAACCACTTCTCCAATGTTACAGAAATCCCTTCCAAGATACAAAATACAACTGGAAGGAAGCCTGTAATCCCAGTCGAGGTAGGAAGATTACAAAGTCAAGGCCTGTCTGGGTTATTAAGGGAGTTTTAGGCTAGCCTGGGTAACTTAATAGGATTCTGTTTCAAAGTAAAACAGAACAAGAGGGCTGTTACAGGCCTCTGACACCGCACAATGCCTGCCTGCAGCCACCCCAGAAGTAGGAGGCAGAGTCCTGGTCCTCAAGCCAGTCATCCCAGCACTCAGAAGCAAAGGCAGGAACATCAGAAGTTCAATACCAGCCTTGGCTACACATGGGAGTTTAAGGCCAGCTTAGCTTGTGAGGTCTTCTCTCAAGAAAAACAAACAAGCAAACAAACGGCTTTTTGCACTTTGCCAACTATTAACTGAAAAGCACTATTTCACTACTTTTAGAATTTTTTAAAATATTTATTCATTTTGTTTGTGTGTGATGTGTACATGTGATAAGTAAAGGCTCTCTACAGAACTATGCCTACAACCAACAGCTGCTCCTATTAAAAATTATTACTCTGTGTGTGTGTGTGTGTGTGTGTGTGTGTGTGTGTGTATTGTACACGTGCAAGTGTTAAACGACAACCTTTTATCATGTGGGTGCAGAGAATTGAACACAGATCAATATTGGTGGCAAGAACCTTTTCCTGCTCAGCCTCCCCTTTGTATTCCCAATATTAAGGGAAAAAAGTTTAAAGAAACATTAACGGGAAGTTTTGAAGCCTGAACACTGAAATCTCATTAGTAGAAAATATCAAAGAAACATTAAGAACAGGTTGCTGCTAATTGAGGTCAAGGCATCCCTGTGGCCAAGTAGACAGTTGACAATGAAGGCATCAGAGATAACAATGGTTGTACTTTGCCCTAATCTCTCTTGACAAAACGGGCCTTTGTCTACAGTGACCAAATGCCCCTCAGTTCTCCCAAGACCTAGACAGTACAGCTGGAGTTTGGTACTCCAAGACAGGGATTAAGAAACAATTTCCAGCACACAACCCGGGCAGCAAACTCTGCAGGCAGCCAGGATCAGTAGAGATTAATGGAGTGGGGAGAAGAGAGCTAGATCCCGAGAACCTGATGACTGGAGCTCTATCCCCTGGACCCACGTGGTGGAAATAAAGCCAGGAGACTTGCAGGTCTTGCTCATAGAAGAGGACTTGCCTAGTTTGTGTAAGGCTCTGGGAAGGCTCTGGGCTGCCGACTGTGGCAGGATGACCTTTGGGTTAGAGGCCAGCCTGGTCTATAGAGTTCCAGATCAGCCAAGGATACAAAGTTTTGGTATCACAAAGAGGAGGGGCAGTGATCCTCAGCACAGGGAAGTAAAACAAACAAAACCCACAGGCAACAGTGGCCCCTCCTTCCCAGTCAGTGATGTGTTTCCCCTCCCCCTCTAAAGCCAGCCTGACCCCCTTCGGCGTGGCTGTCTATCCTCTTTCAAAAACCAAGCTGACAAGAATGGGATTTTAGGAAAACTTAAATGCTTCCAAACAGACAGAATTTTTGCTTAGGATATTGGAAAAAAAAAAAAAAAAAGCTATGGGTCTTGACTCTAATTAAACCCTACCCCAACCCCAGCTTACTCTTGGCACAGCAGAATACTAAAAGGCTGTCCTAGAAAAGCTATAAAATGGTAAGTATCCTGAGGTGGGGGGTGTTTCCAAGCCTCAGAGACCAGCTCCAAACTATTCTGACTCGGATTCACACAGCATCCAAAGTCATAAACAATCCTTTCACTTACAGAGCCTCCCATACATTTCTCCCTTAGCTAACTCCAGCCAGGATTAGAGACTGCAGGCACATGCCAGTTCTTGTTTGGGCTGGTTACCACCTCAAAAGCTGCTTGGCTCAAGACCTGCCTTTTCTTTATAGGATCTTTCAAGTTTCAAAACAGCACCTTTTCTTGGATTCCTCTCAAGACACTGAGGTAGGTGACTTCATCTATTACTTTGAGCTTGGGCTCCATCCAGGAACTTCTCTTAGAATTTACATTCTCACATATTGAAGAACTTACCAGAAAGCAAACCCTTTCACAAGTAACTTCAGTGGCATCAGACCAGAGGGTCATTGATGGCAGAGTGACTAGGAATAGGCCACCATCTTCTCTGAGGTTCCAACAGGTAACCTGGGAAGGAAGCTGCTGCTATGCAGACACAGCTTCCTCACAGCTTATCTTCCTTTACCTCACCTTATTTCTGAACCTTCCAATTCTAATACCCTATTGCCAGAAGTTGAAAATGTTTTTGAAAACAAAATTCTGACTTTTTTTTTTAAAACCTGCCTTTCCATCCTATCACTAATGTCACATTTTAGGAGTTTAGGAAAAATGAAAACCCAGACATACTTAAACAGTTCTAGGTTGCCCAGTTCTATATTGAAAAAAAAAAAAAACCAAAAAACCTACTTTCTATGGAAATAGAACAAACATTTACAGCAAAAACAACATATATCATACAATTTCATAAACCACAGCGGTCTAACTCAAGAAACTTCTTCCAAGTACTTCTGCAAGGAAGAGGACATTTTAGTAAACAGCTTTCTAACAAAGTTTTCTAACAAAGCTTTCGCCCTCCATGAAAAGATGACAATGTGTGACAAATTTCTGGTTCTCAAAAACCTCGACCACTGGCCCACCCCCAAGTGTTGGGCATGGTTCCTGACTGCTCTTTCAATCTCATCTCAAATCTTAGATTACTTGAAGAAAAACACCCATGCACGCACGTGCACACACACACATACACATACACCAAAAAACCAAAACACAAAAAACTAAGTTTCAGCCGGGCGTGGTGGCGCACGCCTTTAGTCCCAGCACTCGGGAGGCAGAGGCTGGCGGATTTCTGAGTTCGAGGCCAGCCTGATCTACAAAGTGAGCTCCAGGACAGCCAGAGCTACACAGAGAAACCCTGTCTCGAAAAAAACCAAAAAAAAAAAAAAAAAAAAAAACCCCAACTAAGTTTCTTTTACAAGTATTGCATGTTCTTGGAGTTAATTTGGTGTGTGGATACCACTCTTTCCAAAATACATCTACCAAGTCTGCAACCTTCTGACTCTGAGACATTATATCTTTTAAAAAATTTATGCAGGCGGATTTCTGAGTTCCAGGCTAGCCAGGGCTACACAGAAGCCCTGTTTCGAAACGAAACAAAACAAAACAAAACAAAACAAAACGCTCTAGAAAAGTTGCTTTAAAAAGTAATAATAAAGGCAGATAAAGGCAGGATATGGTAAAGCACAGCTTTAATCTCAGCACTTGGGAAACAGAGGCAGGTGGGTCTCTGTGAGTTTGAAGACAGCCCGACTTACAAAGTGAGTCCAGGACAATCAGGTCTATTTATACAAAGAAACCCTGTCTCCAAAACAAAAATCAAAACCAAAACCAAACAAAAAACAAAACAAAACAAAACCAAAAAACAAAACCCAAAATTTAACAACAAAACAACACAAACATCATAATATTTTAAGTGAACTTAAGATTCTGTATCAGGCCTCATCCACAGCTACCATAGGTCAAGACCAGATTGGGCACACCTGTTCAATTTCAAACTTCAATGACAACTATCCCTGGTGGGTGATAAGCCAGTCATTTTAGGTGCAAGTGCTAAGATTTGTTAATTATTAAAAATAAAGACAAACTGGGACCTGGTAGGGTAGGAGGCAGTAGTGTTGGGCATTCTAATAGTGGAGAATGAGTATCTGAAAATAAATTTTGATGCTTCTTTTAATTTTAAAGATTTGTTTTGGTCTTGTATGTGTGTGTTTGTGGAAATCTGGGGCCCACAAAGAGGAGATCCTCATGTACATCAAGTGGCACACATCATGTGTACCTACCTCAGTGTAAAGGTAGTTGGTTAGTAAATGCTGTGGCTGGGCAGCAGCAAGAGAAAGGTGGGACTTGAGATGGTGTGAGGGGTCCGAGGAGAAACGGGAGGGGAGGAAGGACATGGAGAAAGGAGGAGCCTGCCATGAGGCCAGAGGGATCATGAGTGTGTGACCAGGAGAAATGGGCCCTGAGGACAAGGAACAAGGGACAAAACCTGCCCAATCTAGGTTTATAACTTGTAAATAAAATACCAGGTCTGTGTGTTTTTTTATACAGGCTATTTAGAATACAGTATTCTTTTTACACCGCAGACCAGCCTGGCCTCAAACTCACAGCGACCCGCCTGCCCCTGGCTCCCAAGTGTCGGGATTAAAGGTGTCCAGCAGATAAATATTTTTAAAGATATTAACATTTAAAAAATTCTTTTTATTTATGTATATTTGTGTTGCCTGCTTTTCTGTGCCTGCACCATGTGTGTACAGTGTCTGTATGGAGGCTAGAAAGGGCATCGGATCTCATTGACTGGCTCTCCATGTGGGTACTATGAAGCAAGCATAGGGCTTCTCCAAGAGTAAGTACTCTTAAGTGCTGAGTCATGTCTCCAGCTCAGATTTTTTTTTTTGAGACAGGGTTTCTCTGTGTAGCTCTGGCTGTCCTGGAACTCACTCTGTAGACCAGACTGGCCTCAAACTCAGAAATCCACCTGTCTTTGCCTCCCAAGTGCTGAGATTAAAGGCGTGCACCACCACGCCTGACCAGCTCAGATTTTATATTTTATGATGGTAATGTTCTGAACAGTGAGTTGAGGAGGCAGTATTGCTGTGTAGGGTGGCAAACACCTGTAATCCTGACACTCTAAAAGACGAGGAAGGAGAACCATGAGTCTCAGGTCTGTGTAGCAATGCTGATGGGAACAATTTGTACTTCATGTCATCTTAGTACTATGTTTCACAGTCACCACCACTGTTTGTGATTCTTTAGCTGTTTAGCATCACAATTCCTCCAGACCACCCCACTTTATTCATTGGAGGTGGGGGGAGTGGAGAGAGAAAGAAAAAGGAAAAAAAAGCCATAAAACATCTCCAAGGTTAGCTCAGTGGCAGTGTTTGGGCAGAATGTGAAGGCCCTGAGTTCAATATGCATTTACCCTCTCCCACATACCCACAAAAAGGAAAGCAGCTTCCTTTTACAAACGCTAAGGAGCTACTACCTAGGACTAGCAGATACCTGGGACATGCTTGAAATTTGCAGTTCTGGGAAAAATTTTGTGCTTTAGCCAAATTGCTCCCCCAGCTGATGCAAACTCTGATTGTCTTTCCCTGTGGCAATACTACATTATACCACACTTAATCTTAGAAATTGGGAGCTGGGCGTGGTGGTGCACACCTTTAATCCCAGCACTCGGGAGGTGGAGGCAGAGGCAGGCGGATTTCTGAGTTCAAGGCCAGCCTTGTCTACAAAGTGAGTTCCAGGACAGACAGGGCTACAAAGAGAAACCCACTTGAGATAATTGGGACTCTGTCACAATGACAAAACATGGGAAGTTTGAGGCCACCCTGAATTGCAAGAGACTTTGTCTCAAAAAATACTAGAGAGGGTGAGAATGAGAGAGAATAAGCAACCGCAATAGCGTGGGCCTTATCTAGCCATTAAGTGTACACCACCTGGACCAGATGGGAGACCTGATCATCTTTTAACCTAACCAGGTTTCCATTCCTCTTTGCTTTTCTTTTTAAACGTGGGTTTGTTGTTTCTGAGTGTATTTATGAGTACACATAGAGGCCAGAGGTCCTTGGTGTTTTTTGGTTTTTTGTTTGTTTGTTTTTTGTATTTTGAGAAAAGTCTCATTAGGACCCGGGCTTGCTGCTGACTAGGCTAGCTGGCCAGCCAACCCCAGGATCTACCTGTCTCTGGCTTCTTCAGCTTACCTGGCAAGCACTTTATTGACTGAGCTATCATGCCAACCCACTATGCACCTCTTATTACACAAGTATTACTTGTGTTAGAAAAAAGTCTAGACTTTATGGATACATATTATCCATCAGCACTGTTCTCAAACACAAAGCCATCTTTTTAAGAGACTGAAACAGAAAATAATCGCTTGTCTTAAAGCTAGAGAAAAAACTGCTTTATGGAGTCAGTGTGTTACACTTCACCATGTCATTACCCTGAGTAACTCTGAAGGCCACGTCCACAGAGGATATCTCAGTCTGACTTTACCACCTGGCATTTGTAGGAGATGGGAAGGAACAAGAACTACTAGAGGGGGGAAAAAGTGTCAGCCTTTTTCTAAGACTGTTTGATTTCAAATCCCTACGTTCTCAATCCAAGCACATATGTATAATCAAAACGAGAAATGCCTTATGGCATGCTTTGTCTAAAACAGACATTCTACCAGATGTTTAGGAGTCTGCAGAGTGGTAGAACTGATCTGCTCTAACGTGGTGTGTACAAATGTGTAGTCACTTTGTGTGATAATTTCCACAGCCACACAACTGCCAATTTTCAGTGGTATGTATGATACATTTGAAATACCACAAAAATCTTTTTAAAAATGCATCAGGAGAATAGAATGAATACAAATTTTAAGAGTAAAACTAATATACATACTAGTGCTAAAAGCTGTGTTTTAAATTTCATTGTACAAGGATGTTAATTTTGCCAAAATATCATTCCACAATATTTTAAAATGACTTCACAGTATATTTAGGTATTTGTTCATCTTTGCTAATAACTGAATTCTTTTTTAAAAAAGAATTTTTTTTTTAAATTTATATGAGTACACTCACTGTAGCTGTCTTCAGACACACCAGAAGAAGGCATCAGATCCCATTACAGATGGTTGTGAGCCACCATGTGGTTGCTGGGAATTGAACTAAGGACCTCTGGAAGAACAGTCAGTGCTCGTAACCACTGAGCCATCTCTCCAGCCCAATAACTGAATTCTAATCACTCCCCCTTAAGTAAGACACAGTCTCAGCAGTGAACCAGGCATGGTGGTGCATGTCTGGAATCCTTGAATTTGTGAGGCTGAGGCAGAAGGATTAGGAGTTCAAGGTCATCTTCCTTTACATAGGAAATCCAAGGCCAGCCTGGGCTACATGAAACCCCTGTGTAAAAACCAACCAAACAAAAGCAAACAACCCCAAAGCAAACAAACAAAAGATATACTAGTAGAAAATGATTTATAATGCAAAACATTTACATTTCTTCTGGACTTCAAAGGAATTATATTTCTAAGGACAAAACAAAAACACTAAGAGAAAAAGGATTTCTGCTCTTTCTTTGACATAATATTTATCTTCCTAAAGCAGCACACTTAGTTTAAATATGTCCAGAAGTAGACTCAGGCAGAAATAAAGTTTTAATTTTTAGTAGCACTCTTTCATTTCAGAATGTCACAAACTCCCAGGGAACATTTTTGTCCATAATAAGTGCAAAAAATACAATCACTAACTAACATATGGAAAACAAAAAACAAAAAACAGAAACCCTGATTTTGGTTCAGCAATAAATTTTGATTATCTTAATCTGTTTTATTCTCTTTAGTCTACTTTTACAAAAATCCCAAATTGCTACATTGTGGCAAACAGATCCAGCTGTAAGGATTTCCTTCAGCTGTGTTGATGCATCGACCTATAACCCTTGCATTTGGGATTAAGTTTGAGGCCAGTCTGGATTACATATAATGCTACAACAAACAACAGAGCAATGAATTAACTTCAAATTGATTTGTTCTAAAGATGAATAAGTAAAGCTGGTGTAGATATTAGGCCTTAAGGTGTTTTTACACATTTTCAGAAATTCAGTATTTCTCCTACTAATGATGAAATTGCAAACCCAGCTTCATCCTAACTGTATTCCTAAATGCCTGGCCCTGTGCTGTCTAGATCAAGTGCTGAAAGGGGCAGTTGGATAGGAATCTGGAATATGCTGTAAGAGCATCAAATAACATCCAAAGCACAGTGGGCAGCCCATCTGGAAATGGCAAAGGGAACTCTGATCTGAAAGTTCATTCGCTGCGGTCAGGGACGTTACTATGAGATTGCATCTTTTAGTAACATCAGAAGCTATTATACCCATGAAGTGTCACCAATATGACTGTCCAAATGTGAGCTGAACAAGGAGGACCAATGAACAAACTGGACAGGGAAATGCCCTCAAGGATTCAACCCTTCACAAACCCTAGGCAGCTGGGTAAAGCTGGGAGTGGGTGGGGTGGTCCTCCCCAGGAAAGACCAGTCCTCCTCAGAAAGGGCACACCAACTGGTTGTTCAGTGCCAAATGGACAGCTCTGAAAACATACATATATTGTATGGACTCAACAGGTATATTTAGGACTACATATGTTTATAAATACATACATACACACATACACACACATGCACATGCACGCAATAACAACCTGTGGAAAAAAAGAGACACAAATATGAAGGAGAGCAGGGAGGGCTTGAAGGGACAAATGATGCAATTAGATCACAATCTCAATTATACAATATAGTGAAGAACCTACATAGAATGCTTCCCCAAGAATAATGGGTTTTAACACAGTGGAACATTAAAAGCCCCAGCAGGAATGTGGCCTAAATTGAGAAGCACTCAGACTTCTGCAGCTTGAATACTAACCTGTCCTAGCTATGTTACCTTGACTGGTGCAAGGTAAATGTGTTTTGTCTCTCCTTTTTACAGCATTGTGCAGCTTTCCCTGACACCTAACTCAGTGCACTGCTGAGTCCCTGAAAATGAAGAAACATACCATCCAGAAATGCCAGCTCTGAGCTGAGTGACCTGGGTACCAGTGTATGAAAACCTTAAGGAGTCTCTTGCCAAACAAAAATAGAATCAATCTAGACAGGAAAATTCATCAAGTCCTTATACCTACAACTACAACTCACCTTAAGTGTCAAAGCAATTAGAGAGTTTCCCAGAAAAACTGTCCTCTCTCAGTGGACAACACATGCTCCAAACTCAAGAGGGAACTGCTTAAGGCCTGACTTTGCATTCTCTGAAGCTAGTGAAACTTTACAAAAAGGAGTATCCTGACACTCATGCTTCTGGACTGTTCATGCTGCCTGCGCTAATTCTTCAGAGGGCTGAAGTCAGCGGTAGACATGGGGTGTGAAAGCCTGGGGACCTGAATTTGACCCCTGGGACCCACATGAAGGTAGAAGGAGGGAGCCAACTTGATAATGTTACCCTTTCACCGTCACTTGTGCATCATGGTGTACAGAGCAGTGCACACATGTGCTCACACATGCCCACACACACCCAAGTAAATAATTTTTATTAAAGGATCATGCTATCTTCATTTCAAATCTAAGAAATAAATTTCAGGACTTAAACACCAAACAAACTGGTTTGAAAGGAAACTGTTATGAAAGAGCTATGGTTCTTCCACGTGATCTCTACCAAAAGGAGTCCAAAACACTGAGAAGAACTAAATTGACCAAATACCAACCTAAACCACAATAGCTCCAAGTGTTCTGGATTAATCTCTCCCTTAAGCTTCCTTGGACATTAGTAAGAGTTGCTGTATTGTTCTACGTATTATAAAATGGATACTTGCTGTGTATTTCAGGCAATAAACTTTCCAGGTCTTTCTCTTTAATTTCATAAACATCTTCGATCACTATATCTCAGTTAGGAATAATACATTAGAAACAGGTTTTTTGGGTGTGTGGGGGAGGAGGCGGGGGAAATAGGTCTTGCTGTGTTGCCCAAGTTGGTCTCTAACCTGGAGCTCAAGGGATCCTCTGACCTCAGATGAGACCCTAGGTACAGACTTACAATATTTAAGTATTATGCTGAGCACTTAACTTCCTTATCTTGTTTAAACTTCACGGTGATTTTAAGAGGTGATGGTTTGCATCACAGTTGATGAAGGGGAGGCTTAAAAAGGTAGTATTCTGAGTTTTTCTTCTGTTCCTAAAGTCCTAAACCCTAAATTGGTGAGATGATTTGGGAAAGGCCCGGCTTGACTGGAGTTTAAACCCTACAACCTACTCGATCGATATAAGGAGGACCAAGATAGCCGAGCAATGGTGGCGCATGCCTTTAATCCCAGCACTTGGGAGGCAGAGGCAGGCAGATTTCTGAGTTCGAGGCCAGCCTGGTCTACAGAGTGAGTTCCAGGACAGCCAGGGCTACACATAAAAACCCTGTCTAAAAACAAAACAAAAAAAAACAAAAACAAAAAAAGGAGGGCCAAGATGTTCAGTGAACATTACTCACGCATACCTCAAATACAATAAAAGTAAAATATGTTTTAAGTTCCAAACCCCTAGATAATCCCTCTAATTTGGAGCATCTCAATTTGTCAAAGAAGACAAAAGATAATCTATACAACACATAAAAAAAAAAAAACACATCTATAGTCAAGGGTTAATTTTTATTCTTTTAAAGTTTTTGGCAAATTTTATTTTCACTTAAAAATCTTAATTCTTGCGGAGGGGGGGGGAGGGGGGTGGCGGGGTGGTGCACGCCTTTAGTCCCAGCGCTCGGGAGGTAGAGGCAGGCAGATTTCTGAGTTCGAGGCCAGCCTGGTCTACAAAGTGAGTTCCAGGACAACACAGAGAAACCCTGTCTTGAAAAACCAAAAAAAAAAAAAAAAAAAAAAAAAATTCTTAATTTATATGTATGTGTGTGTAATAATGCATGCAATGCTCATGGAGTTTTACAAAACTGAAATTACATACAGATGGTTGTGATGAAACATGGGAGTGCTGGCAAGTGAACCTTGATCCTCTGCAAAAGCAAGTGCTTTTAACAGATAAGCCATCTCTCTGGCCCCGAATTGTCACTTTTAAGAAGAAAGGGACAAATAATGTTGGACCTGAAACTTGAGTATCAGTCAATAGGAGAGCTGATGTTTGGGGGAAGGGGGTTGTTGCTTCTTTAGATAAAGGGTCTACTACAAAGGTTTATCTTGAACTCTCAAGCTCCGGCCCCACCAGCCTTAAGTGTTGGGATCACAGATATGCGCTGCCACAGCAGGGAGGAAATGCAATGCTAAAATGCAAATTGTGAAAAATTGAGCCTAAGGGTTACTGGGAGCCCTGGTTGAAGTCTGACAGTGGAGTCTTTATCCAGCCACCAAAAGCTACTGATGCTAAAAGAAATGGTGACTTTCATTCTCACCTTAGTTAGCACTTCATGTGGAACTGTTCGATAGAGTACTTTCAAAAGAAAAACACTAAGGGTTTAAAAAATACTTCCAGGGTCTAAAGGTTAAGGGATTTCCCACCCTCTCTTCCTTTCCTTTCCGAGTTCAAAAAGGTACCACTGGCCATGAAGATTCAAGAACAAGAAAGAATTCCAGAAATATACACGTACATAACGGAAAAACCCTTTTACCATCTTGATTTTCCCTCATTCCGGGGAAAACAAAACAAAACACCTTTCTTGTTGGTCTTTATAGCTAAAAGAAAAAAAAAAAAGAGGCCATTTTATTATGCCAACCACCATAATAGAGACACATTCTTTAAGATCTATTATATTTTTTATTTTTATTTAGGTGTTAAGTGTCTCTGTGAGTGCCAGACATGTGTAGTACTGGTAAAGCCCAAAAGAACGTGTTAGATCTCTGGTCGCTGGGGTTATAAACGGTTGTAAGCTGCTTGACCTAGGTGCTGGGAACGTAGGTCCTCCACAAGAACAGCAAATACTCTTTAAACTGTTGAGCCTTAACTCTCTAGACCCTTTAAGTATAATTTTACCCTATAAATAGACATTTTCTAAGTGCTCTAAATTACCCTCCTACTCTTCCAGCAGTCTGTCCTCTGCCTCGTGCTGAGACAGATCTGAAGTCCAAGACAACATAAGCACTGACACACCAGTATCCAAGAATGAATAACTTCAGGGAAAAGCGTTTGATACACATGTCTCCTCAGATAGCCAAGGACATTTCTTATGTGGGTGCTCTCATCCATGACTAAACTGTATCAAGAGTAATATATTTTAAAATATTAATATGGCCTGGCACCTTCCTGATGCTAATTTTTCCAAGCCCACACAAATGGTACAACTGGGAAATTAGCCGAGGAGAAAAGCAATCTTCCCTCTGCTCTCTACCTTCAGACACTCCTCCTCCATACCACTGCCGTGTACAGAATCAATTCTATACAAATGCAGAGATAAAACATGCTCACACACACAAATAACTCTCAGCAGGATCTAAAAATCAAAGCCTAACCCCATGGTTTTTAAGTGAGCAAGTCCAATTTCCTTCTTTGTAGCTCTTGACACTTGCTGGCGAGAAGCCGTCTGGATTTTTTTCTGCCTTGTTCCTGCACCAGAAGGCTCTGCACTACAGGTCAGAGGATGATAAGGAAATGAACAGTGTAATTTCCAAGGCCTCTGAACACAGCCCTGTCAGCAGCTCTGGAGGCAGGTTACTCAAGCATGGCTTGAAGAGTGCAAACCACAGAGAGGAGGTCTCAGGCAGTCAGCAGTGGCAGATCTCAGCTGTGTGTGTTATTGCCACCTCTAGCCTGAAAGCACAAGCCTGCTGCCTCTCTAGATAAGCCCCGCTGGTAAAAAGCTCTTGTACCCAAATGGCAAAAATACAAGTTCACATCAGGGGAGGAAAATTAGGGACTAGGACTTAGATTTTATTTTCCTTTGCATGCTTATGTAGCAACAAAAGCACCGCTCTTCCATGCTCTGCCATGAGACTGTATATGCTGGCAGACCCACAGCAACGTCCATCCAGCACACTCAACACCACCCCAGGGTTGCAGCCAATTCATACGAAATCTGAAGTACAACTAGGCTGCTTCAATCTCTCTGAATCTTGTTTTTGGTCTTCTGAGGCTTTAGAACATAGCACCAGCATGCAAATTTCCCAGCCCAGGTTTGGAGCTTCTCCTGGGCACAGTGATGAAAGTCTTAGCCAACATGTTCATCTGTTACTGACAGGCTTTCTTGTGCAATAAACTGTTATAGTTCAGACCATCATTGCCTAGGACAGACTGACACATATTTTAAATAAAATAATTTTTTTCTAATCGTTACTAAATGCTTCCTATGTATTACATAATTTTCTCTGACTTAACTAATGTAATTTTTTGTTTTGTAAACAAAATCTTCCTATGTAGCCTTAGCTGTCCTAACTTCCCATATGGAACAGGCTGGCCTTGAACCCAAGAGATTTGCCTGCATCTGCCTCCCAAGTACTGGGATTAAAGGTGTGTGCCATGATGCCCAACAACTAATTTAATATTGCAATAACCAATGTGTAGACTAGTAAAGATCAGTTAGGTAACTAGCTCAAGATCACTCAGTTCACAAGCACAGAGCTGAGAAACTCCCAACAGTCAGGCTGCAGATCACATTCTTTAAGAAGAAAAGAAAAATTAGAAGGGGGGGGGTAGGATGGGAATGTGTGTACATCTGTGTGTCTGTATGTGTGCACATATGCATTTGTTAAGGTCAGAGGATAATTTGAGAGAGTCAGCTTTCTTCTGACGTATGGGTTCTGGGAATCAAACGCAGGTCATTAGAGTTGGCAGGGATCCCTAACCTGCTAAGCCAGCCATGCTTTCACTTCCCAGAGTACATTCGTAATCACAAAATCATGTAAGACTTGATGTGAAATTTACATTCAAGTTGGTCTTAAAATCAGAAATGGTTTCGAAAATGTACCCCACAAAGAAAATGTACAAAGGTTCACAAAATCTTTTTACTTCAAAGTCAAGATCTCTGGGCCCTTATCCCAAAAACGTATGCAGTAGATGTGGTGTAGGGTCAACAATCTACACTTAAAAAAACCAAACCAAACCAAACCAAACCAAAAACCTGTTGTACACTTGATTTGTACCTAAGACTGCATCACAGTACAAGTAGAGGTCAAAGAACAATTTTCTGGAGCCAGGTCTTTTCTTCCATTGTAAGGTTCTGGGGAGTGGGTGGGATATGTGTGTGAACTTAGGTAGTGAGGTTCTGTTGTCGAGAGCTTCACCTGCAAGGCCATCTTGCCAGTCAACAACCCTCCCTTGAAAGACATCCTTACCCAGGTTCTATGCACTTTTAGGAGCTCTACTTTACTTGGTAACTGTTAGCTCTTAGAAAGAAAAGACCATCTCTTCTTTACCTAGAATCTAAGGTACAGCCATTTGATATACGAAATAAGCCAACGGTATCCATGGGTCAGTAAGAGGGTTCAGCAAGCAAAGGCGTCTGTCCCAGGCCTGCGGACCTGAGCTTGATCCCTGGACCCATATGGTTCAATGGAGAACAACTATGACAATTACAAATTCATTAAGAAATCTAGAGTAGGGCTAGAGAGATGGCTCAGTGGTTAAGTGCACCAACTATTCTTCCAGCGGCCCTGAGCTCAACTCCCAGCAACCACATAGTGGCTCACAACCATCTGTAATGGGATCTGATGCCCTCTTCTGGTGTGTCTAAAATAACATTAAATAAATAAATAACATAAACATAAAATAAATAAAACAATCTAAAAGAAAAAAAAAGACAGGGTTTCACACTAAAAAAAAAAAAAAAGAAACCTAGAATAATACATACTACATCATTTAGTGTTCAAGAGGCTGGAAAGACGGTTCGGTGGATAAAAGCATTGGCTGTAAAAGCACAAGAACCTGTTCTGGACCCCAGCACCCTTGGAGCACAGAGAACCAAGCATGGCTCTGCATACACCTACAACCTCAGAGCTGTGAAAGAAGACAGAGAAGTGAGAGGCTTGCTACCTGCCAACCTACACTCCAGAGTCACAGAGAACACTAGAGCAGAACACCTGACTTTCAAGTGCACACAGGCACACATGCCACACTCTGCTTGTACAGAAAAATCATGGTGTTAAAAAAACCGTAGCTTTAACCAGGTGTGGCATGATAGCTCATACCTATGAGCCCATGACACAAAGGCCCAGACTCAAAAACAAAAATCAGACAATATCTCCCAAACAATAAATCAAAAACCTAGCTTCCATACTAGCCTTTGTTATAATCCAAGAAAGCCTGAGAAAGTCACATGACCTTCACAGTCTGGAGGAAGCTTCCTTTCTCAAAATGGGGAAATTGAACAAGACAATCTTTCTCTAGACTTTCCATGAATGACACCACCCATAAAGAAAATAAGAGCTGCTGAATAAAAATAAATCATGCTTGTGGTCAGACAATGCAACTTGGACCCACAGAAGAATCAGCTTTTTATTTTTTCAGTGAAGGAAAATGCTTGGGGACATTTGGCTAGGCTGTCAATAACTGAGGAAAGAGCAACAAGTCAGGAGGAAGGCATCAGGAAAGCCTGAGACCACTGGGAATAACAAACCTGACCTAGATTGGCTAATGAGGAATGGCAACACAAAAGAAATGACTTAGAAGGCATAAACTAGAATGGGAAACCAAGGGCAAAGGAAGACGCTCTTAAAACACATTTACTGTAGAAACCCATAATCTGAAGGCAAGAAAGCCAGGAACACCCTGAACAGCACGTTTTCTTGTACGCTAAACTAACGAGGGAAGTCAGAGAAAGGCAAGTAAAGCCCAGTGAAAGCAACCTTAGCTGACACCAGCACTGCCAGCTGAGTGTACGGTTCCCACCTTTAACATCAAAAGCAAGTGCTAAGGAAAAGGAAGCTTGGGAGTGCAGAATTAGACCCTAATCACTAGAGCTGACTAGGTACCTTATACAACTTGGAAAAAAAGTATTTTCAATAAACGCCTTATCCGGAACTCCTGGACAGACACCCTGACAGTTAGCACCGACAGATAACACTGTCTTGTTTGTGAATTCCTTTCTCCTTGCCTGTCAGAGGGGTGTCAGAGGGGTGAGCTCAGAGCATCAGACAGGAATCTACCTCCTCCATGCATCTCCTATTCCATCCTCAACCTAACAACCTATCAATCAAGCCAAAAAGCAAGGAAGCAGACAGAGGCCAGAAGCTCCACGGCCTTTCCTTGACATTATTACCTTTCCCATCTCCTCAGGGGTGTTCAACAGCTCAGGGCAGCAATGGCTCCTAAGAGCCATTTCAGTCTCTCCAGGGAACTCTGCCAAGAAGGTGTGTTAGAGCAAACCCTGATTTCATGAAGGGAAATACACATGCTCGGCTGACAGAAATCCCTCAGTAGCAGTGCCAGACACTTAGTTTGATAGAGAAAGTCCTGGGGTAGGGATTTTGAATATTCAACCCCTGATTAGCTAGTGCTCAACATGGGACAATTCGAACCAATATCACAGACTCCTCTTCTATTTGGAAAAGTGGTGGGTGGGGGCTGGAGAGATGGCTCAGCGGTTAGAGCATTGTTGCTGAGTACCCAATTTCAGTTCCCAGAACCCACACTGCAGCTAAGAACTATCTGCAACTTCAGTTTCAGAGACTCCAACGCCTCTTCTGGCCCCTGAATACATGTACATAGACACATATCAGGCAAAACACCCATTTACATAAAATAAAAATAAATAAACGTTGCGGAAGAAAAGAAAAGGCAGCGTGGAATACAGTGCTTTAATCAAGATAGCTTCCAAATTTTTAGTTTCCCGTCTTCATGCTAGCTTCCAGCTTGATTACATCACACACGTTTTTTGCTTTTTGGGTTCTGTTGATTGTCCCTACAAAAAGTAACATTCCAAACTAGTTATCTCAGAGGCAAGCCCATATTTCAGGGGTTTCAAAGACTCTGCTTGCAAACTAAATTACAACACTAATCAACACTCTGAGAGCAGCTATTGTATGCAACACCCTGGGGTTCCAAGTTCTTAAAAGCTGATGCTTCCTGAAAAACTGCTAACCTTTTCCTTCTTATCTTCCTCTCCCTACCTCTCTGCTCTGCCATCAGATCAAGCCTGTGCATTCCCACCAGCCACCATTCCCAGACCCTTGCCTTTCTTTCACTTTGCCTGTCCCTCTTTCCATTCCAGAAATGCTTGTTCCTTGCAAAGTGTGCTTGTCTCCTAGCAACTTCCAAACATTTACTTAAATATTTTATTAACCAAAGACAATATGGTAAAGCATCTCTGAGCAACTGTATCCAACTGAGGTTCTAGAGTACAAGGTAAGGAGTGTTAAAAAGCAGACTCAGCCAGGTAGGTGCTGTATGCTAGTCATTCCACCAATACAGAGGCAGAGGCAGAAGCAGAGGCAGGAATACATCTCAAGTTCAAGAATAGCCTGGTCTAGCCATGTAGGTGTACTCCTTTAGACCCAGCACTCTGAGTTTAAGACCAACTTGATTTACAAAGAGAGTTCCAGGACAGCCAGGGCAACACACAGAAACCCTCCCTGTCTTGGAAAAGAAAACAAAGCCAACCAACCAAATAAAAAATAATAAACTTGGCCTATATAGTAAGTTCTAGGCAATCCAGGATTGTAAAACTGGATATGTATTGGGGGAAAAAAATCACAACAATAAACAAATAAATAAATAAAATTGTGCTTATGGTAACATTGAACTGCACAACAAGTTGTATGACTCTCAATACTTCCCAGAAATTAGTTTTCCCAAAATATGAAGCACCTTTTTTCCTCCCCTTTTATTTCTTATTTGACTGCTCCATTTGTAGTCTACCAGGGAGGCAAAGCTTATGTCAAAGTTACAATAAGGGGCAAAGCTCCCTAGCACCAAGATGGAACAGCTAAAAGTATAGTGTCTTTCAGGCCACCCAAACAATCTATGCACCTACACAAGAGAAAATAGACTCCTTAGAATAAGTCATGGACACTGAGACTTAAATCTAATATGTACTTAAACAGTCGTAATCCATTCACCACAGACTACAACTGAATTTAGAAGATTCTAACACAAGTATTCTAAAAGATGAGAAATGAAGAACACCCTCGGAGGTACCCTTCCACACAGAACAACGATTGTGAACATGGATACATGGCAAGGACCTCCTGAAGCAGATGTAGGGAACAGTCTAATGAACCTGGAACAGTAGCAAGAACTCCTGGTACTCCAGGCCTCTTTAAAACAGCATTACCCATCTGCACCCCAGAGAAAATGGCAAATCACAGCCAGCACAGGATGAACCATGCCAATTACCAGCTGGAACTCGACTCTACCGAGGTGGACTACAGCATCTGCCACCCAAACACAGGCAGCCTCTCTGGCAGCTGCCACTGGCAAAAGGGAATCAACCATTGTGTTATATAATGGGAAAAAAAATCACAGCCCTGCTACCGAAAACACCCAGATGTTGCTAAAAGCTACAGATGTGCCAGAGGCAAAGACCAAAATACCTATAGCAAAGAAAACACAAGCTACTACCTACCAAAATCCAGGCAATAAGAGAGCACCACCACCCATATATATATATATATCTCCAGTCTTTATTTATTAACACTTATATTTGGAAATAGGTATTCCCTGCTGCAACTGATGTAATTACAGAGAAATCAATTTATGCCGCATCTGCTGTGATCAGCTGAATGCACAGGGCGAGCAGAGCAAAGCAGAAAATCAAGAGCCAAAGAACAGCTCACCACCAGACCAGCTGCTTTGTAGGAAAATGTAGGCTGCTCAAGTCTGTGGCAGCCTGATCTGACCCTAGACTGGAAACTATTCTACTGTAGTTCTACAAGCTTTATTTCCTGAAGCATCAGCTAAGATCGCTTTCCCCAGGGAGGGAAGCAGTCCTACTGCCTCCTGGGGTTGCAGGCACCTATGCTTCCACATCAAGCAGAAAGGGAGGTATTTGGCAGCAATAAAACCACCAAGAGACTTTTGATTTCTGATGGTTGCAGGAGATAACTGGCAGAGAGCAATACTTTCAGGGGCCAAAGAATATTCTAGGCCAAACTTTCAAAGCTACCACAGTAACCCACAATGCCTGATTAAGTGCTGCCTAGTATAGTCAGTACCTCCTGTCCCTTGTTTTCTAGACTGGTATCTTTATCACTTTGTTTTTGGTAGCCACCAATAGAATCCTTAGCAGATACACCATGACAATGAACTCTTTGTCCTGCCATAGACTCAGCAGTACCATTTACCCCACTAAGAACATCATTCAGGTTGAACATGTAACCAAAGCCTTTTACATTTATCAACCATCATGATCCTGATGAGGAGATTTCAGCCAAGCAGGAAATCACATGAAGATTTAATGTCAGCATCTAGCAACAAGTGTCTTGACATGTGACAATAATAAGGTGTGAGAAAATTCACTCTACCAAGTAGCTGATCCCCAAACAGAAATTGTATTCCAAGAGGTCTGTGCCTGCTGCAAATGAGTCTGTAGGGAATTCTCTAATTTGGAACAAAATCACATTATCATTACCAGCTGCTCTGACCTTGTAATTGGTCATTACCCACAAACTAACGAGCCTCCCACAGAGTGCACACAGCATTTGGCGGTTAGTCCGGGGCAGTTCTGATGGGCAGTGGGCAGCCAGATCTGGCCACCGCTTACCTTTTCAGACTTGACTTTCTTTAGTGGCCGGCACTCATTCTCCCCTTCCTCTGGCTCCGGCTTAGTTCCCAAAGGATTGAGCGCTGCCCCAGGTTCAATAGCTATACTCCCAAGCGGCTCCACGGTTCCTGTGTCCATCCCTGCACTTCCATCATACTGACTACCCCGTCCTCCCAAGGGAACTGGCTGGAGGACCCCAGGATCCTTTTCCGAACAAGTCCCCACGCCTTCACTTCTCTCCTTCTTGCCCTTAGATGAGCTGTTCTCCTTTTCCTTTTTGGAGCCAGCTACACTGCGTGACGCCTTAGCAGCCTTCTCTGAGCCCTTGGGAGCAACAGCAGCAACCAGGCCTCCCGCACTGGCACCATCTCCTGCGCGACCCTGCACCTCTTTCTTGCTGGCTGCTCCCTCACTTGGAGAGAACAAGGAAGTCCCTGGAGTGGGCTTGCTAGCGTCTTTGCCACTCTTACTCCTTTTGGATTTTGATTTGCCTTCCTTCCCTTGAGGACCTGGCACTGGGGTGACAAACTTGATGTTGTCTGGTAGTGTGGCCACAGCATTGGGGGCTGGTATCCCCACCTCCTTGGAGCCTGACATTTCCAGTTTCTGCTGGTCCTTTTCCAGATCGGCGTCCAGGTCGATGATGAGGTTCCCTACTCCAATGTCCCATTCATCCCCACTGTCGTATGTCTCAACCGGGTTTGCATCCACTCCTTTCCCTCCGCAGGCTCCACTGCTCAAGGACATCTTAGAGTCAACGTCCCACCTCAAGGTTCAAGGCTCTTCCTTGCCCCCAGCTTTCCTATTTTCAGCTTCAGCTACGTTCTCAGACCTGCCTCCTTGGTCAGAACATGTCCAGTGGACAACATCATTGCTGGAAAAAGAAAATGTTAAAAAGCTGTTAAAGAAAACAATACAGGCAAGGAGATAGCCTGAAATAAACTCCTAATACAAGCTGGACCCTTCCTGTGTGGCTATCATGCCTCAGTGGGCAAGACAAGTTCAATGATATCTCCAACCATGTCACACTGGACCTCGAGAAGGTAATTCCCATTCCACCTCCTCAGGGAAGAATACAGAATTTCTAGTTGCCCAAGAGTCTGTGGTGAGTGTTAACTAGTAGTCTTCTACAATTAGTTGCCCCTTCCTGAAAGGCTTAACTTCTCCTACCACTGCCAGCTGGTACTCCTGTCTGAATCAGTACAGGCCGCAGCACATTACAGATGGAAGGTGCAACTCTGCTCACACCCCCTTTACTGTTAGCTGCTTGAATTATCAGTGACTCAGAACATGATCTAGCAAAAGCCTTAACAGCTCTCTAATAACAGGGCCAACCCCTACTAAAAATAGTGTACAGATTCCTTGTCATTCTAGTACTGAAGAAAAAAAGCCTTACTGTGGTTAAGGGAAAGAATAAAGAACTAGGAAAAATGTAAATTTTCAGTGTGTAACTACAACCAGACATATGGTTCTCAGAGGGACTCAGCATATCACTTGATTCCAGAGAAGCTACAAAGTCATTAACAAACTCCAGGCTGGAAAGCAGTGCTCATACTAAATATTTAAACATTTAAAGACCTGACTAAGAGACATCAAGGCTTTATACCAGGGGCACACCAACAGAGACAGGCTTTTTCAAGGATAATTTATGTCTGCCCATTGTCTTCTGGCTTAGGAGACATAGAGGGAAACATCACCTAGGAAAACCAGTAACCAATGTGTACCATCCAGGAGTTATTCTATGACAAAACCAAAAGTTTTGTTCTTGTGTACTTCTCTGTGCACCATCTTTCTATATCTATTTAGAAAACAAAACAAATTTTGGTAACACGCTTGTGTATAAAGAGCAGGACAGCGGTGTCACAGATCAACCTAGAAAGTAATTATTTAACGAGTAAATGACTCATATAGGACAAGGCAAGCTGTGACTTTCAACCTGTTCTGTTGTAACAATGTCTATAAACTAGGGTGCTGGGGGGGGGGGGGCGGTAGGCATTTTAGAAAAGCAAGTCTGAAGCCGGGCATGGTGGCGCACGCCTTTAATCCTAGCACTTGGGAGGCAGAGGCAGGGGGATTTCTGAGTTCGAGGCCAGCCTGGTCTACAAAGTGAGTTCCAGGACAGCCAGGGCTACACAGAGAAACCCTGTCTCAAAACACCAAAAAAAGAAAGAAAGGAAGGAAGGAAGGAAGGGAGGGAGGGAGGGAGGGAGGGAGGGAGGGAGAAAAGCAGGTCTGTACCACGTCAGCGTCAGATTTAAGCAAGAGATATGACCTTAATCTGCAGTTTAGCTTCAGATTTGATAGTTCACCCATTACCTAAGTACAAAGTTTATTGCCAACAACAGTCAACTACTGTTTATTAGCAAGTATCAAGTCTATATAAATCTTGCTTCCTCCAGGATGAGCTAAATTAAAAGTGGGGGAATAAGATGAAACAATCGCTATACAGAGAAACCCTGTCTCGAGCCCCCCATCCCAAAAAAGATGAAACAATCAAGAGAAGGAAAATGACCCCATGAAAGGTAAAGGAACCATAATTCCTGAAGATGCTGAGAGATGAGAACTTTGAAAGTGACCTAAGAATTCTAAAAAAAATTGCTAGTGAACTGTTTGGATTTTTTAATACTCAAGAAGACATGGTGTCTAAGAGTAGTATAACAGATATTTGTTCATTCACCAAACAGTCTTAAAACTTATACCCTAGGATGTGCTAGGCATTAAACAAAGTCAGAAAATATAGCAACTAATCCCAGTGAACAAGGCGTAGAGCTTGGTACTGAAAGCAATTCTCTTACAAGGGACCAAAAGCATTTCTAAGAAAGAGAATGCTTAAATTGAATTCCTACTACAGAGGATTATTACAGCACAATTCTTCCCCAAGTCATAACGTATCACCTCTGCAATCTTTTAACTGTGGCTGGGTTTAACATCTATTCCACATTAATTAAAGCTTTACTTACCATCTCCAGCGCTGCATTATCATTAGTGTGTGATTTAGTCACTGAATGACCTCACATAGTTTTACCATTGGAAAACCACTATAACTTTCCTTACCTACAAGAGACATTTCTCTAAAAAAATAGGATGGTAGTAAAGAGACTGGAGGAGAGAGAAAATGAAGGTACAAGCATGAAATTCCTAGGACTTGCTAAGAGTTCTCTTTGCACTGTACTGGCCAACTTGTGTAAGAGCAGGATAAGTATGCCAATAAGGAAAAACAGCGTCAAGAAGGTAACAGGTTAAAATGAAAAGAAACAACTTAGCTGAAAGGACAAAAGGACAACTACTATGGGAGGGTGGTAGAGTACTTGCCTAGTTACTCATCGAATATACACAAAAAAGAAAGATAAAGCCCGGCACACGCTTTTAATCCCAGCACTCGGGAGGCAGAGGCAGACGGATTTCTGAGTTCCAGGACAGCCTGGTCTACAGAGTGAGTTCCAGGACAGCCAGGGCTACACAGAGAAACCCTGTCTCAAAAAGAAAAAAAAAAAAAAAAAAATTCAGGAGGAACACCTTATGTAGACAAAGACTTTTCATGAAGACCAGAAATAACCACTACATGTTCAGCAAGCTCATTTGTTTAGACCCTCAAGCAGCCTGAGATAGCTTCAAACTCACTGTGTAAAACTCCTGACCCTCATGCCTCTGCATTGCAAGGGTTGTCACACATGTACTTATTTTGAGACTAGATCTCCTTATATTGCCCAGGCTGATCTTAAACTCATGAACTCATGAGTCTTCTACATCAGTCTCCAAAATTATTGGAATTACAGGTATATATGTGCCATCACACCTGGCTTGGTGAAAGCATTTAAAAAAAAAAAAAAAAAAAAAGGAAAACTCAGCCAGGCAAGGAGTGGTAGGGCACACCCAGCACTCAGGAGGCAGACAGAGGCAGGTGGATCTTTCTGAGTTTAGGGTCAGCCTGGTCTATGGAACAAATTCCAGGATAGCCAGGGCTACACAGAGAAATCCTGTCTTAACCCTCACTCCTAAAAAAGGACCAGCATAGGCTACATGAGCTATGGTCTTAAAAACAAACAAAACGATTTGTTAGGAAAGAATCTTATACGAGAAGCTGTAAAAATAAATAAATCTCTCACCGTTTCTCCTCCCCCACCCCAATCAGGGTTTCTCTGTGCAACAGTCTTGGCTGTCCTAGAACTTGCTTTGTAGACCAAGCTGGCCTCAAACTCAGAGGTCTGCCTGCCTCTGCCTTGAATTAAAGGCATGTACCACCATGCCTGGCTGTAAATAAATAAGTCTTTTTAAAAATCTTATACTAGTGGGTCTGCTGGCAAAGCTATTCTGGAGGATAAGGCAGGAGGCTCACAAGTTTAACAACTGCCTGGACAAGTTAAGTTCAAGATCAATCTATGCATCCCAGTGAGATTCTGTTTCAAAAGGTAACATTTTTTAAAAAGGAAATCAGTTCGGCCAAATGCCCAATCCCGGTACTGACAAAACAAACAAAAACACATAAAAAGTTTTACATTGTGAATTTGTTGGTAATGTGTCAAATGTCTTCATTTTTAAAAAAAAGATTTGTTTATGTATATATATATGGATGGGTGTTTTGCCTGCATGTAGGTATGTGTGCCACACGCATCTGGTGCCCACAGAGGCCAGAAGGCGGCACCGGATTCCTTGAAACTGAAGTTATGGATGGTTGTGAGCTACCGTATGGGTGTTAGGAATTGAAACTGGGTCCTCTGCAAGAACTGTGTGTGTGTGCATGTGTTCGTGTGTGTGTGTGTTTGTATACATATATATACACATATATATACACATACATACACATATATATTTGAAGACAGCAACAGCGACAGTGAACTTACATAACTATAATAAATAAATCTTAAAAAAAAAAAAGAATGGCAACTGAAGCTAGCCTTCATCCTAAACTTTAAAAAAAATTACATAGAACACTAAAACAAGTTCCATAAATGTAAATAATTCTTGTAAGTACAAATGCTGAATTGTAAAATCTGAAGATAAATTCAATAAACATTATCTTTACCTATTAAAAAGTTCCTTCCTAGAAAACTACCTAGAATTTCTAAATGTCTAGAACATAAAATAAAAAAAGACATATCCCAAGGAAAGATTTCTAGTGGTCCTGGTGTTCTTTTAGAGATCGCATCTCCTATTTTTGACAATAAAGAACTGCATAAACATTACTTCAACCAGGTGACTTCAGAAACCCAGCTTTCAAAACTCAGCAGGCTTCATAATAACTTTGGTGGTACATTTCAAAATATACACTGTAAACTTGCCAAGGAGTCTTTAATTAGCCTTGGCCACAGAAGCCAAACCATTTCCCATCTGTTCCATACAGCATCCCTGGCTTTATACAGCTAATAATCAGCTCTGACAGGTCACTGCAGACATGTTTAACCTTAGGAGGTAGGATAACTATCACACTGGCTGGAAATGAAAAGCAGTGACCTCTAGCCTCCACGAATGAGAGTGCAGAACCAGGGCAAGCAACGATGTCTCAGAGCTCTGTGACCATTTCCCTCGCTCTTCTCTCCTCCCGTGTAACTAGACTCCATTTCTATTAGGATTACTACCCAGCAGATTCTGATATCACTTGTCCACCAAAACTTATGCCATCTGTGCTGTTTCTGCACATATAGCAAGAAATTCCTGTCTACGTGGCTGTGGCTAAGGGACCAAGGTCATGACAATCACTCTATACCCACACAAAGTAGTTACCGCCAGAGTTTCCAATTTGGAAGCCAAATACAGATCCTGGCCCATCAGCCCAGGGATAAAATCTTAGACCACACACTTAATAGGTTATCATCTGCCTGTTTTGAGGATATCTGTCATAGGTCATACATATTATTCCTCTACTATAGGAATAAATCAGCCTCTTCCCCAAGGATAAGACTGATAAAAATTGTTCACTGCCCTTATTGAGAAGGCAAATGGACTACTGAGCCATACTTACATATAAGTATAACTAGAGCACTTCTCTTTCTACCCAGATAAAGCTCTATAGCCCCTAAGGATTTCAAAAAGAGGGTTCTATTCCTTGCTAACTACCCACAGACAATCCAGTCTAGGAAGAAAATAAAGCATATAATGTTATCCTCTCCTCTTTTTAGAGCTTTAGGTCAATTTTCTTATAGGCTTTGGGGTGGACACTGACAGTTATATTTAAGTGTACATAGTCTGCTTACAAAACTTACAAACATCACATACATATAACAGTCAGGTATTCGTCTCCCAAAACAACGCTATATTCATTCTTCCTTCTTTTTCTTTCTTTTTTTTCTCTGTGTAGCCCTGGCTGTTCTGGTACTCACTCTGTAGACCCGGATGGGCTTGAACTCAGAGATCTGCCTAGCTCTGCCTCCTGAGTGCTGAGATTAAAGGCATATACTATAATCATTTCTGATTTTTTTAAATAGTTTTTTTAAATGTGAATTTAGAATCTGGAGATATAATTTCAGAGGCTAAAGAGATGTCTAAGTATAAAAATACATACTGCTTTAGCAGAGGATCATGAGTTCAATTCCCAGCACTCACACTGGGCAGCTCATAGATAACCTGTAACACTCCAGAAAATCCAAAACCTTGTTCTGGTCTGTAGTCCCTCCCACACCTGTGGCATGTATGTATAAGCACATGCACACGTAAGTAAGAAAAGAAATATGTTTTTTTAAAGAGAAGTATGCTTAAATGTCCACTGAAATTAAGCAAGTTTCATCATTAAATATAAGTTTCTCTTATATGAAATGGAAGAACCTGCCATGTTCTAAGCATGTTCTGAGAACATGAAACTAAAAATATAAGACAATTCAAAACCTTTAGTGATTGAATATTGAGCTATTTTAGTGATTGAATATTGAGCTATTTTATTTTAGCCAGCTAAGTAGTCTTTTTTTCCTTTTCCTTTTCCTTTTCCTTTTCCTTCCTTCCTTCCTTTTGTAAGCAGTGTCTCACTATGTAGCCCTGGCTGTCCTAGAACATAGACCAGGTTACCTCTGCCTCCCCAGTGCTGGGAACCAAAGGCATGTGCCATTATGCCACACTTTTTCTGTTTTGTTTGTTTTTAAATACAGGGTCTCACTATAGCCTAGGCTGGCCTTGAACTCAAGATCCCCTGCTTCCTGTGTACTGAGATTTTAAGAATGTGCTGCCTCAGCTAGCTACAGATTGTGCTGATAGCCATTTGAGTCCTATGAAGGGAAATGACAGTCATTTCTTCTTCCACAGACTGATCTAGGGCCTCCTTTTTTATTTTTTTAATTCATTTTATTTATTTACATTTCAAATGTTATCCCCTTTCCTGGCTTCCCCTCTGCAAAACCCCATCCCATTCCCCCTTACCCTGATTCTATGAGGGAATTCCCTCACCCACCCACCCACTCCTGCCTTACCGCCCTAGCATTCCTCTACAATGGTACATCAAGCCTTCACAGGACCAAGAGCCTCCCTTCCCATTGATTAGAGCCTCCTTTTTAAAGGATTCCTACCCAGCTGGGGATGTAATAAAAGCCTCCAAGAATGCTTGCCTAGCAGGCATGGGTCAATCTATAGTACCCGATGGTGTGACAGCACACAGCTGTAATCAACACTTGGAAGGTAGAGGCGTTCAAGATCACCCTGATGAGGTAGAGGTGGGCAATTTTCTTCAGTGGTACAGACACTAGTAAGTTGTGCATTCCTCCATATATAACCTCTAACCCACACTCCTGTAAGTAACCCTAATTAAATTCCTTGGTTTACACAAATGGAAAAAAAAAGACATCAAAGTAAAACAGGGACTAGGAAGGGGATCAGCAGGAATGGGAGGGGCAAGAGGTAAATCGGTGTAAATAAAATAAAACATATTTGAAAATATTGTAATGAACCTATTGTTTATTTAATATATGTTAATAAAATAATATCCCATTTGCTATTCCTACCTTCAGATGTGATTCAGAAAACCTTAACATAATGACTTACAGAAAGAGTCCATCTTGTTTCAAAATCTCTTAGGTCCAGGGTAGGGATGCAGCTCAGTGGTGAAGTGTTTACCTATTATGCACAGGGCTCTGGGTTCAATTCCCAGTACCTCAAAACAAATCACTCAGGGTTTAAACACATCTGGTCTCTCGTCCAACCTACTAAATTGTTGACCTGACATGACAGGCCTTCAGATATAGACTGGGGGAAGTTCAATATGTGTATGTGCTTAAACAAATGAAAATAAATCATTTGGATACAAGGAAGTTGCCGGGAAGGTATCACATTATATCATCTTCTTGAATTTCAGATGCTGCCTTGAAACCACATGGTCTTAGGTAGCTCCCAATAAGGACAGTGCAGCATATAGATCATCCAAGCTTATTCAAACAGAAGAGTAAAGACACCTCCCTCTCCACCTGCCACACTACAGGAGAAATCACTAAACCACCAGGGCTCTGTGAGAAAAACAACCAACTTTCCTTTGGGTCTTTTCCTTACATTACATTAATTTATTACATTAATTACTGTAACAAAGGAACTGTGTCATATCCTCAAGTAACAGATCTCTGCTGTATACCACCAATGGAATTAGGTATTTAAAAAAAAATAGACTAACTACCAATTTGAAAAGACAGATCTAATCAACTGGGCTCATCTGACCATGTGTCACATAAGGACAGCAGAGTAAAATTGTAGCCCCACTGTCTCCAAGTCTTTTTAAGGGGCAGCTCATGAACAGTTTTATGGTCCTTACAGGCTGCTATTCCCAGACAAAGATAATGAGGCTTGACCTGTTTCATTTCACATAAGCAACTGACATTTCTACCAGGACAAAGCTATTCAACAGAGCTCAAGTATAGATCCTTGGTTGTTTGTCAATATCATTCTGTGTCAGCAAATGTATCTCACATAAGATGAACAGCATATTAAACTTATAAATAATTCAGTCCCAACTCTACAGAACCTGACCTATATATGAAGCACTTATCAAGACCTGTAAGTAGGCCAAAAAGCAGAAGGCAAAGGCTATCTGAAGTAACAACAACAACAACCTGCCACTCAGCTCCTGTGTAATTAAAGGACTATATAGCCTTTTATAGTTTATTTTCCTCAAAGGGAAAATTATTGTTATTGTTGTTGTTGCTGTTGTTGTATGGGGAGCTAGGCTCAGTGACAGTGAGAGACTACTTGTCCCACCATATGGGGCACGGGGAGGCCCTGGCTTCCAGCTCTAACACCAGGGATGAAGTAGGAGAGCATGATAGCATACGCACATAATCCACTCAGATAGCTGAGGACAGAGCTTCATAGCAAGTTCCAGAGCAACTGGAATACAGGGTAAGACTCTGTCACAAAACAAAATCAATATCAACCAGCTAGGGGAAGATTATAAAACAAAGTAGGTTCCATGTTTCTCAATATGTTTAATTGCTCTTTAGTATTTTGTTAACTTTTAGCTTCATCTATACACAATTGCTTCCTAAATAGGGCTAGTCTGAAACAGATATTATAAACCAACTCATGTGAATCCCCATGAATAGATAGATATTCCTTGACCTACAATGTTATAGCCCAACAAAACCATCACAAGCTGAATATATCCTCATGCTTCATCTACAGGCAGAATATGAAGCTTCAAAATTCATTGTTTAATAGAGGATGACTGCCTATCACTATGACTAAGTGGCTACTGGGAGCTGCAGCCTCCACCCCAAACTTTCCTGATATAGTCCAGATATATATAAGTGTCAAAACCAAACTCTGAAGTATAGCCTTCTAACTTTCAAGAAAGGGTCTGGAATTGGCTCCTATTAAATATGTATAATTTTTTCATGATCATAAAGTCAAAAAATTCTAATTTAAGCAGTTAGAAATTGAAGACTGGCTGTATACACACTTCAAAAAAAAAAAAAATGGTGATACAGGCCTGTAATCCCAGACCTCAGGAGGCAGAAGCAGGTGATCCCTGAGTTCTAGACCAACCTGGTCTACATAAACCAGACAAGGTTACACATGTAGACCCAGTTTCCAAAAGGAAAAGATGGAATTAGAGGATGGAAAGATGGTTTAGCAGTTAAGAGTGGTTACTGCTCTTGCAGAGGCCTGGACTATTTCCCAGCAATCACATGGTGGTTTTACAACTGTAACGGTATAATTCCAGTTCCAGGGGATACAATACCCTCTTCTTGCCTCCATGGACTCCTGCACACACATGGTGCATGTAAACTCATGCAAGCAAACACATAACTTTTTTTTTTTTTTTTTTTTTTTTACAAATACCTTGGCCATATAGCAAGGCTCTTCTCTGACTAGATCATAACTTAAAATAACCCATTTATTCCAATCTACATTGTGCCACATGGCTGGTTATCTATTCTCAGGTACCATTCGTCTGTCTCCTCACATCTTCCCGGAAGAATCTCCTAATTTTTTTTATAAAGGAAAAATATTTTTAAAGTTAGTAGACAAAGGAATGAGCTTATTCTTAAATATATAATAAATATAAAAGTTCTATCAGACTTAAAGCGCCCATTTGCCAAATTGGTCATGTCTGGGAGGTAAACACTGACAGGGTGGGAGAGTAAGCAAACACTGTAGAGCACGGGGAAAGTTCTAATAGGAAACTGACTTGTTGTTATGTGGCTAAACAGATGATGTAGACAAGATCAGTGCATGTAGCAGGCATGGTGGTGCTTGTCTTTATCCAAGTGCTTGGAAGACATAGGAAGCAGAACTGAGTTCAAGACTAAATAGCAACCTTGTTTCAAAACACTAATGAACAGAAGATGGATAGGGTAGATTGGTATGCTCACTGTACTTCACTACCTAACAGTGCTGTGAGGTTAGTTCTCTCCTTCCACCGTTACATGGGCTCCAGGAATTGAACTCAGTGCCACACTTGTCCCACAGGCACCTCTACCTGCTAGGTCATCTCATCAGACCTTATTTAAAGCAATATATCATGCAAAGGGAATCATGCCATCAAAACACCACAGCTTAGGATATTTTGAAGGGTAACAGAAAAGGAAAAAGAGAAAAAAATTAACCAAGGTACAGACTATGATTCAATATATGACTTCACTGTAAGATCTTAGATCTGAAATTATTAGTGAAAGAGAAATAATAAGCAAAAAAGGAGATACTAATATTAAATTTTAGCAGGGGGAACTTAAATGAAACACAAAAGTACATCAAATGGCTAAAAAAAAAAAAAAAAATTAATTCAATCTAATGCATGCTGACCAGACTGAAACACCATGGCATGACCATCTTAGGATTCAGTAAAGTACAGGGACAATAGTACAATACAATATTTATTATTTATATGTATACAGGAACAGATAGCACAGTGACATGTGCCTATCGTCCCAGCTTCTCAAGAGGCCAAAAAGGATAAACTTATTGAACCTAGGAGCTTGAGACTAGTCTGAGAAACATGGAGATTGTGTCAAAAACAAAAAGGAGACTAAATATAATACACTAAATACTTAGAAAAGGTTGCTTTTAGAAAGTAAGAGTTAAATAATAGATTAGATTGTGATTTTTTTCATTAAATACTGCAGCAGTTTCTCTCTTACACACACACACACACTTACTTGCAAGCCCCCAACCTCCTACTGAAGATACAACCCAGGCCCTTATGAGCTCTGCCTCTGAATGAGCTACAACCCTAGTTTCCTTGTTTGACTTTTAAGAAAATCACGAAACAAAACATTATCCATTTATTATCATTAATAAATAGAAATTTCTTTTTTATTTATTTAGTTTTATAAGACAGAATCAGGGGGCTGGTGAGATGGCTCAGTGGTTAAGAGCACCGACTGCTCTTCCAAAGGTCCTGAGTTCAAATCCCAGCAACCACATGTCGGCTCACAACCATCTGTAACGAAATCTGATGCTCTCTTCTGGAGTGTCTGAAGACAGCTACAGTGTACTTACATATAATAAATAAATAAGTACATAAATAAATGAATAAATAAATAAATATTTTAAAAAATAAGACAGAATCATACATAAGCCAGGCTGATCTTTTTTTTTTTTAAAGGTTTATTTATTTATCTTATGTATAAGAGTACACTGTAGCTGTCTTCAGACACAACAGAAGAGGGCATCCGATCCCATTCCAGATAGTTGTGAGCCACCATGTGATTGCTGAGAATTAAACTCAGGACCTTTGGAAGAGCAGTCGGTGCTCTTAACCGCTGAGCCATCTCTCCAACCTAAGCCAGGCTGAAGAATACTATAAACATCTGATCCTCCTTCCTTCACCTCCCAAGTGCTAGGATTACAACCTGTGCCACAACACCAACCTAACAACTTTAATAAAATGAACAGTCTCCTAAACATTCCAGGATACTCTAAAAGACGAAGCTGAAATTTATTTGGGGACTGAAGAAATGGCTCAATGGTTAAGAGCACATACTGCTCTTTCAGAGAACCCAAGTTTGGTTCCCAGCATCCACATCAGGCATCTTACAACCACCTATCACTCTAGCTCCTAGATATCAGATAGATGCCCCCATTTGGCATCTGCAGGCACCTGTACTTATATGCACATACCCACACACAGCTACATAATTAAAAAATAAATCTTTAAATTGAATATGGTGGCAAAAGCTTTTAATCCCAGCACTGGGGAGGCAGAAGATCTCTGTGAGTTTGAGGCAAGCTTGGTCTACAAAGCAAGTTCCAGAACAGCCAGAGCAACACAGAGAGACCCTGTCTCAAAACAACACAACAAAACACAAAACAAAAGGCCTGTTGTTCTTGTCAGTGGCATGCAAGGGGCTAGCTAGTCTTGACTGGCATTCTGAAACCCAAGGGAGTTTTATGCTGTAACGTGCAGACACTCTTGGCTAGCGTCCGAAGCCTGCCAGAGAGCACAGAGCTGCAACACTTGTGAGCTCAGGATGTTGGCAACCTGCTGTCACCAACAGTCTCTGGAGATCCCACTTTCCCCTTTGAATTTTAATTCCTACATAGCAGATAACGCACCCCTGCTTTTCCCTTAGGAAGTCTGCTTACTCTATGTTTGGAAGGGGAACAAAACAAATAGGAGAAACGAACACACACACACACACACACACACACATACTCTCTCTCTCTCTCTCTCCCTCCCTCCCTCCCTCCCTCCCTCCCTCCCTCCCTCCCTCTATGGAAGATGTGAAATGGGGCAGCATTATAGAAGATATGGCTATAAAAGGACATCATGAGGGTCCCTATTGCTGGGGCACTGAGTATACCATTACTCTCCACATGACAAAATGGCATAAAACCAGTCAATCAGGCATGGTGGTAGTCACTGTAATGCTAGTATTCAGGAGGTAAAGGTAGGCAGAGTTCAAGACTACTCTAGGCTACAGACTGAACCTGAGTCCACTTGTACCACATGAAATGCAATTGTCTTAAACAAAATAATGGGCCAGCAGATGGCTCAGCAGGTGAAGGCACTTACTGCCAGGCCTGACGACCTAAAGTTCCATACCAGGGACCCACACAGTGGAAGAGAAACAACTTTCACAAGTTGCCCTCTGATGTGACCCCTCCCCACCAATAATAAAAGTTAAACATACACATAAGTATACATACATGAATGCAAGTCAATCTGGAGAAACCCTTAACTAGCCTATGAGAATGTCAATATACAATATTGCACTATACAGTTTGGCAAGGTTCAGAAAGACAAATGCCACATGTTCACTCTTATATATAGATCCTAGCTTTTAAATATATATATATATATACATTTAATTTATTTATTTAGCTCACTATGAGGACCAAGCTGGCCTCAAACTGACAAATCCACCTCCCTCTACCTCCAAAATGCTGGAATAAAGGTCTGAACCACCGTGCCTGGCCCCCTAATTTTTATACAAGTGTACTTACATGGGAGTGAATGTGGTTAGAGGTCATAACACTAGAGAGGGAAACAGTAGGAGGGAAGACAGGCTTTAAGAAAGGAAGATAGGAGGTGTGGAACGCTGGGGTAGAAGTATAAAGGTGGGAAGGTGGCAGGGAGATGGGGTGGGCATCAGTCAAAATAGAGTAAGAACCAGTAGTTAATTCCAACACTGGGGAGGCAGAGGTGAATCTCTTGAGTTCAAAGCTAACCTACTCTACACAGTTCCAGGCTAGCCAAAGCTACATAATGAGACTCACCTCAAAAGAACAGAAAAAACAAACAAACAAATAAACAAACAAAAAACAAGTATATAAGAATGCTATGAAGAGGGCTGGAGAGATGGCTCAGTGGTTAAGAGCACTGACTGCTCTTCCGAAGGTCCTGAGTTCAAATCCCAGCAACCAACCACATGGTGGCTCACAACCAACTGTTTGAGATCTGATACCCTCTTCTGGTGTGTCTGAAGTCAGCTACAGTGTACTTAAGATATAATAAATAATATAAATAATAAATAAATCTTTTTTTTGGTTGTTTTTTTTTTTTTTTTTTGGTTTTTCAAGACAGGGTTTCTCAGTATAGTCCTGGCTGTTTTGGAACTCACTTTGTAGACCAGGCTGGCCTCGAACTCAGAAATCCGCCTGCCTCTGCCTCCCTAGTGCTGGGATTAAAGGCGTGTGCCACCACACCCAGCTAAATAAATCTTTAAAAAAAAAAAAAAAGAATGCTATGAAGAGTGGGGTGGCAGTGGCACACACCTTTGATCCTAGCACTTGGGGAGCAGAGACAGGTGGAACTTTGAGTTCAAGGCCAGCCTGGCCAATGACAGCCAGGGCTACACAGAGAAACCCTGTTAGTTTATATACCAACAAAACAAAAAATAAAAACAACAACAACAAAACCTAAAGAAAAATCTACATTTTTCTACTTTAAAAACCTGTAATTCCAACACATGGGAAATAGATCAGGATTAAGTGAATTCCTGTCTTTAAAAACCCTGACCTGCGGGCTGGTGAGATGGCTCAGTGTGTAAGAGCACCCGACTGTTCTTCCGAAGGTCCAGAGTTCAAATCCCAGCAACCACGTGGTGGCTCACAACCATCTGTAACAAGATCTGACTCCCTCTTCTGGAGTGTCTGAAGACAGCTACAGTGTATTTACATATAATAAATAAATAAATCTTTAAAAAAAAAAAAAAAAAAAAAAAAAAAAACCCTGACCTGCAAATGGGGAAAATGGTTAAGTGGGTAAAATCGCTAGGTTTGATCCCCAGAACCCAGTGTTAGAAAAAAAAAAATAATAACACTGGTGTTCTCTTCTGCTCTTTCTTCCATCATATGGGGATATGGCAGGGAAGATCTTTTCTGAAGCACACAGTGAGCCCTCACCAGAACTATCCTGTTGTTTTTACCTCAGCCTTCCTAATACTGGCATGCTCACCCTGGTGGGAATCAATAATTCCTGGAGATTCCCAGATCACACCTTAACTTTGCAGGAGAGAGACCCAAAATTTCACTTTGTTCATTTCCAAATCTCAGTCCATTTTTCCTATACCAGGGATCCTTTTCTGGTCTCCCTTGGCAGCAAAGCACTAGGCCCAACTTTTAATTCAACAGAGTTGCTTGTTAATTAAAAAAAGAGCTGGGTGGTGGTACACACCTTTAATCACAGCACTCAGGCCAGCCTGGTCTATAGGGTGAGTTCTAGGACTGAAACCAAAAAACCAACCAACCACCACCACCACCACCACTACCAACATAGGGCCTGGAGAGAGAGAGCTCTAAGACCAATAGCTGTTCTTGTAAAGGACCTGTCACTCCAGTTCAAGGTGACCTGAAGCTATTTTCTGACCTCCACAGGCACCAGGCAGGCATGTGATCAACAGTCATCCATACAAACAAAATACCCATGCACATAAAAATAAATGTAAAAATAAAAATTAAGTTCTCTATATTCATGAGCCATCTTTCCTGGACAAGTGTAGCTAACCACCTCTCATCAAAGAAACCTCTTTTTAGCAAATGAAGACCATCACAGGAAACCACAACAGGACACAAGGCAGAGATCAACAGATTGTGGGGAGCCCAGACCCAGTAGATACATCCATACTACAACTCCTGTAATCTATGGCTCAAAGAACTTCATAGATACCAGGACGCCAGCTGTGAAACACTCTCTCCTAGAAATGGCTGCAAAAACAAGACTGGAACAATGGCAATATCAATGGACATGTTAATGTGACAAGGGGAGATTTTTGCTTGGGCTCACCCCTAGACAAATAATTTCAGACAACTAATGACTGCTGGGAGGAAAAAAATTAACCTCTCCCAAGGCTGAGTCTCCTTATTGAAGTTGTTCAATGTAAAGTGGTCAGCCTTGGAGCCACATATACATACCAACAACAGAACAGACTCAGCAGGCTGTGTGTGTGTGTGTGTATGTGTGTGTGTGAGCATATATATAACAATAATAATCAAAGAAAAAGAAGCTATCAACTTGAGAGTATGGTGGGAAAAATGAAAGGATTTGGAGGGAGGATAACTGGAAGGGGCTATTCTTTCAATTCATTAAAATCTTTAAAAATACAGAGGGAAGAAAAAAAAAAACAGAAACCCTACAGAGTGGTAGGCACCTGTAATTCCATCACTGCTACAGAGAGATGGAAGGTGCAAACAGGACAATCAGGAGACAGCGGGACACTCATGAAGCAGTAAAAACCACAACAGTAGAAATAAGAGACCATACCTCGCCAAGGTAGAAGGTGAGAACTGGCTCAAAGTTGTTCTCTAACCTCCACAAATGCGGCACACACGTATCCTCGTTCACACATTCTCTCTTCTTCTCACACAAGTTTTTAAAAACTATTTTTAAATTTCTCCAACTGTAGAGTTAACACATTTTAGTTACTTAGCATTCATAAAAATAGCTACTTAAGTATAATGAATTCACTTCTGACTTGAAAGGGAATTCTGAATCAAATATAGGATGGACACTAAGAACTGATGACCAAACCTATAGGTTCATTCCATAGTTCAGCAAGGCTTAATAATCTCTTTAAACTGAGAAGCTAGGAATGCAGTGCAGTGGTAGGCCAGATACTTGTTCAATTCCCAGCATGGGAAAATTGAGGGGGTGGTAGTGGTGGTGGTGGAGGAGGAGGAGGAGGAGGAGGAGGAGGAGGAGATGGAGGAAGAGGAGGAGGTGGAGATGGAGGAGGAGGAGGAGGACTAGGGATGTAGTTCACTTAGAAGAGTGATTGTCTAGCATACACTAAGCCCTAGGTTGAATCCCTAGCACCACATAAAGCAGGTGCAGAAAGATATCCCAGCACTAAGGAAGTAGAGGTAGAACCAGCAGTTCAGAATAACTGTTGGTTATAAAGTAAGGTTGAGGCCAGGCACAGCATGTGAAACCCTGTCTCTAAATGAATGAATAGATAAAAACAAGCTCCAGGGTTTGGACTATAGGCAAATATAGTATCATAGCACACAAGAGGTCCTAGTTTCAACTGTCAGCAAGATGAGGAGGAAACAGTTTAAAGAACTGTTAGGGGCTTGAGAGATTGCTCAGTGGTTAAAAACATGTACAGTTCTTGTGGATGATCTGGGTTCAATTCCCAGCACCCACACGACAGCTCACAACCATCTGTAACTCTTGCTGCAGGAGATTTACCACCATCTTCTGACTTCCATGAACACAAAGTACAAAAGATGGACATACATACATGTAGGCAAACACCCAAACACATAAAATAGACATCTTTAACCCCCCTAACACACATTGTTATTAAAGTCTTCACATTCTTTGTCTACTAACTCTGAGAAGTATCTACCCAGAACAAGACAGTAACACACATTAGGCACGTCTTAGTTTTATTTAGTTCTGATTATGCTCCTAATGATGCCCAGCATTTCTTTGGCAGCACACTGACCCAATTTTTCTAGGAATTGCTTACCAGAGTTTCCAGTTTCATTTGGGAGTTACTATTGTTAACTAGAAATTACTCATCCTGAGAAAGAGCATGAGACTTTTTGCTTTTTTTTTTTTCTTCAATTCTTGCACTCTGAGGTTCACCAATGTTTCATTTTGCTCATTATATGTATTCCTGAAATAAAACCTCAAAGGGCTTCAAGTTCTTGCCTGTCTGGTGGTACATTTCTCTAATTCTAACATTTGGAAAGTGTAAGCAGGAAGACTAAGAACTCAAGGTCACACTTCTTGCTCATTCCTCAGCGCACTAGCCCACTCCCAGTTTTGGGAGTACCTTTCCCTTCCTTAATAAGCTATCTCTATTTCTACTCCATGCCTAACTTAAAAGGCAAGACCTTTTCTCTTTCCTCCTAATGGCTTCCAGGATTTTTACCTAACCTGTACTGCTTTTCTTTTAAACTCCAATAAAATAGCCCTTGAGCTTAAGAGAGAGTCCAAGGTCATCTTTGGCTACATAGTGAGTTTCCATTAGCCTGAACTACACAAGACCCTGTCTCATTAATTAAAAAAAGTGGCTCAGCAGTTAGAAATGCTTGCAATGTAAGCATGGCCTCATACACTTCAGTAACCCAAGCACTGAGTGACGCAGAGACAGATAGAGTTGCTTGGGCTCACTGGCTGCCAGCCTAGGTTAAAAAAAAAACAAAAAACAAAAACCTAGCGAGCTTCCAGGTTCAGAGAGAGACCTGGTGTCAAAGAAACAGGACAGAGTGACAGAAAGAACCTGTGCACATACATGATCACACAGCACATCACACCTTCATGCCACAGAATTGTAATATTGCTCGTGTGTGCGTGTGCACAGTGTGCATGAGGATGCACACACCCTCCTCTATCACTGCCCACTTTATACTCGAACAGGGATCCACCCACCCCCACTCTCACCCACCAAATACTGGGGTTACAGATGTATGTTACTGCAGTCAGCTTTTACACGGGTGTTGAGAATCTGAACTATGGGTCTTGATGTTTACACGACAAGCACTTCACCAATGGAACTAGATCTCCAGACCCTTAAGATTTTTTTTTTAGGGGTGGAGGGCAGGTTTCCAGACAGGATTTCTCTGTGTAACCCTGGCCATCCTGGAGCTCACTGGGTAGACCAGGCTGTCCTCAAACTTATATATAGAGATCCACCTGCCTCTGCCTCCTGAGTACTGGGATTAAAGGTGTGCACCACCACAGTCTGGCTTTCAGACCCTTAAGATTTCAATTATGGAAAACATTTATTAGGCTGGCAAAATGGTTCAGTTGGTAAAAACCCTGAGCCAATCCTGGAACTACATACAAGTAGAGAGAACTAACTCCACAAAGTTGCCCTCTGACCATACACATCATGGAACTAGGGCCTCATACAAACAAGATGAAAGTACACACACACATACAAATGAAAACAAAAATAACAAATGTATTTATTCAAGTGCTAAACAAGATTGATGCCATTACCTAAGTGCTTTTATATAAAGCTTATCACCAAGATGATGTTTGGAGGCAAACATCACAGTAGAATGAAAAAAAAAAAAGTAAAAAATAAGACTGCTGAGGTGGCTTAGTGGACAAAGGCACTTGTTGCCAAGCCTAACAATATGAATTTGAACCCTAAGACCCACATGGTGGAGGAGAGAACCAACTCCCACAACCTGTTCTCTGGCCTTTGTGAATCACCACAGCATGACTATATATATGTATTCACATATGCATTCATGTCATAATCAAGGAAAACCACAGATAAACATCTATTACTACTTCTCCTAACAGCTCTACTTGTGTACATGTAGACATGTTGAGGTCAGATGACAACTTGTGCCCTCTTCCACCATCTGGGCTTTAGGACCTGAACGTGCGTTGTGAGGTATGGCAAAACAAGTGCCTGTACCTCCTCAAGTCAAGTCATCTGCTTTTTTTTTTTTTTTTTTTTGGGGGGGGGGAGGCTAGATATAGCCCAGGTTGACCTGATACTAGCTATGACTGGCCTTCACCTTTCAGCAATCCTGATTCGGCTGTGTTGGGATTAAGGCACAGGACACCATGGCCCCCTTGCTGCCTTTCCATTTCTATCAGTGCTGTGGTTTGCTGAGAGGATTTTACTATATAACCTAGACTGGCTTTCAGCTTGAAATCCTAATGCCTCAGCCTGCTAAAAGCATGAGGTAACACATACAGCCAGTTAATGTGTTCTTAAAAATAACATATATAGATAGATAGCCAGGTGGTGGTGGCACATGCCTTTAAACCCAATACTCAGGAGGCAGAGGCAGGAGGATCTCTGAGCTTGATGCCAGCCTTGTCTGCCGAGTGAGTTCCTGGACTGCCGGGGCTATAAAGAGAAATCCTGTCTTGAAAAACCAAACCAAATAAACAAAAACCTTTATTATACAAAGAGACATGTCAAATTTGTCTTTCTGGTTTTGCTTAATTTTTATGCTGCACATAATCGGTTTTTCTGTGATTTTTCAAAAATTTCCTTTTCCCTCCCTACAGCCTCTAAAACTATTGAATAACCATTTGTTTTGTGTGTCTGTCTTAGGGTTTTACTGCTGTGAACAGACACCAAGACTCTTATAAAGGACAACCTTTAATTGGGTCTGGCTTACAGGTTCAGAGGTTCAGGGTGGGAGCATGGCAGCATCCAGGCAGGTATGGCACAGGAGGAGCTGAGAGTTCTACATCTTCATCTGAATGCTACTAGGAGAAGACTGGCATCCTTAGGTAGCTCAGAGGAAGTTCTCTTTGCTCACCCTCATAGTGACACACTTCCTCCAACAAGGCCACACATCCTAATAGTGTCATTCCCTGGGCCAAGCATATTCAAACCACTCACAGCTCCCTTTAATCCTTTGCTTTAACATGTTCTTCAAATATTGCAAATGATAGTTCTTTTGGGGGTGGAATTCGGGGTAGAACTGTGTGGTTGAGATAGGTTTGAGAAAGCTCTAGGTGTCCAGGAACTTACTATGTAGGTCAGGCTAGCCTCAAACCCTCAAATTCATAAAGATCCATCTGCCTCTGCCTCCCAAGTAGTGGTATTAAAGGCATGTGAAGCCACACCCAACTGCAGCGTTTATCTTTCTATATTTAGTATATTTTTATGTAGCTCTTACCTGGAACTACCACTTATGCATACCCTCAAAGAAAGGCAACACAAAGTCTGCCTAGAAACTCACCATCAGAGCCTACAAATTGCCCCAAAGTAACAGATTTTCCTTAGCATGGATTCAGAACTTTGGGGGGAGGGGAGATTGTAGGGGTATAGTGGAGAGAGGACTCAGAGGTCAAGAGCATTGACTGCTCTTCCAGAGGACCTGGGTTCAGTTCCCAGAACCCACAACCATACCTGCCTGCAACTCATCCAGTTTCAGGCTGATCTGACATCCTCACACAAACATATGCAGGCAAAACACCAATATACATATAAATATAAACACTGAAAGAAAAGAAAAAAGAACTTTTAGGGCCTGGGAGCTACAACCCAAGGTAAAGTGCTTGCCCAACACACAAAATGCACCGTTTGATCCCCAAAACAAAAAAACAATCAAACAAAAATTAATGTTATGTATCATAAAGAGCCTATTTTGGCAAAATGACTAATAGTTCCTCTTGTACACTACAACTGTATAATCTGATGGTATACATAATTAAAAAATAGAGCAGACAGATCCTCATCTACAGTGGTAGTTTGAATAAAAATGACCCCATAGGTTCATATATTTGAATGCTTAGTCACAGGGAATGGACCTGTTGGAAAGGATTAGAAGGATTAGTAAGTATGGGCCTGTTGGAGTAGGTATGGCTTTATTGGAAAAGTATGCCACCGGGAGTAGTCTTTGGGGTTTCAAAAGCCTACAGCAGGTACAATCTTTCCCTCTCTCTGCCTGTGATTCAGAAAATAGGTCTTTACTACAGCATCATCTCCATACCTGCCTGCAAATCACCTTGATAATGCACCAAACTGCATAGACACTGTTAAGTCCCCAGGTAAATGCTTTCTCTTATAAGAGCCATGGTGTCTCTTCAACAGCAATAGAACAGTGACTAAAACAGCTACTTTAAATGTCATAAAATATAACAAAGAGGCTATGATGAGATATCTACAAATTGTACATTCACAAACCAAGGACAAAAATATGATTTTCTATCTCTTGTATATTAGAAACACTGGCTTTCCAGAAGTTACTAAAACAGCGGTCTACCCTGAGGAACTTGTTTCCTATGAGTTTCAGGTGTTGAGAGGAAAAGGGGGGATGATGGGGCCTGGCAGTGGTAGCATAAGCCTTTAATTCCAGCACTTGGGAAGCAGAGACAGGTGGAGTTTGAGGCCAGCCTGGTCGACAGAGCAAGTTCCAGGACAACCAAGAAACCCCGTCTAGGGGGGAGAAAAAGAAAGAAAAAAAGAAAGGAAAAAAGGGGACAAAGTAATAAGAAAAATAATGAACTACAAAGGTTAGAAAAAGACAAGTGTAGCAATCAGAAGAAGATTACACACACACAGCACCCAGACATTACACCTTCAATAGCAAATTGCTGAATTAGGTAGAGGCATAGCCTACATGATGAGAGGACAGAAAACCCTAACTTTCACTTTTTAAATGTAGACAGTTTGGTTTGTTTTTGTTGTTGTTGTTTATAAATTTCATTTGTGCTCGTGTGTGTGTGTGTGTGTGTGTGTGTGTGTGTGCGTGTAGCTCCACCACGTGAGTACTGGGGACTGAGGTGCTGCACCTGCTTTTGATATAGGGTCTCACCCACTATGTAGCCAGAGCTGACCTTTGATCCTCTTGTCTCCACCTCCCAAGTGCTAGGATTATAGGCATGGGCCATGCTGCTGAGCCACGTTCAGAGCTAACTCAAACTTGCTGAAGCTTTAGTAGAAAGAAGGACAGTCATATTTTTGGCCTTTTCATCTTGAGAAGGAGAAAATCCAGAGACCTAACTCACCCCTGACTCCAGACACCCAAGGCCTGGCCAGCAGAAGAGCAAATCCCATTCTTCAGGGAACTGCTTCTAACCCTGGTGTCTTCCAGACACCTGGGTGCAACTGTCATTGTGACTGACTTCCAGGAATGCCAGTCAGCAGAAAAGACTTATTAACAAGTAGCTTCAGAGTCAGCTGGATGCTGGAACAACTGCACACTACCTCCTTCTCTTTGCTGGCAGAAAAACAGCTACCAATCTAAGGAGTCTATAACCATCCAGGAACTAACACCACCAATCCATCTCATGAAGCTGCTAACCTCCCACTTTATTCATCTAACCCTTCTTCAAATCTTCAGCCTCCTTTACCCTGTCCCATTTCCCTTACATTATTTTTCAACCTTTTAATACTATATGATTGTGGCCGGGTGGTGGTGGTGCACGCCTTTAATCCCAGCACTCGGGAGGCAGAGGCAGGCAGATTTCTGAGTTCAAGGCCAGCCTGGTCTACAAAGTGAGATCCAGGACAGCCAGCCAGGCTACACAGAGAAACCCTGTCTCGAAAAACCAAAAAAAAAAAAAAAAAAAAAAAAAAAACCAACCAACCAAACAAACAAACAAAAACAAACAAACAAACCAAACCAAAAAAAACTATATGATTGCTTACCATGCTTATTCTTATCTTCTTTTAAAAGACACAATCTGCTAGGCATGGTGCCTCAAGCCTGTAATCCCAGCACTGCAGAAAGCAAGGCAGGAGAAATGCTTCAAAGCCAGTCTGGGCTCAGAAGCAAAGCCTCTTCACTCACAGATATAAAGTCCACTGGTGGCTGGTTTTGACCTGGTCTGTTTTACTCACTGACAGATCCTAAGAAGCTGGAGCAGTATCTTACATATAGTGGGAATCCAACAGAATGAGACAAACCCTTGAGAAGATCAACAAAACCTACAGTGCCCAATACTATTTCTCTAGCAGAACCAGGCTGCTCCTACAAGTAGCTCACCTTGTACAGCAATGCTATAAACAGTGAGATAACAAAGCCTGCCTTTGAATCAGAAGGGTTTCTTAAGCCATTCAGTCTGTCTTGCACACTAGTTTATTCAATTTGGGGTAAAATGTGTTGAATGGAATTTGTTTCACTATAAAAGAGGTTTGAAAAAAAAATCACATGAAGTTTCTTTTTTTTTCTCCAGAGTCTAAGTCTAATTCAATTCAGCAAACATTAATTATGCATAGTTATATTCACAGCACTGGGCTAGGAATTACGGAGGACAAAAGAACAGCGGAGACAGAGCTGTCTTACAAAACTTAGAATGAGACAGGAAGAAAATACATCCACAAATAATTATCATTTAAGGCACTGTATGCTAAAATACTGTAACAGAGATCTTAGCCATCTTTCCACAACAACCCCCCCCCCCCAACAACAACAAAAACCTAAAGGGACATAGAAAAAAAATGAAATCAGCTCTGGAGATGGGAGAATGAGTAGAAATGTGGGTAAAAAGGCTTCAGGAAGGACACCACGCACTGTGCTAGTTTAAAGCAAGGGATGGACTAGGGATGGGAGTGCTTTGGAAGAAGAGCATTACCACAGGGAAAAGACTGAAAAACACAGGGTGAGTCAACGGGATGGCTGTAGAGAGATGGATAGACTGAAACATAAAATAAAGCTGAGGAAGGCCAGATTTGATCTGAAGACAAAAAGAATCTGCAATAAGCCTAGAAGCAAGTAAGATGGCTTACTGAGTAAAGGCTCTTACCCTACAGCCTGGCAAACTGGGTTCACTCCTTAAATCCCACATAATGGTAGAAGGTAGAACAGAAATAACTCTGTAAAGACATCCTGACTTTCACATGTACACCAAGGTACCCACCTACACATAAATTACACACACACACACACACACACACACAAACAAGCTAAAAATAATTTAAAATAATCCACTTATTTATCTTGGTTTTTTGAGTCTGGTTTTCTCTGTATAGCCCTGGCTATCTTGGAACTCACTCTGTAGACCAGGCTGACCTTGAACTCAAGATATCTACCTGCCTCTGACCACCACCCCACAAAGTGCTAGGATTAAAGGTTGTATGCCACCACTGCCCAGAAAATAGTTTTAAATATTAGCCTACATTAGTAGGCTGGGTTTCTTTATATTTTTTTAAAGTGAGGAAAAAAACTGTTCGAAATTACTATTTTAAAAATCTATGCTAGGTCGGGTGTGATGGCACAGACCTTTTTTTAATCTTAATCCCAGCACTCAGGAGACAGGCAGGCAGATTCCTTTGAGTTTAAGCAATAAGTTCCAGGCTAGCCAAGGCTACATACTGGCATCCTGTCAATAAATAAATAAATAAATAAGACTGGAGGGCTGGAGAGGTGACAAGGTGGCTAGAAGCACAGGGCAACAGGACCTTGATTTGATTCCCACTACTCACATGGTGACTCACAACCATCTATAACTCCAGTGGCAGGGGATATAATGCCATCCTCTGACCTTTGTGACATCAAGTATGCGTGAAGTGCATAGACATGTATATAAGCAAAACATTCACATATGTAAAATAAAAATACTTAAAATTTAAAGAAACAATAACCTGACTCCCTAGAAGCCCACGTTGGGTTTCTGTGTTACTTATTCTAGAACCAAAGGATTTTCTTTTAAAGCATTTTAATTCATAATTACATATTCATTAGTTGGCTATATGCTCCATTAGACTACAGGTCCCAGTAGGACAGGAACCATGTCTGGCCTAGCACAAATAATTAAATATTATAATACAGCAGCAACACGTAGTATAGAACAAAGAAAGACACTGCCATGAGATTACTGCACAAATGTACAGAAGATGAAAACCTGAGCTAGGTCAGCTAAGAAGAAAAGTGAGGTAAATGGGGCTAGAGAGCTACGGCAGTGTATGAGCACAAAGTACACACAAACTACTCTTCCAGAGGAGCTGGGTTCTATTCCCAACACCCTGTAACTCCAGTCCCAGGGGGTTAATACCCTCTCTTGGCTTCCATGGGCACTCATAAACATAAAAAAAAAAAAAAAAAGGAAGAAAAAAAAAGGAAACAACAGTGAAGTAAATGGGTAAATGAAAAGCAGGCACTTCAGTGACTGGTCAGACGAGGTGCTAAGTCAACAGTCTTGAATTACAGAAATCAGAACAACAGTAAGAGGATGCCAGCTTCAGCAAGTTTGAACTGGAAGTACACATTAAAGCAGATGCCAAGTTGAAAAATGCCATTCTCTCCTATATACCTTGCATATCTAAGCACCATTGAGATTAGGGATTAGTTCTGTTTCTCTTCTATTACAGTTCAATTTCTGATACCATCCTCAAGACTCTGCTCTAGAAACAAGCCTTGTACTAGAATGAAGGTAAGCATTTGAATTTCACACCAAACTTCAGCAGGTCTATTCATAAATGTCCACTTTAGTTCTGTGATGGACATTCATCCAACCACTGTAGAGAGAATCTCTTATAAGCATCATTTGTCGATAGAAAAGCTTATGGCCAGCCGGGCGTGGTGGAGCACGCCTTTAATCCCAGCACTCGGGAGGCAGAGGCAGGTGAATTTCTGAGTTCGAGGCAAGCCTGGTCTACAAAGTGAGTTCCAGGACAGCCAGGGCTACACAGAGAAACCCTGTCTCAAAAAACCAAAGAAAGAAAGAAAGAAAGAAAGAAAGAAAGAAAGAAAGGAAGGAAGGAAGGAAGGAAGAAAGAAAGAAAGAAAGAAAGAAAGAAAGAAAGGAGAGAGGGAGGGAGGGAGGGAAGGAGGGAAGGAGAGAGAGAGAGAGAGAGAGAGAGAGAGAGAGAGAGAGAGAAGCTTATGGCCAATCGCTGAGGCAGAACACTGGTGGGGAGAGTATTCTGGGAAATAGTGAGAGAATAAGGGGAGATGGTGGGGGAGATGCTAAGATGTGAAGGATTGAAGTGGGCCAGTACTGAAGGAGAGGTAAGTAACCATGCAGAAGACATAGAATAGTTTGAATGGGTTAAATAAGTTATGTGTTAGTCAGGGAGTGAGCCAGAGCTTATGGCCTAGGCACTGAATGATAAATAATTAATCTCAGAGTTGTCATTACAGGAGCAGGGGGCTGGGAGGAAAAATGGATTAATTCTTTTTACAAACCAGACACAAAGTAACATTGCTAGGAATGGTGCTGACATCATACCAAAAACCAGTAAGCTGATATTAACAGGGTAAAGCAAATACAGATAATGGTATGTAATGTGGTACCAGAACCCAGTGTACCCTAACTATAGAGATCTGGATTCCATGCTATGATCTGATTCCAAAGGTTGTGTGGTAACTACTACCCTGGCCATTTGCTAATCGAATTCCCTATGCTCCACATGACATTTAGAACAACAATGCAGCTATCTATAGGTACTAGAGAGGTGGCTCAGCAGATGAAAGTACCTGCTGCCAAGCCAGACAACATGAGTCCACTCCCTGGTACTAACATGGTAGAAGGAGAGAATTAATACCACAGAGCATAATAAGGCAATTTCAGAACTTGCCTAGTGTCAGACAGCTCTCACCTCCAAGGGGGGAAAAAAATCACACAAGCAGGGCATGGCCAGCACTCAGGAGGCAGAGGCAGGCAGATTTCTGAGTTCAAGGCCAGCCTGGTCTACAAAGTGAGTTCCAGGACAGCCAGGGCTATACAGAGAAACCCTGTCTCAAAAAAACCAAAAAAAAAAAAAAAAAAAAAAAAAAAAAATCACACAAGAGACAAAACCCCAAGGTTTGCCCTACTGCTGGACTAGATATGATGTAACGGGTATTTGCCATGTCCTATTTCTGGAACTCTGATCGAAGAACAAACAGCAAGAGAAGCATGAAAACTCAGCCCTTTTGGATCTAGATGCGTCTCATTCATTGATTTGGCTGCTCACAGTTTACTACTACGGCTAGAGCAAGGGAGGGGCAGGGAGGAGGACAGGGGGAGTGAGAAGGAAGATGGGGAGGATCTGGGTTGTGACCACAGGAGGACTGCTCTGTATTGTAAAGTGGATTAATTCTTTTTACAAACCAGACATAAAGTGACAATTAGAAACTTTGCTAGGAATGGTGTTGATATCATACCAAAAACCAGTAAGCTGATATTAACAGGGTAAAGCAAATATAGGTAATGGTATGTAATGTGGTACCAGAACCCAGTGTACCCTAACCTTTACTCTACTGGGCTCAGAGAAAGACATCTGAACTTTAAAACAGTTGATATTGTTTCTTTCTTTTCAATATCTGTGAATTCAATTCCTGTGAATTCTACTGGCTTTACCCATTTCTGGGTATGTGTGTGTAACAATAGAAGGGCCATGGAGCCTGGGACCTAATACAGAAAATTATTATAAAACAAACATCAAGTTACTTGTTCATTATTTTAGCCTGGGGCCAAGGGTAGTGGTATATGTTTGTAATCCCAGCCCAGGTTACATAGGAAGACACCATCTCAAAAGGATATGAGCGAGCAAATTGCCTTAATGAACACGGAAAAGGAAAATCATGCTAACAAAAGATGGTAACAGGGGCTGGTGAGGTGACTCAGCGGGTAAGAGGACCGACTGCGCTTTCAAAGGTCCTGAGTTCAAATCCCAGGAACCACATGGTGGCTCATAAACCGCCCGGCCAACCGAAGGGAGCAGAGCAACTAAATTCAATTACCAACAACCAGATGAAGGTTCACAACTATCTATACAGCTACAGTGTATACTCATATACAAAAATAAATAAATCTTTTTTAAAAAGATGGTAATAACAATCTAAAGGAAAATCTATGAATTTTCAGAAATCCTTAAAATATAAAGTATTATTCCAAATCACAGTAAATGCAATAGTTGCTTTTATTTTACTGTTTTTAAAATAAATATTTAATAGAAATCGTTCCTTAACATCATTTGGCCCTCTGGTGATAATTTGGTTTTAATAAGTGGCATTAGGAAGATCAAGAAAAAACAAAAACTGATGAAAGCAAACTGAAGAAATACAAACTTCATGGAGGAAATGATATTTGTAAAATAAAAACATGCAAATTTTTTGCATAAGGAGTTTCAGGTGTACGTAGCAGAGCAAAGTCAATTGGACCTTTGCATAAAACCAGCTGGGCATCCTCCCAGGGCACTAAAGCTTTCCACCATCAAGTCAGCAAAGCATTTTCTGTTTCCCATTTCCTTTTAATAAGCAAGTCCTAGAAGCACTGAATTACCACTATTTCCTTCCCTTTCATGGGGCAGAAAGCCAGAACTTCCAGAAGTACAATAGGGCCATGTAGGGCCATGACCAAGGCATGCTACTCAGAAAAGAACCTCTTTTCTCTATTCCATTACCTTCTCACTCACAAATCAACAATAGGCACTAAGAAATATGAAACAAAGTGCAATTTCACACATGTGAACGGAGCCTACACCACACAGGACTGAGTATTTTCTTGTCAATGTGGCATGTGATTTTTCAGCCACCTGCTCAATAATCCCTCTTCAGCTGCACAGCTGCCGCCACCGCCACACGCCTTGCTAGGCAGGTGCTTCGGTGAATTACCTGTTCTCTAGTGAAAAGAGTCCTTCACTGACACTTAGTGGACCCAGAACCTGCCAATCAGCACCGCCTATCTTCATTCTGCCTGTCACAGCCGACTTCTATCAGAGAGGTGATATGAAGGCACTACTTAACATACTGTGGGTTTTGTGTTTTGTTCATTTTTTTTCATTGCAGCATTGCTCTTTTATTTTTTAAAAAAAGGAAACTAAAAAATAAAGTAGATGTGAGAATTAAGCTGCTGAAAAGAAAACTTGCCGCACAACCAAAGGCTATCTTATCTTAGTACCTGGCAGTAGTCCCAGCCATGCTGGTTTTCCACAATGAAAATAACAATCGCTTAGCTGCCTTTGGAGCAGTGGAAGTATTAAGATGCCTGGCAAAGAAGTAGAAAGAGGAAGCGGAGTGGCAACTACTGGAGAACAAATGTCCCTGTATGTCTGTATCCTCCATGCCTGAACTCAGGCTCAAGTGTTGATAGTCAGATAATAAATAAGGAGTGGTTCTTCTGTTTAACAGAGCAGTCAGTAACTCCTCAACAAGTTAGCCTGTTCCAGGCACTTAGCTGCTAAATGCTAACTATAACACATTAATACAAGGAGCCACATCCACACACACAACATAGTCATAAGCAGTGAGGTGTCTGGTTATAAAGACTTCTCATGAGGAAATATTTCCTACCAAGAACGTGGAGGTGAAGAATTCAGTGGCTTCAGAATCACATTTACTCAAAATGCATCTAAGGGATGCTCACACTCAAAAGTCCAACTCTGAAACTACTAAAGCTAACCGAGGTAAACTTAATGTGAGGGTCTGCTTTCACTGACAACACTCAAGAAAAAAACACCAACAGCCCAAGAAGAAAAAGGCCTTAACTTCAGTTTAACTGGGGCATGCTAAGAAGCCTGGGACACACAGTTAGAAACAGCCTGGGGCACATAATGCTTTTGGTAAGGCTTAAAAACAGTTCTACTATAAAAAAAATTAAGTGTCAAAATAACCTGTTCTCTCCTATTAAAGTCCCACCATCTAAATGCCAGGCCATCATGTAAAGAAACTCAACGATATAAAGGATAATGGAGGGAGAGACCACAGTTAGCATTTCTTGTCTTGTCTTGAAAGACCTTTAACAAAAACCAAAGGGCCCCGTTCGATGATAAACTATAGAAAATGGTTAGATAGCTATTTTATACACTGCATACTGAATACAATCCCCTTTACAGTGAATCTTTTAAAAGATGTCCTTAGGGGGCTGGAGAGATGACTCATTGGTTAAGAGCACTGGCTGCTCTTCCAGAGGTCCTGAGTTCAATTCCCAGCAACCACGTGGCGGCTCACAACCATCTGTAATGGCTATACATAAAATAAGTAGTTCTTTAAAAAAAAAAAAAAAAAGACGTCTTTAAAGTCTTCCATGAAAACATCTTTTCTAGTCCTATCTATAGGTAATTGTTACATTTGTAATTACACTTGTAATACAATTACATTAGCTATAATTGATTATATATGTAATTGATGTGAGAGACTTAATGGTACCAAAATACTGCTTGGAGACTTTCATAACACAGTCAAGGACCTGATTCTTCCTATCCTTCTCTAATACCAGATCCAAAAGATTTTTAGCAGTTCCTCTCTGTGGCAAATTTCTCTCCATAATACCTGAATCATCTTCTCTCATTAAATACTGAATTATAAAAGGCAAGTTTTGTTTTCAAAACTTGTCTTGGGCAAATTGAGCAGCTTTTTGTTGTTGTTATTATTATGTAATTATTCACCAGGAAGTCACCATTTAAAAAGGGAACAGGGTGCAGGGCATAGGTGCATGCCTGTAATTGCTAGCACTGCCCAGGAATGATTTTGAGTTAGAGACCAGCCTGGGCAACTAATGAGTCCCTATTGGGGGAGGGGGCACTTGGTCCTGGACTCCCCTATCTTACTCATATACAGGCCTTTAGTGGTGTTCCTAAGAGAACAAACAAAAATAACTGCAGGAGACTCCCATTTCTATACAGAGACATTTAAATACAATGTTTTATGCAAGTACAGAACCTTCTTCACAGTCACCTTCCTCAAAGGTCTGCCACAAAGCATGAGGGTGGCGTGTCCCAGACGCTATTCCTTCACAACTTAGTTACAGGCTAACCAGAGGCAGGCACAACATGGCTGGCATCCTCTATTCTTCTGAAAAATGTGTGCCAGTGAGCCCTGCATTGTTCCTCACTCAAAAAGAAGAGCCTTTCTGTCTGGCCTCTTCCAATGGCAAGCCCCAGTCTGGAAAAGGAAGAAAATGGCACTGAGGAGCCTGGGAGATGGAGCATATCCAAAGCTCTCAGACAAGACTTGAACCTATGACCTTCACTGTGTACACAATAGGCGAGTGAGAGGGACCGGTTTATCTCTGCTGCAACAGTTCTCAGCCCTGGGGTAGCACTCCCGATAAAATGACACGACTATTGTGTGGCAGCAGAACAGTCATCTCTCACAACAGCCTAAACCAGCACTCCCTCCCCCAAGACAAAGCAGCAGGGGTGAAATTAACTCAAGGCTGCAGAGCAAAGCCTAATACAGAAAAGAGAGGCCTGTGGGGGCTTAGGGACTCTCCTCAACCCCTGGGGCTCTGGACACATGGCTGGAAACAGACAGGCTTTCTCCCCCATCTTTCCCACTCTCATTTAGGTAGGAAGCGGTTTCTGAGAGAATTTAATCATCTGTGATTTGTTCAGAAATATTCCCCCTGAAGGGCTCTGCTCTCTCCACCCTGTGTGAGCCTAATTCCTAGAAGCCGAAATGACTGTTTGCCGCTGCCTGTTTCACAAACACACATTAATTGGTCAGATGTGTCTCCTCCTCCTCAGCCCCAGAGGGAGGAAGGAGAATCTGAACCAAGCAGAGAGATGATCCAACCGTAATTACACATAAAGGGAAAAGAGGGCAGCATGGGGTTTCCAAACAGGACAGGGTCTCAAACCCTCCCGGGGATACAGGGACAGCAGTTTAAAGTCCAGGCCTAGGGATCCCTCCATCTTGAAGAAAAGGACAGGAGTAAAATGTGACCTAAGACTGGAAAGGCGCACACACCCACAACCTACTGCCTGCACGCTCCCAGCCACCTTGCTCTCCTTTCCCGGGTCGCGCACACGTCCTGCTTTCAACCCTCCGCTCCCGACGCTCCCCTGAGTCCCTAACGAGCCCCAGTCGCCCCGGGGCTCCCTCGGCAGAGCCTCCGAAAACTCTCTGGCCTGCCCCTACCACCTGGCCAAATCAGAGACTATCCCGGGCACCGCCACCCTCAGCCCGAACCGCCCGGGCCATGCTTTGAACTTCACCTCAGGCCCCCTCCCCCACCCACGCAACGACCCCGCTTTCCCCGCACACACCTTCCCCTCGCTCCGCCCCGGCCCCCCCAACCCCCACTTCCTCCGCCGGGCGCCGCTGCTCCGGCGCCCTCCGCGCCCCTCGGCGCCGGGCCTCCCCCAGAGTCGCCTCCCCCTCCCAGCCCCGGCTCCACACAAAGCTTAGACTCACCGCGCGGCCGGTCCCGGGAGCCGCCACCTCCGCCCGCCCGGGGCCCCGGGCCGCAGAGCCACCACTGCTACGCGTCCCGGGCCGCCATCTGGGCCGCGGCCCCTCCCCCTCCCCGCCCCGGCTCTCCGCCCCTCCCCGCGCCGCTCCGCCCCGCCTGGCCGGGGCCGCTGTGTCCGGGGCTGCGGGTCCCTCAGCTGCCGCCGCCGCCGCCGCCGCCGCCGCCACCGCCGCCGCCGCCGCCGCGATCCGGGACAACCAGGGCAGCCTGGAAGACCTGGACACTGGATTCTCGTGCTCTCGGATCCGGATTCCGTGCGCTATGGAGTCTGGAGCGGGCGAGTGCACGAGGAAACCCGGAACCTGGATGCAGGAGCTAAGTCCTGGGTCTCTAAATGCGCGGTAGCTGCGAGCCCTGAGAAAAGAATGCTGGAAAACCTGGCGGGCGGGTCGAAACTAAGATAAGCTCAGAAGACCGGGCTGGACAGTTTGAACCCAATGCTCTCTCCTCGTGCAGATTCCTGGCTGGATAAGACTTCTCACCGAAAAGTCTCTGGAGAAGCGTTAGCTCTTAAATACAGATGTTTTCTATCGTGGAAAGAGGAAAGATCATGGGATCTGAACATGAACCTTTCTACAAAGAACAGAAGACAAGTGCACAGCTCTTAACTGTCTCATCCATTTTGCCGCTTAGTTCGGCAAACTATTTTAAGTAAAGAATTTAGGGTGGGGGTTGGGGGGGACAGGACACGTGTCGTGGCGCACGTTTGCAGGTCAGCCGACAATTTGCAGGAGTCGTTCCCTCCACCATTTGGTTTTAGGGATCAAACTTAGATCCTTAGGCTTAGCAGCGCGCATCTTTACCCACTGAGCCATCTCACTGGCCCTCAAACTCCTTTTTTATTCAATGTCTTCAGTTTTTCTTTGATTATCGTTTGTTTTCCTCTAGAGTACCTGTGTCCCTTTCCACCTCAACATCCAGTATCACTAAATCTTACTGCTTTTTAACCTTGAGCCCGTTTCTGCACTCCATCTCACCATTCTGTCACTATAGATTGTGACTTTTAAATCTGTTACCTATCTTAAGGTTGCCCAGCACACCATCTACACAGCAGACATTCTGTTCTTGTGAAATTGAGCCCTCCCACCAGTTGCTTACGAAACTGCTTCATGACCTAAGACTTCCACCTCCTACCATAGCAAACCAATGTTTATCCAATTCTCAAGAACCCCCATCATGCCCTTCCTGTGTCTGAGACCATTTTATTCAGCTATGCAGTTACCTTTATTCTCTTATCCTAAGGGCACTCTTCACTGGTGCCATTCACAGTAGCATGTGACTTAGAGATCGAGTGAGTCATAACTTTGCTATCTTCACAGAAAGAAAAGGAGGGTGGGAGAGCTGACAGCTTAAAGATGAACGCTAAGCCCAAGCCCATCTAGTCTAGGAAAAAGTAATTCCCTCTTGGTCCATAGATAGTTTTATTGGATAGTAAAGGGACAGAACTGATGACTCAGAGTGGCGGCCAACTTACCAATCTATACTCTATATTACAAAATGAGGGCTTAAACAGAAAGGAAAAACAGGGTTTAGTGTTCCATATCTCTGTGATTTAATGAAGGGTTAAACATTGTAGCACTAGACTAAAACAGTTAGGGGACAAGGAAACAGTTCTACTTAGCTTTTAATCACAGTTAGCTGACTCTGACTAAAGACAAGGATCTAATGTATAAGACAGTAAGAGAATCTCAAGTTTTGACTTCTTGTATCTCGAGAGCAAGAATTGGCAAACTAGTAGCCCAAAGAACAAATCAGATTCACTACCACGTTTTGGTAAATCCTGTAAGTTAAAAACTAATTTTTACATTTTAACAATATTTAAATAAAAGAAGATATTTTACAACACAAAAGTTATAAGAATCTGGTGTGGTGGTACAGACTCCAGCACTTGGGAGCTTGACGCTAGAGATCTAAAACTTAAGGCTAGGCCTGGGCTTGAACTGGGTTACACAGACTGTCTCAAAAAAGTGTCTACAAACAGTTTCCCTGGCTGTAGCCAAGCTTTCTTGCTCACATTATCTATGGGTGTATTTGCAGTACCACAGCACAGCTGAATGGTTTATAAAACCAAAGCCATTTGCTGTCTGACCCTTATGGAATTGGAATGACTTTGCTAACCCCTGCCCCCTGCTGTTCAGAAGTCTCTAGCCACATATGAGCTACTAGGGCACTCAAGGTAGGATGACTGAAGAACTGAGTCTTTACTTAAATTTTAATTCTTTTTTTTTTTTTTTTTTTTTTTTTTTTTTTTTGGTTTTTCGAGACAGGGTTTTTCTGTATAGCCCTGGCTGTCCTGGAACTCACTTTGTAGACCAGGCTGGCCTTGAACTCAGAAATCCGCCTGCCTCTGCCTCTCGAGTGCTGGGATTAAAGGCGTGCGCCACCACGCCCGGCTTTTTAAATATTAATTCATATTTAAACAGCATGTGGCCAGTGGTTACCATATTAGGCAGCACTACCCTAGAGATCCACCTGCTTCTGCCTCCCAAATGCTAGGACTAAAGGCATACAACCACCATGCCTGACTAGACTCTTCTGAAGTCTTACGCAGTGATGTGCTTTTCTCTTCATGCCCAGGTCTTCTTTTCTGACACATCTGTGGATTTAGGCACCTCCCCCACCACCCCACCCCACCCCTGCACCCTCCTTTTTCCCTGACTCCAATCTCTGGTATTTTTTTACTGGGATTTCTTTCTGGGTTTTCCCATTTTCACAACTGAAATTCAACATCTGATCAATTTACATTTCATCTCCTGAATGAAGCCACATTGTATTCACACATGCAAATGGACGTTTATCCAAGTTCATTGTGACGTAGGATGGTACTGTTCTTTTTCCTCTACAGGCGAAAAGTAGAAAAGCTCTCTGCAGGCTGCATGGATCCCTTGTTGCTGTTGGAGCCTTCCATGTGGATCACCTCCTCCCAAACACATTCACAGACACTGAGAATAGCAGATGTGTGCTTGCTATTTGAATCGCAAGGAAGAAAATATCCTTTCTCTCTGGATTGCCTTCCCTCCTCCCAGCCTAACAAACTGAAGTTAGCTGATTTCTCTAGTTTAGTAGCTGAGCTGGTCAAGTGAACAGCCCCATGCCATCTAATCTTGGCTAGGCCCCACACAACATTAAACAAATCTTCTAAATTAAATGGCCACCACATGAATGGGTTATAGGAGAGACAGTAATTAAAATGGAAAAAAATTAAATGTCATAATCATATAAGTCCATAGCTATACTTATTTGTAAAACTAATCTCTGTAGTGTCTCACATTTACATGCTAGGGGGAAAATAGGTTTACACTAAAATTTCAGTTTAAAAAGAAAAGATAGGACACTTAGTTCTTTATTATCTTAGTTCTGTATTAGCTAAAGAAGCAACAAAAACCCAAATTCTTTTTATGTTCTCCTTTGTGATAGGGACTTACTATATAAGAGATAGTAAGAGATCAGCCTCCCCAGTGCTGGGATTAAGGTGTATACTATCACATCTGGCCAAATTCTTAATCTATTCTAAACACTTCACTAAAGATAAGGTCTCATCAACGCTGACAAAGCCCATAGTTTCCATCATTCCCTACTGTGAGCTCATACAAAGGAAACTGAGTCTTGTCTGGGAAAAACAAAAAGAAAAAGCCAATTCCTTTACTGTATGAATTAATGGCATCTTAATTCAGTCATTCAAAAGGGAACACAGAAGCTACAACAAAAAGGCATCTCGGAAATTCAGAACTTTCTTAGGCGAAACTGCCCCAGAGTAACAGGGTCAGAGTGAAGTGTCATAATACACTAACAAGCTATTCTTGGACAAGCTTGAACTCAGGCTACTAAGAATTTCCATCTGACTTTAAAGTATACTATTCATCAGTGAGCAACTGAGGGCCATCTACCCGCAAACTTCTCCCACACTTCCTCCCTTGTGTCTCAGCAAACAGAAGAGAGACCTTATACTACCACTGCCATGTAAACCAAAGACAGACTTTCCCAGCCTAACCATGAAAAGGAGAAGTTTCCGAGTAGCTCTGCCATTTATTTATGTGGTTCTGGCTGTGTGTTTGAGAAGCTGAGGTGGGTTCTTAGAAACTTGCAAAGCTCGGGCAGATGAGCTCATCTGTTGACATTCCTGACTTTTTTCTTTTAAGGTGTGCATTCAAATTACCCACATAGAAAAAACAATCCATACTCTTCTGTGTAAAGGCTGTCTTCAAATAAAAGAACAGAGAACTTCCAACCCCTTCTTTTCTCTTCCCATCCTACCTTTCAATTTTATTGTGATATTAAGAAAGCCAGACAATTTCAGCATGGAATTCAAGGTGCTACTACTTGGTAAACTATTAACTACATAGTAAACACAGTTTTGCTTTCAACAATGGTAAGGTTTCCAAGAGGTCAAAAAGACATCTCTCACAATAATAAATGCCACTAACTGTCCTCTTCCACTTTATACACAGAGGTCCAACAGAACACGAGAGAGAATACTGCATGTGTACATCACTGGAACAAGAATCTGTTCGGGTTTCCCTGGGAATCCAGAGTGATCAGCCTCCGAAGAACCAATGCTATGCAACAGGCAGTTCACAGTCGAGTGAACATCAATGTGGAATGAGTGGAGGCATTTCAATGCAAATAAATGCTGAATATGAAGGATTAAAGAAAGGGAAATTAATCTTTTTCATAACACAAGGTACTTTTTTTTCTTTCTCACTTGCTCTTTCTTTTTTAAGTCAAGCACACAAACTGTTGGAGGGAGTCCAACATCCCTAGTGTGGTAGTGGTGTTTTATAAAAAGCAGAGCACACACATTTGAGACCATGAATTTCCTAGGCTCCAGCAACTGAGATTCCAATAGCACTTTAGAAGAGCCTCAGAAACAAGTGCTTCCTGAGAAGGGCTAAAGGGACCAGTGAAAAATCTCACTTCAAACCAACCTTATTTTTCCAGTAATGGCTTTTTTAGGATATTTATAGGTTTAAAGGGGCTTGTTTTCAGCATTAGAGGGCTTTCTGATGTATTTACCAAAGGATCGTATTTTCAAGTTTTTCTCTAATTGTCCCATCTACATGATGCTTTTGCAACACTAACAAAATAAACAGGGCAGCTTCAGGCTGCATTAGCAGGTAGCTCCCTCACTTCCCAGACTAACCCATGTTCTCAAACTAAAGAACAAAAGGAAGTATGTCTTCATGTTACCTTTTCCAAAAAGAAAGAAAAAAAAATCTGCTGATACTGGGAATTCTAGCTTTCCACTCTGAGAGATTTGGGTTAGAAGCTGAGCATGGGGCTACTGGCCTGTAAACACAGCACTTGAGAGGCTTCGGCAGGAGGATTGTTGTGAGTTCCAGGCAAGCCTGGGTCACAGAATGTGGCCTGGTCTCAAGATGTCAAAAGCAGAACACTTGGTAAGAACATTCTCATTTCACCATAGGCTTATGTTAAACAAAGATTCCTCAGACATCCTAGTAGTCTCCATTCTATTATTTTGAGAAAAAAAATTAAATTCAGAGTCTCTTGTAAAAATGTTAATCTATGTTGAGATTTTCCTAATTCAAAATACAAATCTCACTGAGGAAAATAATTTCCAATTTGTTCCTTCCTGTTTTGAATTTAGTTCTGAGAAAAATGACCTAGAATTTTTAAAATGATTTTTTTATAAATAACATATTCAAAGATCTGTAACCCACTTCATAAAGAATTCCATCCTTTAAGAAAAATACACAGATTTGGTAAGAGTTTAGATTCTCAGAGATTGAAGCCTGGTGCCCAGCCTTTTCGCTTTCTACTGCTTCAATCCCAAAGGCCCAGCGGATAGCACTTTAGTACACAAGACTCCACTATGTTGTATAGTTCCTTTTTTCCTGGGTCAGACAGCTTTATTCTGCTTCATTAACCCCTTCTTTGCTCCTTGATGGATCTTGGAATCCAGTTTCCCTGTAAGAGAAAAAAGAAGTCTCACTCATTATTTATTTTTATATTTGCATTGCAAATCTTTCCTGGCCTCCTAGGTCTTCTGGTTACTGTGTTCCTGTCACATTCAATTATCTTGCTTCAGGATGCTGGATGCTTCCAAACTTCAGAGTTTTATTTTCTAAGAAAGCAGTGGGAATACTGTAGACAGACAGACACACACACACACAAATATTTATCTAAAGAATTTAAGAAGCTAATATTTCTAACTTTGTAGGTTATGATGTCTGATACTAAGATAAAATTTTCTAAAGATCACAGATCTGTAGATAAACAGAAAAGAAGAAAGGATAGGGGCATGCCATACAGAAATGCACTTCACACAGTAGGAGACCCATTCCACTGACCTGTTAACTAGCTGAATACAAAGCATGAACCTCCCTCACAGTGGGAAAAGCAGTTCAATTCACCCTTTTGCTGTCTCATACTTAATAGGGGGAATGACTTGAAGCAGTGGAGTAGAATCCACATAAATGCTTTCCTGACAAAGGGTCCCTATTACCAGCTGGGGGGGGGGGGAGGGTAAAGGTCATAGATTATATGGCTCTTCTAAGTGTTAAACTTAGAAAACAAGCAACCTTAGCCGCTGTCAGGTTTATGCAGTAAGCTGTACTCTGGAAGCAGAGGCAGGAGGATCCTGTATATTCGAAAGCAGGTTGGTCTACAAAGCAAGTTCTTGGCCAGTCAAACTGTATATAGTATGCCTCCGCTTCAAAAAAGCCAAACCACACCAAACCAAAAAGGAAGTCAGGCTAGACCACATAGTAAGACCCTAGAGATTCTATCTCAAAAAATGCAAACCCAGGGGCTGGAGAGATGCCTCAGTAACCGTTAGGAGCACTGGCTGCTCTACCAGAGGACTCAGGTTCAATTCCCAGGTCTTTGAAAGCATCTATTTCATGAAGAAAAAATTTAAAGTTCCTGTTTGTCTGGTCTGAGGAAAAAAAAAAAAAACTTACAAATTTCTTTTTGCCCACAAAAAGCTTCATTTATGTCGACAGGGAAGATGAAAACTTGAATATAGAAAATATGTTTTTTAAGAGTCCTGGTCCAAGCCGGGCAGTGGTGGCGCACGCCTTTAATCCCAGCACTTGGGAGGCAGAGGCAGGCGGATTTCTGATTTCGAGGCCAGCCTGGTCTACAGAGTGAGTTCCAGGACAGCCAGGGCTACACAGAGAAACCCTGTCTTGAAAAAAACCAAAAAACCAAAACAAACAAAGAGTCCTGGTGCAGGGTAGCCTAACATAATGACCTCACACCCAGCTGCACTGCCACTCACTTGGTGCTGCTGTCCACTTGTTGAGCAATCCAGGCGACAGAATGAACTCTCACTAGCAGCTGGCTAATACCTGCATGAGCCAGACAAGTCATCCAGCCTCTCTGGACATCAATGGCCTCGTTTGTCCAATTAAGATAGGAATGAGCGTTCCAACTGCCGCTTATGGAGACCGGGAGGAAAACAGCCTCAGCCCTGGGTGTTTCCTTTAGGCCTTTCCCTCGCGTTTTCAGGGCTGCACCTGCTTCTAGAAGAGCAGCACCTTTTTCTGGGCCACCCAAATGCTATCCATAATGTCACAACACTGTTGATTTTAATTTGGGCATTAGAATGTGGGCATTCCCAGTGACTTACGTTGTTCCTTTATCCCATAGGCTGCCTAGCTGGGCATGTGAATGTGACAGCAAGCTGGCAAAACGCCCTATCTCAGGACAGATTTTCTTTTGTCTCACTCACAACACTGAAGTGACTGTCAATTGGTAGGTGGTCAATAAACACTTTCTTCAAATAAATTAAACAGGAGGTGGAAACAGAAGGGCCAGTTCAAGGCTAGACTTAGCTCCACAGTGAACTAAAGACCAACGGGGATCATATGAGACCTTGTCTCAAAAACAAAACAAACAAGCACAAAAAAAAAAACCAAAACCAGAAAAAGGCAACTAATACAAATTTTAAATCCTCACTATAATGGAGACCACTAAGTAACACAAAGCAGCAGATAAAAGACAGTAGTACTGAGTGAGGTCCAGTATCAATCAAGTTTTCTTCTGGATTTTAGGACATGCTCGCTATGTGAGAATTTGGGATCTACTGAAGACTCCAGATTCGCAGTTTTCAGCATTGCCTTGGGTTTTACGACTTTAGGCTTGCTCCTCAAATTTCTGTCACCTAGTCATTTCTACTCCTCAACTTAATTTCAGATAACAGAAGAAAACAGAATACACACTACTAACAACCTTTTTCCGTGCCATGATATTGTACCCTAAAAATGAAATATAAATTGGAAATTTGTTCCTGAAGCAATCGGATAAAGTAAAAAGACCAGAAAAACAGCCAGAAAGATGAGTAAAATACAATCTGTGAGTTGGTGTGGTGTCTCACACCTGCAGTTGTAACTTTCTAGGGAGGGGGAGTCTTGAGTTCAAGGTCAGTCTAGGTTTTACAATGCAGCTGAAGTCAGCCTAGACCACACAGTAAGACCGTAGAGATTCTATCTCAAAAAAAGCAAACCCAGGAGCTGAAGAGATGCCTCAGCGGTTAGGAGCACTGGCAGTGCTTCCAGAGGACTCAGGTTCAATTCCCAGCACTCACATGGTAGCTTACAACTGTCTGTGATTCTAGTTTCAGGGGATCTGATACACTTACACAGACATATACATGTAGTCAAAACACCAATGCATATAAAATAAAAATTAATAAATCTAAAAATACAAACAGGGCTAGAGAGATGGCTCAGTGGTTAAGAGCACTGACTGCTCTTCTAGAGGTCCTGGGTTCAATTCTCAGCAACCACATGGTGGCTCACAACCATCTGTATACATACATACATACATCTTTAAAAATGTATACAACAACAACAACAAAACCCACAAACCCAAGCCATTCCACCCTGAACCCACCTAGTTTGATCTTGGAAGCTAAGCAGGGTCAGGCCTGGTTAGTACCTGGCTGGAAAACCATCTGAGAATACCCAGTGCTGTAGGCTTAAATCAATCAATCAATTAATTAATTAAATCCAAACCCTCAAAACTTTCCTAAACCTGATTACTCAGCCACAAAATCAAAAGGAGGGGAGAACCCCCTACTAATTCATAGAGCTGTTGAGATTATAGCTAACATGAGCTTTCTATAGACCAGGTACACTAAGTCATTCAATCAACTAATTATAATAATTATTTGTCTCTGTGGTTTTAGAATCCTCACAAATATCAAACTCCATAGGTATTCTGTGAGTCCCTTACATGAAATGGTATGAGGCTTACATGCAATCTACATCTGCTTGTACAATTTAAATTCTCTATAGACTGTCATACTTGATACAATACAATGTAAATGCTTTGTGAATAATTTTTGGGTTTTTTTAAAAAAAATCTACTTTTATTTTACGTGAGTATTTTTGCCTGTATGTATGTATATGTACCACATGTGTGTTTGGTGCCACAGAGTCCAGAAGAAAATGTCAGTTTTCTGGAACTGTGGTTACAGCTTTGAGCTGTCATGTGGTGCTGGGAATGGAACCTCTGTCCTCTGCAAGAGCTCTGAAGTCAGCCAGGTGTGTTGTCACAAGCCTAGAAGCCTAGAATCCTACTCCTTGGGAGGGATTAAAGAAAGCAGGCTAGTGTCAGTAATCTGCAACCTCTTAACAACCCAGCACCTTCTCATATCTGTACATCTAACCACATGACTATTAGAAGCAGCAACTCTTAAGCCAACTGGGTCAATTAAGCAAGGAACTTAGCTTCTTACAGAAGAGGCAGACACTATGGCTACCTTAAACCTTATCTTTTATCTTACATTGTTTTATGTATGTTCTATGTATATAGATGTATGTCTGTATACAGTATGTATATATAAGCATGCATGACATTGTAACTGTGTACATGTAATCAAGGGGACATCTTGCAGGACTCAATTCTTTGCTTCCACCAAATAGAGATGGAACTTGAATTTTCAAGCTTGTCGGTAGCACCCTTAGCAGCTGAGTCACCTCTATGTCGTGGAGCCTAGTTTTTCTAAGATGTGAATTCTAACCTTGGCATTATGGTACACATCTATAATCTTGGCATTCTGGAGGTAGAGGCAGGAAGGCTGGAGTTCAAGGTCATCCTCAGCTATGTAGAGAGTTTAAGATCAGCCTGGGCTACCTAAGACTCACAAACACTTGGGGCTAATATAGTGAACATATAGCACATTCTTTTCACAGGGTAGTAATAATGTTTAATTTTTATGTTTTTCCAATATTTTACATTTAATACCTAAAGCATTTCACTAATCAACCACATCTATAATCTCAACAGTTAAAAGAGTGAGGCAGGAGAATTGCTGTGAGTTCTATGCCAGTCTTGGATATATAGTGAGACTCTGCCTCAAAACAAAACAAAAAATATCAAATCATATGAAACAGATAAGCAAGAAGTTACAAGAGGAGAAGTGTTAGTCATGATTCCTATAACTCTCATAGAGGTTTTCATGTGTTCTGTAAGATATAATGCAGTAATTTTTTTAAATTTGGGGCTGGAGAGATGGCTCAGTGGTTAAGAGCACTGGCTGCCCTTCCTGAGGATGAGGTTCAGTTCTCAGCACCCACATAGCAGCTCACAGCCCTCTGTAACTTGAGCTTCAGGGAATCTGATACCCTCACACAGAAACACATTCAGGCAAAACATCAATACACGTAAAATAGACTAGGGCTGGCCAGCAGACCAGGTTCAAAGTTTTTGTCACTCTTGGGGACTACAATGGTCACATTGGTCTTGGTGTTAAGTGCTCCAAGGAGGTAGCCACTGCCATCCAAGGGCCCATCATCTTAGCCAAGTTCTCCATTGTTTCAGTGTGGAGAGAGTACTGGGTGAACAAGATTGGCAAGCCCCACACTGTTCCATGCAAGGTGACAGGCCTCTATGGCTCTGTGTTGGTGTGCTTCATCCCTGCCCCTAGAGGCACTGGCACTGTCTCTGCTCCTGTGCCCAAGAAGCTACTGATGATGGCCGGCATTGATGACTGCTACACATCAGCCAGGGGCTGCACTGCCACCCTGGGCAACTTTGCCAAGACCACCTATGATGCGACCTCCCTAACCCACAGCTACCTGACCCCCGACCTCTGGGAAGAGACTGTGCTCTTCTTACCAGGAATTCACTGATCATCTTGTGAAAACCAACACCAGAGTCTCTGTTCAAGGACCCAGGCTCCAGCTGTGGCTACTTATCACATAAGGGTTTTTATATAGGAAAAATAAAGTGAATTAAATCTGTTTAAAACTGGGCTGGAGAGATGGCTCAACAGTTAAGAGCACTGACTGCTCTTCTAGAGGTCAGTTCCCAGCAACCACATGGTGGCTCACAACCATCTGTAATGGGGTCTGATGCCCTCTTCTGATGTGTCTGAAGAGAGTGACAGTGTACTCATAAACATAAAATAAATAAATCCTTAAAAAGAAAGGATGATTACTTACAGATTTTAGGATTTCCTTTAATAGGGAACTTCACAACCATTTCCTGGGGATTTTTGCAGATGAAAACAAATGAAGAGTCAGACTCTTGACTGATGTCTGGGAACTAAAAGAAAAAATTCAGGCTAGTTGGGACAAATCTGTCATTTTATTTTATTTTTATTTTTATTTTTATTTTGAGACAGGGTTTCTCTGTATAGCCCTGGCTGTCCTGGAACTCACTCTGTAGACCAGGCTGGCCTGGAACTCAGAAATCCACCTGCCTCTGCCTCCCCAGTGCTGGGATTAAAGGCGTGCGCCACCACTGCCTGGCTCTTTCTGTAGCTCTTAACATGGGAGTACATGCTATCTCTGGCTTCCTGAGTACAGTCAGCTTCTTAAACAAAGGATGCTTGACATTTCTCAAAGAGAACAAGAACTGACTATTCTTTTAACACAATCAGTTGTGAGAGTCTCAGCTCTCCTGGAATGTTGGGCAGTACCCTAGGTTCAACTCATGGAAGCTCTGGAAGACAAGGAAATTAAAGCACTTATGGAAATTACGTCAGAAATAGTACACACGACCCTATTCTGACTAGGAAAGGAAGATGATTTATTCTGAAAGGTTCGCACATGTAAAGGCTGTTCAGCTGGGTACATTCCAGACCTGCTTAGGAGAAAGGTAAGTGATAGAACTTTCTCAAAAACATCATGCCACAAAACACATTTTTTTGAATAAGAGTGGTATATTTAAAATTTTTTTTTATGCAAAAGCAGACATGTAACCTAAAGTAAGACTCTTCTAGCTACATAATGACAAGTTAGGAAACTATTATGGGTTAGCAGAAATGTTCTCTAGCAATGCCCAAATGATCTGATGTTTCATTATTTCATATCTTAGGATGTCTAACATATAGCATGTTTGATAAGTGACTGATAGGCATCTTGGTCACACTTCATTACCACAAAAGCTCTTTTCCCAGTAACTATTATGAAAAACAGAACTTTATTTTCTTTATTTTCTTAGTCACCTTTTAAGACCTACCCTCTCAAATCTGAAAGTATTAAAAACAAAACAAGAAGAGCCAAGAGTCTTGCTGGGCATGGTGACTCATGCCTGCAGTCTAACAGCTGGGAAATGGAGGTAAGGGGATGATGCACTTAAGGCCAGCCTGGGATATGCAGGAAGTTTGAGGCCAGTCTATGCTACATGACAAAAACCAGGGCTGAAGAAGACTTAGCACAAGTCTTTAATCCCAGCATTCAGAAGGCAGAGTCAGGCTGGTCTCTGTGAGTTGGAGGCCAACACAGTCTACATAGAGAGCGCTAGGTCAGCTGGAACTACCTAATGAGACTCTGTCTCAACAAAGCAAAGCAAGATAAATCCTAACAGTCCAAATTATACAGAGAAAAAAATAATTTAAAAAGTTAGAATATTCAAATTTGTCTATAACTAATAATAGAAGCATAAATACTTAAATTTATTTACTGACCACACTGATGAATGTAAGTGATGCAGTGGAAAAAACAAAGGGGATTTCTCAGTTTCTTGGTCCTATGCATACATGATGGCCTTTAGTGAGGCAGATGTGGCATGTATTCTTAGAAAATATAAACAGTATCAACCATCAGACACCAATAACATACTCATTAACAAAATGAAAATATTCGCAGTAGAGGAGTCAGGAGGATGAATCAGTAGGCACACTGAGCGGGGTAGGATCCATGCAGCTCACTGGCTGAGCAGCCCAGTTACATCTGTGAGCTCCAGGTTCCAAGAGGATTACCTCTCAAAAAGTTGAAGAAGAACTAAACAATACCAATGTGTGCAGGCCAAGGGACAAGATTTTGTGAGCTGGTTCTTGCCTTCTACCTTGTTTCAGGGCAGGATCTCTGTTACTTCTACTGCATTCCTAAGTTTCTTCTCTCCTCTCACCTTAGGAATGCTGGTGCTGTGCCTGAAGATGTGAGCCACCACATTTGACTTTTTACGTGGTGATGGAACTCAGGTGATCATGATTGTGTTGCACACCTCTACCCTGTTTGTTTGTTTGTTTGTTTGTTTGAGACAGAGTCTCTCTACATAGCCCTGACTGTTCTGGCACTCACTATGTAGAACAGGTTGGCTTCCAAATCACAGAAGTCCATCTGTTTCTGGAGTGCTGAGATTAAAGATATGTACCTCCATACCCAGCTATTTTTAATTTGCTATAGAATTATTCCTGTAAAGGTCACTGCTGACTTCCATGCTGCTAAATTAAATGATCAGCTCTTGGTTTTTATCTTAATTATGCTATCCTAGAGAATTTGACAGGCTGTCCCTGCCTCTCCAGTAAATGCTGGGATTAAATTAGGGATGTGCTATCACACCTGGCTAGCCCATTTATTTAGCATATATATTTTTATGGTGTTAGGGATCAAATCCAAAGTCTCCCATATGGTAAGCAAATGCTCTAGCATTGAGCTACATCCCTAGCCTGACAGAAATGTCTATAGCTCTGTCTTAAACATGGTCCCCACTTAACTTCTAGGATATCATTTTCTTCCTAGTTTTCCTACTTTCTTGGCTGTTTTTCATCTTCCAGCCTTAGTTGTATTTACAAGCTTGTTGCTCTCCTTCAATGTGAGTAATAGAAATCTATCTGTAAAGATTTTCCAAGGTCCTGGAAATGCAAATCAAAACACAAGGAAGATGGCTCAGCAAGGCAAGGCACTTGCTGGTAAGCCTGATGCCCTGATTTCAATATACACAGTAGGAGAGAACAACTCCAGATAAAGAAAGTTGGTCTCTCACTTCCAAGCATGCACTGTGACATATGCCCCACGACATTTCCACGCACAAGGAATATATATATATATATATATGTATGTGTATATATATATATATATATATACATACATATATATATATATATATATATATATATATATATATATATATGCACACACAAATCGCCACACCATTTCATACTAAGATGGCCTAATGAAAAGGTGGCGAAGGTATGAGGCGCCAGGCCCCTCTGCACTGCTGATGTGATGTAAAGTGCCACAGCCACAGTGGAAAATAGTTTGAAGGCTCCTTAGAAGGTTCAGCAGAGAATTATCATTATCCCCAGCAACAGAAAAGAAATTAAAAGAATCTCAAATGGGTATTTGCACACTAATGTTCTAAGCGACACCAACAGTGCTATAACTGATGAATAAAAAAATATGAAGAATCTATCTCCATCAAAGTATTTTCCAGTCTGAGAAAGACAGGAAATGCTAAGACATTCTATAAGATGCGAAAACTATGGAAATATGATAAATGAAATAAGACACAAAAAGATAAATTCTTCATGATTCTACTTAAAAAGGTACTTAGAACAGGCAAAGCCACACAGATAGGAAGTAAAATAGGAACCAGTTAGCTAGCTAAGAGGGTAAAGGCACTTAGCAAGCAAAAGGCTGTCCATAAATAAAAAAATGTAGCGAAGATACTAGATGCCCTCTTACCTCTATAAAGTTGCCTTATAACCTCCACACATACACCATGACTTACATGCTTGAGCATATGCAAGCACACATGGTGGAAAGAAGGAAGAAAGGAAGGAAGGAAGGAAGGAAGGAAGGAAGGAAGGAAGGAAGGAAGGAAGGAAGGGGGAAAGGGAAGGAGGGGGGAAGGAGGGAGGAAGGAGAGGGGCTGGAGAGATAGGACCTAGTTTGGCTCCTAGCACCAAGGCAGCACACAACTGCCTATAACTCCAGTTCCAGGGGATCCAATGTCCTCTTTTGACTTTCATGGCTCCTGTACATAGGTAGTACATATACATACACTCAAAATTTAAAACAGAAATGAAACATTTTTAAAAATGAAAATAAGTAGCTGGGCATAGTTTAATCCCAGCACTAGGTAGGCAGGTGGGTCTCTGTGAGTTGGAGGCCAGCATGGTCTACTGAATGAGTTCTAGGACAGCCAGGGCTACATAGTGAGACCCTGTCTCAAAAAGCAAGCCTCCCTCCCCCAACAAAAAAAGTGAAATAGTAGTTATACCAGGGACTAAAAGGGGAGGGGAAACAAGTAATGATTTAATCGGTGCAGGTTGGCAGTTAGGATACTAGGTAGTGATGGTAACTATACTCCAATATATTTAATGTCACTGATCCATAACACATAAATGTGCTTAAAATGGAAAAGTATCTTATATAAGGTTTATCACAATAAAAATAAAAGTTTAAAAATTAAGGTTAGGTGCTAGAGAGCTTGGTTAGGGGTGAAGGGTACCTCCTGCTCTTTCAGAGGATTAGAATCTGTTTCCAGTACCAATATCAGGCAACTCAACTGCCTGTAACTCTAGCTCCAGGGGGTCTGATGCCCCCTTCTGGCCTCTAGGTACCTGCACACACAAGACATACTTACACATAAACATACATTTAAAAAATATTTCTTGGGGGCTGGAGAGATGGCTCAGAGGTTAAAAGCACTGACTGCTTCCAGAGGTCCTGAGTTCAATTCCCAGCAACCACATGGTTGCTCAAAACCATCTATAATGGGATCGGATGCCCTCTTCTGTTGTGTCTGAAGACAGCTACAGTGTACTCATATAAATAAATAAATAGTTAAAAAATCAAATATAAATAAAATTAAATAAAAAATATTGCTCTATTTTCTGTGAAACTCAAGATAACTCAAACAAGCAATAGGATGAATATTTATACACCATCCAAAGAAACATAAATTTGATACTCATTTGCTGAGAAATGATAGTAAAAAAACAAGGTTTTTATTTTTCATAATTAAAGTGTTTCCAAAACAGAAAAAAAAAAAAAAAAAAAAAAAAGCCAAACCATTTCGTATGGCTAGTAAGAGCACAGCAATTCAGAAGAGAGCAGTCTGGTGTCTGAGTCAAGAAGACCCAGGCAGCACTGGTCAACCTTGTGTACTGTGACAAGCATAATGCAAACTGTGTACCAAGGCTCTGGTGAAGTTATTTGACACAGCCTTGGATGAGGTTTGCCAGAAACAGCTATATTCATGTGAATTTGAATTCATTTTTGGTACTTGCATGTCTAGAAACCTTTTATACTGCTAAATTTCTCTAAACCCCACATTCACTTTCAAAGTCCCAAAAGGAGAGGCTGTGACTCAATTCGTCAGAAGTTGAGTTTGCCTCTGTACCTGGCTTCCTAGAATGTTTCAAAGCCCTATTACATGGCTTCATCTTGTTCTTCCTTCAGGACTTTGTTCAAATGTCAATTCTGACATAAATCTCTCCCGACCCCACTATTTAAAAATCAGCGGTAGAGTGCTTGCTGCTTGCCAAGAATGCACAAGGCTCTGGTTCAATAATCAGCACCAACAAAAATAAATAATGAAAACATAAGGAAATCACAGCACCAATTACCCTATAAATTTAGCACTTTGAACTTCTTTCCTACCTTATCTTTTTCCATAGTACTTACCATGATCTGATAACATATATTTATATTTTTTGCTTCTCTTCACTAAGATGAAAGCTTCAAAAGGGCAGACATTCCCACACCCACCCTTGGAGGGAGGGCTAGGAGATGGCTCAGTGCCTAAGAGCATCTGCTGTGAAAAAAACAGGGCTCAAGTACAGGAAGCTTCAAGTTCAGTGGAAAATGGTCTCAGAAAGTAAGGAGACTGATAGAGGAAGGCACCGGATGTTCTCTGCCCCTCTCTCTGCTAGGATCAGACACAACATACATTAGGCAATCAATGAATAGTTGTTGAATGCTGTTGGCACCGTCCCAGCAGCTGGGATCATGAGCCTTTTACCACAACTTCCACTGAACTTGAGAGTGTTCACAAGAAACAGAAATGAGGAACAAAGCAGAAGTCTAAAGAGAAGTCCATTTGGATAAGTCTTGTATCTCTCAAGAATATAATAACCCTTGCCCTTGAGGTCTGGACACGAAGGGCCACATTACACACTAAGCAGTGCTTAGTTGGCCCGGTAATGTGGGCCTCTAGTCCCAGCTGCTGGCAAGATTGAGGCAGGCAAGCACAAGTTACAGAGAGAGTTTAAAGAGAGCCTGGGCAACTTACTGAGACTGTATTAAAGTAAAGTATAAGCAAGGCTGGGGCTGTAGCTCAGAGGTGATCGATCAGCATGCACAATGCCCTTGGTTCAATGCCCAGCACTGTGGAGGGGTGGAGGGAAAGAAGGCTTTGTATCTTTGGTCTGAGATTTACAAAGCAGCAACTGCAGCGGCTCAGCAAGAATCAATTCGCAAGGGTAATGAACACAAATAAACTCTAATGTCACATCCAGTTTAGATGCTAAGCTAAGGGTCACTGATAGAGCATAATAAATAGGTCGGGAAATATGAGCTTTATAATCAAGGAACAATCCAAATTTGGGCACAGACTCTGGCAGGTGCTTTTATTTTGGTCTGTAGAGACTTTTATCACGAGTTCCAGCCCGAGGAGCAGCAGAGGTGGGCCTACCTCTCTTTCATGCCTCATAACTTTCATAGCTGTCTAACATAACAAGTAATTAACTGCCAAACAGCTATTTCTTCTCCTCTGAGGGGAAACTGCTCACCAGTCATTTAGAAAACATTGTTTTGTCATTTTCCAAACAGAGAGGAAAAAGGTTAGTACCTTTTGGCAACTACTACTGATTTAGAGCCAAATAAAAATTTCTGCCCAACTCGGCAAGGCCCCACTTCATCCTTTTGTTAAAATGATCAATAACTTCTTAATTATGTCACTCTTCCCAACAGATCCCCAGGTGAATTGCATATATACACACTGCACTGTGTGTGTGTGGCCATGTCTGTGTGTGTGGTGGTAGTGCCTGAAACAGGGCCTTGCACATGCTGGCCAAGCACTATCAATGAACTATAGCTCTAGCCTATAACTTATAAAAATCTTTTTCCTGTTTCCTGATGACTAATAGCAAAAGCAAACACTTAAGAAACAATTCACCCCCAGCCAACCCCCCCACACCCCATACCCCCCCACACACACGCAGATGCACAGCTTGGTCTTCATGTGGGTTCCCCAACAACTGGAGCAGGAGCTGTTCCTGAATCTACGGCATGCCTGCGGATCCCATTCCCCTAACTGGGCTGCTATGTCTTGCCTCAGTGGGAGAGGATGCACCTTGTCCTGCAGTGACTTGATGGGCCAGGGTGAGATAATACCCAGGGGTCTCTCTTCCTCTTCTCGAAGGAGAAGGGGAGGGGGGAAATGGGGGAAGAGCTGTATATAGGGGAACTGGGAGGGGAAGGGGGGCTGATATTGGGATGTAAAGTAAATAAATAAATGAAAGCAAAGAAAACAATTCACTAACAAGAATATATATTTGCTGGGGAGAAGGGACACAACTAGATAATCTATGAATCAGGCTCTGATTTAAGAGCATCAAAGCACTAGGCTGGCATGCTTTTAACCCGAGCACTCAGAAGGGAGGTAGGAGCAAGTGGATCCCGGTACACAGAGCTAGTTTTTCCTAGGACAGCCAGAGCTGTACAGAGAAACCTTGGGCTGAAACGAACAAAATGAAAACCAACCAAACAAAAAAATCTCTACTACTATCTAAGCAGCACAGATGTCAGGCTTAGTAGCAAACTCCTTTGTCAACACTGAGCCATCTTGCCAGCTCAATAGCTCTTTACTTGACAATGAACATAAATTTCCTAGATTTCCTTACATACCAGCAGTGGCAATGAAGGCCTTTTATGCCAGCACTGAGGAGGCAATGGCAGATAGATCTGTATGTATTCCAGGCCAGCCAAGACTACATAGTGAGATCTTGCCTCAAAAAAAAGAGAGACGGAGGGAGGGAGGGAGGGAGGGAGGGAAGGAAGGAAGGAAGGAAGGAAGGAAGGAAGGAAGGAAGGAAGGAAAAATATTTACTTATATAATTATCCACTCATCAATAAATATTTGGGTGCCTAGTATAAGCCAGACACCATTGTAGATACTAAAGGAAATGATAAAATTAGCCATAGATTCTGCTCTCAGGTATTTGAGAGTCCACTAGATATGTGTGTTAAGGATCAGAAGTGAAGACACAGGTGTGTTTTGTGTTTTCTGTGGTTGTTGGCTTAAGCCCAGTAAACATGCTGTATGAGCCCTGTACCACTGAATATACCTCTGCCCAAGAGACCGTTAAAGAAGCCAAAGTTGCTGGGCATGGTGGTACATGCCTATAATGCTAGCATTCTTCAGGCTGAGGCAAGAGGATTGCAGGATTGGAAAGTTCCAGCCTGGGTAACATCGTGAGACCTGAGAGTCTATGAGAGGTGTGGGAAGAGAGACTACCTTTCAGGGCTTGAAGAAGGGAAATATAATCTCTAGTCAGAAGAGATTCCATGTCTTTGGAGAATAATAATAGACACTATCACACTCAATCACTAAATATGTGCCACACTCATGTATATGTATTTTATTTTCTAAATCTCTGGACAATTTGGGATAGGCATGGTAGCACACTTTTGTGAGACAGAGTTTGTCTGTAGCCCTGGCTGTCCTGGAACTCACTTTATCAACCCAGCTGGCCTCAAACTCACAGAGATCTGTCTGCCTCTGCCTCTTGAGTGCTGGGATTAAAGGCATTGGCCACCACCACCCAGCTCTGTAGCACACACTTTTTAATCCCAGCAATTGAGAATTAAAAATAAGTGAATCTCAGTAAGTTCAAGGCCGTGCAGGTCCATAAAGCAAGTTCTATGCCACCTAGTACCATCCTGTGTCAAAAACAAAACAAGATACTAGAGACTTGGCCCCATGCTTAAGAGCACTGGCTGCTCTTCCAGAAGACTTGGGTTTAGTTCCTAACACCCACATGTTAGTATACAGCGTCCGTAGCTCCTGTTGCAGGGGCTCTAACATCTGGCCTTAGGGGGCACTCATGCAGTGGAGCACTGACACACTTGCAGACAAACCAGCCATACACATAAAGTAAAACAAAATAAACAACAAAACTTGCTAAACTAAGTATCATTACCCTACTTTCAATGATGCTCTTAAAGAAGCTAGAAGAAGTCATATTCTTCTCCCTAAGAGGACTGCAATTCTATTCTTGGTGTCAATCACTAGATAGGGGAACCCAGTAGAATCTTTCTCAGCATAATTCCTTGAAGATAGGATCTGGTCTGTTACAAAAGCCTTAGCATTAAATAGACTAATGGTCAGAAAGCTGGCACAAGAGAAATGGATTCTGTTGGGAAGAAATAGAATAATCAATGACCTTGGAGATTTCAGACAAATCTGAGTTTCTTTTGAAGGCAAGGATATAAATAGCACAAACAACACAGACCTGTAAAAACAAAGGCCACCAACTCAAAGCCAAGACTGAAAACTTGTTAGGTCTGGAGAACTGCTCACAACCACAGCTGCTAATGGTTATGGATTTGGCAATCAAAATGTCTTTGTTAAAAAAAGTTTTAACTGCCTTGCTATTGAGGTTACAAACCACAGCCTTGATGCATTGTTGCAGTCAACATCCTCCCTGCTGCTCTGGAGCTCTTACATCTGCTGCTGGCAGATAAAATGCTGGCAAACAGCAGGGGCTCCTTCCAGGGGAATACAGGAGAAGGAGAAGCTCAGAAAGGATGGCTCTCATCTACCTAGCTCCCCTCAGCATGCAGCCCTTTCTCTGCACTTCTTCCCTGTCTAGGTTCATCCCCTGACATTAGTCAGAGGAGGGTTGAGGGTCTAGTGGGATTTTTTTTTTTTTCTGGCAGAAATTAGACATGCGGCTAAACTGGCTTTAAAGGATAAAAGGAAGACAAGTTCTTACGCCTGTTCAGCACATACTTTTCAAAGGACACTTAACAATGTCATGAACTTGATTTTACTTTTTTGGGGGGTGGGGGAGCGTTTACAAGACAAGGTTTCTCTGTGTACCCCTAGCTGTCCTGGAACTTGATCTGTAGAGCAGGCTGGTCTCAAACTCAGAGATCCACCCGCCTTGGTGTCTCAAGTACTGGGATTAAACGTGCGTACCTTCACTGCATGGTGATTATTATAACTATGGAATAAATCCTTTTGTTCTTATTCTTTTAAATATTTATTCAGGTATTTTATGTGTTGTGTGTGCTCTGCATTGTATGCCTGCATGCCAGAAAAGGGTATCAGATCCTATTACAGATGGTTGTGAGCCACCATGTGGGTGCTGGAACTTGAACTCAGGGTCTCTGAAAGAGCAGCCAGCGCTCTTAACCACTGAGCCATCTCTCCAGCCCTCTGCTCTTAAAGAGAACTAACTGGTCAATCTAGTACATTTTAATTTATTAAAGACAGGGCAAGAATGTGAGGTCAGAAATAAATTACCCAGTTTCTTTGGGGAAGGAAAATGTTAGCAACAACAGAATGCTGAAGGAGAATGTGGTCCAAGTCACATAGGAAATTAGTGTCAGCTAAAAAAAAGGGTTGGTAGCTCCATGGTTTTTCAAGGAAAATGAACTTCAGCTAGTTGATAAGAATAGATACTGAAGATATGGGGCAGACACTGTTTCCTGGATGGTTCTTTCTCAATAAACTGAACTTACAAAGGATAAAGGAAAGCCTGGCATGTACATTCTAAATTGTGCATGCCAGGGCTACAGGTCTGTAGTATGTAAACAGGCAGTGGATGTGTGTAGAAGGGGAGAGGGAAGTAACTCAGTGGTAGAACATTTGCACAAAGTCCTGGGTTTGATTACTAATACGTTTCAGGGAGAAAAATGTTTAGGAACACTGTACCCTATTATCTGTTTCTTGGAGAGCCTTAATTGATACTTGCATATTAAAGGCTCTGATAAACTCTATGGAAAACAAATCTGTTTAACCCAAAGATGTCTCCCAGATGTGCACTAACTTTAGGGAACACCTACATGAAGTACTTTGTGAAATCCTAGGGATAGGAAGTTTTCCCCCCAATACCAAGAATTAGGCTAGGAGGGGTAGAGCACTTGCCAAGAATGAGCAAGGCCCCAGGTTTAGTCAACAGTACCATGTAGTGAGAATTTTGATTTCTTTAAAAAAAAAAAAAAAGTTTTCATTTTAACCCCAGGTGCAGGATATGAGCTGCTTCAGCCTGTCCACAGCAGCCTGTCCACAGCAGCCTGTCCACAGAGCTGACTATGTTTTGCCTCGGGCTCTAGCAAGAGTGTGATTTCACTAGCTATAGATAGTTTCTGCAATTGTTTCAGGACAGCCAGAGCTACATAGTAAGATCTTGTCTTGAAAAAGAAAGAAAGCCCAAGATATTTAGGAGACTGGGAGAGCTCTGTGTTGGAGAGTCTGATTAGAATGCAGGGAGCCCAGGGTTTATTCAGCACAGCAAGGGAAATGTCCAGACAAACAAATTTACTGAGCAAAAATAAGTTGCATGCACAGAAGTAGAAGCCCTAGTGCTTAAATTAACTGCTCAAAGAAAAGGAAAACAATACTGTCTATAAGACTTTTTCTGCTTTAAGGACGAATTTGGCTGTTTTGGAATTCCTGCCTGTCTGAGCCCAAACATACTCTACATTTGAGGCATTTGCTAATGAAATTAAAGTTCTTTAGTGCCCTCTACTGTTTAAAAGTATGTTTTGAATCATGTCAATTTAATGTTTAGCACTTTAAAAAAATGTTTATTTATATATATATGTTCATTTATACACACATACCTTCCAACATGGCTCAAATCAAACTAAGTTCACACATACTGTCTATTGAGTTCAATGGTCTGGAAGAAATGCTTCAGAATAAGCCAAAACGGAGAGAGTATCCATGCCCAATACCCAATCAAAATAATATTTTAGGGTCTCTTCATTTCAAAAAGGAAATATATTTGTTTTGCTTTTTGTTTTGTTTTGTTTTGTTTGAGAAAGGGCCTCACTAGTAGCCCTGGCTGATCTGGAACTTACTATGAAGAACAGGCTGGCCTCTAACTGACAGAAATCTACCTGCCTCTGCCTCCAGGTATGTACCATCAGGCCCAACCTAAAAGAACTTACACTTCCTTTCCTGGACTTCAATGGCAGCTTTTTTCCCCAGAAATGGATATGTGTTGCTTCTCTATACACTGGAAGCCAAGCCATCTCTAAGTACTTCTGTTTCTGACCTAATCCTATTCTTTCTCGATTTTACATGTGTTAAAATATTTCCCTGGAGCGGGGGTTGAGGGTGGGGGGATGGTGGGGTGGTGGTTACATGCCTGAAATCTCAGCACTCAAGAGTCAGAGACAAGAGGATAATCAAGAACCCAAGAGCTGTACATACGTTCCAGTTCAGTCTGGGGCATGGCTGAAATCAAAACACTGCAGGGTTCAGTACAACACTCTCCCCTGGAAGGCAGAGGACGTAGGGTTTTAAATCTGAAGCCAGCCTGAGTTATGCCGGGGGGAGGGTGTGTGTCAGTCCTTTCTTCTCATGTTTAAATTACTAGAACCTTACTGTCTTCAGTCTGTTAAGAGGATCTAGAGCCTGTTAAAACAGCCAGCATCTGCCCACAAGAAGAACTCAATACTCACCTGCTCCTGAAATTGTTTCTGGGACAAGCAATCAATAAGGTCCACACAGCCCAGAAGACAACCCGACGGATAGTCATTTGGAAACTCCACATCTAAACAGAAAACAACAAAAGGACTGGATAAATCTCTTCTCTGTGACCCTGAAACTCAGGAATCTGCTTTCAATTCTGAACACGTAACATTTTCCATCATCTATTTGTAGAACCAAAGGAAACCAGGGAAGTTTTTATATGGCACAAATGCTTGTATTTTAATGAGAACCTAACAAATGACTAGCTTAGTTTACTATCCACATGCTAAACTTGGTAGCTTTTACTATTAAAACAAAAACCAAAAAACCGTTCATTTACCATCAGGTTCAAGGAATCTACAAGTTAATTCTGAACAAATTAATTCTAATGTTCTCACAACTGGATCAGATTAGAATCTGGTGGTGTGATGGTTAGCTTTAACTCTCAACACAACCTACAATCATGGAGGAAGAGTCTCAATGAGAAAGAGATCTTCAACATCAGGTTGGCCTGTGGGAATGTGTGGTGTGGTGTGGGGTGGGTGGTTCATAAACTAACTGATGTAGGAAGCCCCAGCCCACTGCAAGCAGCTCTGTTCTAAAAAGAGTGCTGAGGTGTGTGAGAGTGGAGATGAGGGACAGGCCGTGGAGCGTGGTTATGTGTTCCTGACTGGATGTGATGACTGACAGGAGCACTTACTTCAAGTTCCTGCCACTGTGACTTCCCTGAAGCAATGGACTGAAACCTGGAACTGTGAGCTAAAGCAAACTCTCTCCTCTAAGTTGAGTTAGGTTAGTGAATTTTATCATAGCCAAAGAATAAAACTAGAACAAGAGATACAGTGTTTTAAGGAAAATAATTAACATTTACAAAATTTAAATAATGATTGGTTGCTGTTTGGTTTGAGAAATCCTCCTTTTCATTTTCTAATTTCTTATTGTATTATTTTTTGACACAGGGTCTCACTATGTAGTAAAGGCTAGGCTGGAACTCATGAGGGAGGGTCAGGTGGGCCTCAAACTTAGAGAAATCTACTTGCTTCAGTCTCCCAAGGGCTGGGATTAAAGGTATGTCCCACTACACTAGGCATTGCGTTTTTAGTGAAATTAATGCTTTTGAATAGCTGTCTAGGATTTGTTACTCAACAGACAAAGAAGCTGAGGGTGGTGGTTTATTCCTTTTATCCTATCACTTGGGAGGCTGAAACGGAAAAAACCTGCCTTGAGTTTGAGGTTAGCCTCAACTACATAGTGAGTTCCAGGGTAGCTGTGCTATACTAAGAGACCCTGTCTCAAACTCAAACTAATAAACAAATGTGAGGTTCAAAAGTCTATATAACACAAGAAAAAAAAAAAAAACAAAAACAAATACAAAGGAAGAAGGAAATAGAAGTGAACATTAAGGACTTCTCTCCACAAATCAAGCTGGAGCATATATGTGGCTGTTACCTTTCCCACGAAGAAGACGATAGGTAGCCTGGAGTTCTGAGACTTCCTGAGGGGAAGGTCTTTTGCCCGTGGCTGCTATCCAAAGTCTTCCTCTGTGAGGAGTATACCAGGATCTGCCCTCCACCCTTAAACAAAATCAAATTCCATGGGAGAGATCTAAACTCTAATTTCCTTGAAGATTTCCTAATAGATTACAATTCTGCAGCAAATTATCCAACTGGATCAAGAGACCTGAAGAAGACACCTCAGCGACACCCTTCCCTTAGCTGACCTGAACCCTCCCATTCTCTTTCCTGTTGTCACCACCACCAGTCATTTCTCTCAACTCCTACTGGCCACCAGATCTCTGTAACTCAAACAGGGAACTGTCACTTGTCTTGGGACTTCTATAATTTACATTTATAATTAAGTTGTTGCATGTATTTGTAGGAAGGGCACATATGAGGCATGGCATTTCTAGAAAGGCTAGAATATAACTGGCAGGAGTTGCTTATGTTGTCAGGGGCCTGGTGTGGTGGCACACACCATTAACCCCAGCACTTGACAGAAGCAAGTGATTATCTGTGAATTTGAGGCCAGCCTAGGCTACATAATGAGTTCCAAGCCAGGCAGGGATATCTAATGAGACCCTAGATCCTAAATGTATGTCTGTATGTATATGCAGGTATATGCTACATATGTTCTCAGAGCCCAAAAGAATGTGTCAGAGTCAACAGAGGGCTCTGAGCCATTTGTCATTTGTTCTGAGATCCTATCTTGGGTCATCTGGAAGTACAGAAAGGATTTTAGCCACTGATCTATCTCTATATATCCCCTCCCTTCTTGACATACATTTATTTACATAAGTGCATGCATATGTGTATGCATACATATGGAAGTCAGAGGATAATTCTGGGGAGTTGGTTCTCTTCTTCTACCATATGGGCTCTGGGGATCAAACTCAGTTTGTTAGTCTTGGTAACAAGTTCCTTTACTGCCATCTCATTCTTATAACAGGAAATAGGGCTGTGAAATGTTCAAATTCTTAGTTTTCCAACATAGGTGAATTAAAAGAATGTCAGATACACTGTGTGTAACCAGTATGCGGAATGAACAAATTGTATGGTTCCCTCTGGTCAAATAACTTGAAGATTTGCTGAAAAAATGGTCCCCCAGGTGTGAAAGCACGACTCACTGACTCCTGTAGGGTTAATGATGTGACAGATGCTTCTCATCCTCCTCTTTTCAGTGAGAAAGGATGAGTAACCCAGATCCTAAAGAGGAGGAGAGAAACAAGAGCATTCTGACTCCCGAAGCCGAGGAGAGCATGCTGTTTCATCTCCTACTTTGGAAAAAGAAGAGAAAAAATGTGAAGGGAATGAGAACACACACTGAGGGCTCAGATGCCCTGGAAAAGAAGCAGAGTCCTATTGCTTGGTATTAACAAGTACAGCACTGCACACGTGGCTGTGAAGCAACAGAGCCAAACATGAAAGCATGACCTTTTGGGGGGGGGGTCGGGGTCGGGGGAGATAGTTGATACACCTTAGTAAATGATGGAAGGAAATGACAGTTAACAGCAAAACCTGTGTGGTGCAAATGACTGTTTCTAAATGTTGATATATTTTCTTTCCAACAAGTAGAGAAAGGCCTGATGCCCACACAGTCTAGTGCATGAGTACTTTGAAGACATAAAGTCTAGCTCTGTAATTCAGAGCAGTCTAGCTTACCTTTGCCTGCCTCACTGTTTGCACTTGTCAACTGTGAAGTGATAGCCTGGGCTACACAGCTGCTCCTTTAGAAACTAAAATCCTATTTTATATATATATTAGGATATATACACACACAGGCATATAAAATTTGAGGAGGTAAAAGGAAGGGGAAAATGAGCATCTGATGTAATAATAAGTGAAATGAAAAACCCAAACAAAAATATATAACATGATCTCAATATGTGATTATTCACATAGGAGAACCAACAGAAAGAAACATTCCAGGCCAGGCATGGTGATACATGCCTTTAATCCCAGCACTCAGGAGGCAGAGGAAGGCAGATCTCTATGAATTCAAGTTTGAGCCCAGTCTGGTCTACTTAGTATTGAGTTCCAGACAAACTGTATGTCGAAAAAAAAAAAAGAAAAGAAGAAAAGAAAAAAAAGAAAGGAACAAACAAGCATTCCAAAAGTACTAAAGCAGCTAATAGCTAATAACTGTTTCTAGGGAGTGAGAGTATGTATGATCTTTTTCTATTTATTGTTTTTCATTTATAATCTTATATTTTCATGAATACAAGTTAAGAAAAGGGAAATTTAAAATATGAATTAAGGGCCAGAGAGATGGCTCGGTAGTTAAGAACACTGACTCTTGAGTTCAATTCCCAGCAACCACGCAGTGGCTCACAACCATTTGTAATGGGATCTGATGCCCTCTTCTGGGGTGTCTGAAGACAGCTACAGTGTACTCAAATAAAATAAATAAAGCTTTAAAAAAAATGAATTAAGAAGAAACACAATACACCTTGGATTGGAGTATGGTGGTACATGCTTTTAATGCCACTCTCCAAGGCCAAAGGAGGATTCTGGGAAGTCTGAGGTCCCTCAAAGGCTGGCTGGGCTGGAAATGTGCTCAGTGGTGCAGTGCTTATCTAGCACAGACACGCTCTTGAATTTGATGTCTAGCACTGGAAAAAACCAAACCAAACCAAATAAATAAAAACCAACGTCAACAGATGATCCTGTGGTGCAGGACAATAGAGAAGACTTTCCCAGTGTGTGTAAGGCTCCGGGTTTACCAACAAACATTCACATTACAAATAAGATCAAAGAATGAAGATTGCTGAACAATATATTAAAAATAAACAAAGCCAAGAGGTTTTCCAAAAGACTTTCTTCCAAAGATGAAAACCACTGGTATTCTAGTTTTATTAGGTCTTTTCCCTCTTTCTCTTCTGCAGTACTGAGGGCCAATCCAGAGCCTTCTGGACATTGCAAGCATCCTACCACTGAGCTATACCTCAAGCCTTGATTTCAGGATTCATTCTGAGGAGGAATCTCACTGAGCTGCCCTCCTCAAATTCATCATTCTTTTGACCCTCTCCTGAGCAGCTGAGAGTATGTCACCATACTTCCATTTTTTTTTAAAACTCTTTTTATTTATTTATTATATGTTAAGTACACTTTAGCTGTCTTCAGACACTCCAGAAGAGGGCGCCAGATCTCATTACAGATGGTTGTGAGCCACCATGTGGTTGCTGGGATTTGAACTCTGGACCTTCAGAAGAGCAGTCGGGTGCTCTTACCCACTGAGCCATCTCACCAGCCCCCATTTTTTTTTTAAGCCAAAATTTTTTTACAACTTTGTTGGTTAAACTTTTAAACAATAATTAAAACAAAAGCAAAACAAGTCTTAAAAACTAAAACTGGGGCTGGTGAGATGGCTCTGTGGGTAAGAGCACTGACTGCTCTTCTGAAGGTTCTGAGTTCAAATCCCAGCACCACATAGTGGCTCACAACCATTCATAACCAGATCTGACGTCCTCTTCTGGTGCATCTAAAGACAGCTATAGTGTACTTATGTATAATAATAAATAAATCTTTGGGCTGGAGCAAGCAGCGACTGAGAGATTGGGGTTGACTGAGGTTGAACGGAGCGAGCAGAGGACCTAAATTCAATTCCCAACAACCACATGAAGGCTCACAACCATCTGTACAGATACAGTGTACTCATATACATAAAGTAAATAAATAAATCTTTAAAAAAAAACCTAAAACTGAATAAAAAAACTAACAAAACAAACAAAACCAACTAACCAACCAACCAACAAACAAAAAAAACCCATCACCAAATTAAAAAAAAAGAGAGAGATTTATTTTACTGTATATACATGAGTGTTTTGCCTGCATTATGCATGTGTGCGAATGTGCCTGGCATCTGCAGAAGCCAGAAGAAGTCAGGAGAATCCCCTATAACTAGAATTAAGGTTAGCTGTAAGCCATCATGTGGGTGCTGGTAACCAAACCTAGTGGCTCTACAAGGGCAAGAACTGTTCTTAACTGCTGATCCATCTCTCTATCACTAAGTAAGTTTTTAAATACACGTGTTTGTTTTAACTGTCTTTTCTTACTCTGTGTGTGTGTGTGTGTGTGTGTGTGTGTGTGTGTGTGTGCGCGCACACGCGCTCGCGGTTAGAGGATACCTTCAGGAGCTGGCTCTCTCCTTAGTGAGCTCCGCCCATCAGGCGTGCATAGAAAGTACTTTTGCCACCTGAGCCAACTTTACAGCTCTTTTCTTTGTTGAGATAAATTTTGCTAATGTACACCAAGCTGGACTACAACTCACAATCCTCCTGCCTCTACCTGCCAAGAGTTTTGATTACAGGTTTGCACCACCATCCCTGGCCCTGTTTAAATTATATACACTGAACAATACCATGTTACCAGTGGACTGGTACAAATGAGCAGCAATCCATAAGTCTAAATCAATTGTATATCACTCTAAGACTTTGACTCTCAATTCTTACCTTTTAATCCCCCTGACAAGCAGAGAAGCCCAGGGCTGATGCATAGACAGGCACCAGCCGCCATCAAAGCCTTCCTGGAATTCTTGGTCCTGGATTCGCAGCTGGTGCTGATGTAAACTGGGCTCTAGTCTTGGTCCTGCCGAGAGTGAAGTCTTCTTCTGTGGGGTTGAGCCAGTGTTGTCAACCCACTGCATAGGAAAGAGCACAACAAAACAGAAAGAGTTTTGGGAACCTAGGGAAAGTAAACCTCAGCGACCAATGCCAGGAGAAAGAAATCACATCAGCAGCCTTTTTCTTTTTTCTTTCCTTTTTCTCTTCTTTTCTTTCTTTCTTTTTTCGTTTTCGTTTTTGTTTTTTGTTTGTTTGTTTGTTTTTTCGAGACAGGGTTTCTCTGTGTAGCCCTGGCTGTCCTGGAACTCACTTTGTAGACCAGGCTGGCCTCGAACTCAGAAATCTGGCTGCCTCTACCTCCCAAGTGCTGGGATTAAAGGTGTGCGCCACCACACCTGGCTCTTTTTTTTTTTTTTTTTTTTTTTTTTTGAGAAAAGGTTTCATATAACCCAGGCTTGCCTTGAACTTGGTATGTGGCAGAGAATGACCTTGAATTCCTGATTCTTTTGCTACCACCTCCCAAGTGATGGGATTACAGGTTTGTGCCAATGCTCAGGTATTGTTTGGTTGTATATTTGCTTTTTTTTCAAGACAATTTCTCTGTGTGACCCTGATGGTCCTGGACCTCTCTCTGTAGACCACCATATCCTCAAACTCAGAGATCCTCCTCTGCCTCTGCCTCTGCCTCCCAAATGCTTGACTGCCATGTTGAGAAGAAATTGGTATCTAAGGCCTATGAAACAGACACATCTGTAAGGAGAACTATTTGGGGTCAAAAATGTCTCATCAATTAGAGGAAATATTTACTAACCTGAGGAGAGGCCTGGTACATGTTAGGGTTTACCAGAACTCCCAAAGGCTCTTCACAAGATCTATCCAACGTGACCAGTGACTGGTTCAAAGTCCCACTGGCAATGGCTTGTATTGTCTCATCTAGTCTGTGGGAACAAACCAAAAGGAGGCAATGATTGGTAATCTTCTACGCTCAGAGTGTCCAAACTTAGCACACGAAATAGTAGTGATAAAAATTGGAACTGAAAGTTTTATTTGTAGACATGGACAACGTTTTCTGCTCCCAACCCCACCTTCTTTTTCTTTGTACCAAGAACACTAAGGAAAACAGGTAGGACACACTACCTATTCATCTCTTTAACAAGATCAGTAACATGCCAAGATTAGAAAAGAGGACTAGCAATAGGCTGACCCAGAGAAGAAGATTCACAGCAACTCATCTACTAAAGGAATCATAGTTTTTCTGCTTACTGAAGAGTCTCCTTTCCACTCATCCATGTTAATCTGAACTCTATCCTTGCTTCTGAAACTGTGAGCAAGCACCAGATTAAATTCTTTCTTTTATAAGAGTTGCTGTGGTCATGGTGTTTCTTCACAGAAATAGAATAGTAACTAAGACAGAAGTTGGTACTGGGGGCTCAGTGGTTAAGAGCACTGGCTGCTCTTCCAGAGGTCCTGAGTTCAATTCCCAGCAACCACACAGTGGCTCACAACCATCTGTAATGGGATCTGATGCCCTTTTCTGGTGTGTCTGAAGACATCTAAAGTGTATTCATATAAAATAAATAAATAAATCTTTAAGGAAGGAAGGAAGGAAGGAAGGAAGGAAGGAAGGAAGGAAGGAGAGAAGAGAAGAGAGAAAGGAAAGGAGGAAGGAGAGAGAAAGAGAGAGAAAAACGTTGGTATCAGGATTTGGGTATTGCTGTGACAGGCCTGATGGTGCTGCTTTTGAAGGAATATGGAAGACAGTGGGACTTTGGACTAGAAAAGTAGTTGAATACTTTCAGTGGGGCTTCCTAGACCATCCTGGAAGGAGCATGGAAGACTGAGGGTGATGTAGATTATGACAGTCTGGCTCAAGAAGTTTCAAAAGGGAAAGATTATTAGTACGTGGTCTAGAGATGTGGCCTAGACTACATGAGACCATGTCAAAAAAAAAAAAAACAAAAAAAAAAACAAAAAAAAAAAACCAAGCAAACAAACAAAAAACCAAAAACCCAAAAACGAACAAAACTCCCCAACCCCAACAAAATGAACATAACAAAACCAAAATTGGGCATGGTCTTTTTAATTTCTTTTTTTTTTTAAGGTTTATTTATTTTATGTATATGAGTACACTAGAGCTGTCTTCAGAAACACCAGAAGAGGGCATCAGATCTCATTATAGATAGTTGTGAGCCATCATGTGGTTGCTGGGAATTGAACTCAGGACCTTTAGAAGAGCAGTCAGTGCTCTTAACCACTGAGCTATCTCTCCAGGACCTGGGCATGGCCTTACAAACCTGTAATCTTAACATTTAGAAAGTCAAGGCAGGAGGATCAACAAGGGTTTAAAGCCAGCCAAGGCTACATATTAAGGTCCCAGCCAGGCTGGGTTACACTGTGAAACCTGGTCTCAGACACCAGCAGGGCCTGACAGATGGTACAAAGGGGAAGAGCACACTCTGCCTTTACACACGACCTGGCCTAGTTCCCAGGACCTAAAGGAGGTGACAAATGTTAACTCCAGCTATAGGGGATCAAATGTCCTTCTGGCCTCTATAGACACCAAGTGTGCATGTGGTACATGTACATTCATGTAAAATTTTAAAAATAATAAATCTTTTTTAAAAGTATAAAACTTTTGAGGATGGAGATATCTATCTTTCTTTCTTTTATTTTGGAATTACTTTTTTTTTTTTTTTTTAATGTATATGAGTACACTGTAGCTGTCTCTTCAGAAAACTCCAGAAGAGGGCATCAAATCCCATTCCATATGCTTGTGAGCCTCCAAGTGGTTGCTGGGAATTGAACTCAGGACCTCTGGAAGAACAGTCAGTGCTCTTAAAAGCTGAGCCATCTTTCCAGGCTCAAAAAGATTTCTTAAAAAAAAGAGTTGGAGGAAGCCAGGTGTGGTGGTGCACGCCTTTAATCCCAGCACTGGGGAGGCAAAGGCAGGTGGATTTCTGAGTTCGAGGCCAGCCTGGTCTACAAAGTGAGTTCCAGGACAGCCAGGGCTATAGAGAAACCCTGTCTCTAAAGACAAAAACAAACAAACAAAAAAAACGAGTTGGAAGGCCAGGCAGTGGTGGCGCACGGCTTTAATCCCAGCACTTGGGAGGAGGCAGAGGCAGGCAGATTTCTGAGTTTGAGGCCAGCCTGGTCTACAGAGTGAGTTCCAGGACAGCCAGGGCTACACAGAGAAACCCTGTCTTGAAACCCCCCACCCAAAAAAAAAAAAAAAAGAGTTGGAGAATGACATTACTTAAATAAATTTTAAAATCAAAAATTATAAACTATCTTAATGCTATATTCCAAAGTGAAGAAATTCATTTTTCCAATGTATTAACTCCAAAACTCAAAAAAGGAAAAAAAGAGCAAATCGTTGCATTTCATCAAGACTGAATATTTTTAATTTTTTCTTTTTAAAACTTTTTTATTTTTTTAATTTTAAAAAAGATTTATTTTTATTTCATGTGACTTTGTGTTTTGCCTACATATATGTCTGTATGAGGGCGTCAGCTCCTTTGGAGTTGATATGGATACTGAGATTGAATCCAGGTCCTCTGGAAGAACCACCAGTGCTTTTAACAGCTGAACCATCTCTCCAGCCCCTACTTTGTTATGTGTGTGTGTGTATGTGTGTGTGTGTGTGTGTGTGTGTGTGTGTGTGTGTGTGTGTGTGTGTGTTTTGTTATATGTGAGAGTGTGGGCATGTGTGTGTCATGGCATACGTGGAGAGGTCAGAGGATAACTTTTGGGACTCAGTTCCACCTTTCACTGTCGGTTCTGGGTTTTGGAGATGGAAGTCAGGTAATGAGACCTGCATGACAAGTGCCTTTTCTAGCTAAGCCACCTCACTAGCTCTACCAGTTCATCTCCCTAGCTCTCTCAATTTCTAAAAATTCAACAAAATTTGATAAGTCAACATATATACACACCAGTTTTTATGTGTATATGTGAATTTTCCCTTTTTTGTTTTAATATTTATTTAGTTTTATGTATATGGATGTTTTGCCTGCCTGTATGACTGTATACTATGTATGTGCAGTACCCAAAAAGGAGGGTGTAGAATCCTCTAGGGCTGGAGTTACATATGCTTCTGAGCCACCATGTGGTGCTGGCAAATGAACATCCTGTGCTCTTAGCCACTAAGTCATCTCTCCAGCCATGGTTTTGTTTTGTTTTTTTGTTGTTTTGGTTTGGATTTTCAAGACAGAGTTTCTCTGTGTAGCCCTGGTTGACCTGGAACTTGCTCTGGAGACCAGGATGTCCTGAAACTCACAAGACCTGGATCTGCATGCTGGGATTAAAGGCATGTGCCATCACCACCAGGCTGTCTTTCCTTTCCTTTCCTTTCCTTTCCTTTCCTTTCCTTTCCTTTCCTTTCCTTTCCTTTCCTTTCCTTTCCTTTCCTTTCCCTTTCCCCCTTTCCCCCTTTCCCCCTTTCCCCCTTTCTCCCTTTTTCCCTTTCCCTCTCTCTTCTCTTCTCTTCTCTTCTCTTCTCTTCTCTTCTCTTCTCTTCTCTTCTCTTTCCTTCCTTCCTTCTTTTTTTTTTTTTTTTTTTTTTTTGACAAGGCTTGGCTATGTAGTCCTTGCGGGCCTGGAGAGATCCTCCTACTAGGCCTTCTGAGTGCTGAGATTGCAGGCGTGTACTACCATGTCTCACCAAATCAACTGATTTAGTCTAGCTTACTATTAGAGTGTAGTTTGAGAGAGATCTAACCCACAGTTTTTCCAAAGTGGTGTTAATCATCTCAACATTGTATAATACATCCTTTCCTTACAGCTTAAAAATGTTAGCTTCACTTTTGGTTTGTTATTTTTATTTCTGTGTGTGATGTGTATAGCTAAGGACGGAATGATGGTCTTACACATATTAGATACGCGACCACCACTGAGCTACACTCTCATTCCCAGCCAATGGTTAACTTTAGCCATTATCAATTTCTCACACATATCTACATATACTCAAGCCCAACTACACAAAATAAATATATTAGTTTCTTCCTGGATCATACATTTCACTGATATATTCTGTGTGTATGTGTGTGCATACTCATAAATGAGCATGCCCATGTAAAGGCTGGGGGAGGGGATCAATGGAGAGCCTTGTCCTCAAATTCTTCTCACCTTAATTTTTAGACAGGATCTGGCACTGAACCTGGAAGCTGCCTATCTGACTAGGCTGGCTGGATGGTGTGGAGGGGTCTCTCGTGCCCGCACAGCTCTGGTTACAGGAGAGCTGCCATGTCCAGTTGTTTGTTTGTTTTGAATGCAGGTTCTAGGGAGCAAACGGAGATCCTTTTCTTTGCAGATCAAGCACTACCAACTCAGCATCATTTCCTCATGCCTTGCAGATTTGTTCTAGTGCCTAAATTGCACCCTTCTGGGGGATGTTGTTGTTGTTTTATCAAAGAGAGTAATGAGTAGCTCAGGCTAGCCTCAAACTCACTACTTTACCTTGAACTCTTGATCTTGTCTCATCTTTTCAAGTACCAGGATTATGCGTGCACCACTGTGTAGGTCTCACGCTGCATTTTCAAAATCCTCAGCCACTCTTATATACTTTATGTTCTAAAATAACAATTATTATTTTATATTTTGCTTCTATTTTTTTTGAGGTGCTGGGGATCAAACCCTGGGGCTCAAGGATATTAGGCACGTGTTATACTTCTTTGCTGCAATCTCAGCCTTAAATATTTTATTAATCTACTTTTGGGGTGCTAGGAATTATTTTTGTTTTTACTGTGTTTTTGCAAAACAAGGTCTTGCTATATAGCCCAGATTGACCAGAAACTCATTATGTAGTCCAAGCTACCCTCATACTATATATCCTGTCCCATGATTATAAGCATAAGCTACAATAAAGAATTTCATTATTATAAAATTTCTTGTGTGTATGTATGTGGTACCTAGGTTGAACATATGGCCTTATGTATGTCAGACAAATGTTCTACCATGGAGATATATTTTTAGCCCTTCGTCACTAACATTATTTTTTTTAAGTTTTGTGTGTGAGAATATGTGTGCATACATGAACCACAGCATGTATGTGGGGGTCAGAAGACAACTTGTGGAGCTGGTTCCTACTCTCTACCCTGCTAACCTAATTCATTGGCGCTCTCTCTCTCTCTCTCTCTCTCTCTCTCTCTCTCTCTCTCTCTCTCTCTCTCTCTCTCTCCCCCCCCTCTCTCGTCCTAGGAATCAAACTCAGGTTGTTGTCAGGCTTAGCAAGCAGACACCTTTACCTGCTGAGCTAATTCACTGGCCCTCTGTCACCATCTTTCTTTCTTCCTCTATCTCTTCCTCTCTTTCTTCCTTTCTTCCTCCCTCCCTCCCTATCTCTGTGTGCATGATGTGTTCATATGAGATGGATACATGTATGCGTGTGTGAGGACAGATACGTGTTTGAAGTATGTGTATGGAGTGCGGTACAACCTCAGACGCTGATCCTCATCTTCTACCTTGGTTGAAATGTGTTTTGTTTGCTGTTTGCATTGCACACATCAGGCTAACTGGCCTGAGAGTTTGGGAATTCTATCTCCATCTCCTATGTTGCCATAGGAGCAATGGGATGACAAACATGTGGTACTGCACAATGGCATCACACAGCCGGTGAGGATATGCAGCCCCAGTCCTCAGGTTTGTGTAAGAGCTTTACACACGGGGTCATCATTGTTTTTTTTTAATACACAAAACAGCAGATCCTTAGAAGGAAAGCCTGTCTGGTCAGACTGCTCCTGTTCTCCGAGCCCACCAGAGGCCTCCCGCTCACCTGCTGTGATACTCTGCTAGTGGATTTTCATCTTCTAGGATCTTCCGCCCCGCGAAGTCAATGGTCACTTTCTTAGAAAGTCTGGAGGCATGTCGGAGTTCTCTCAGCTCCTCCTCTCGTTTCTGCAGCATTTCTCGCTCAACTTTGGACAGCCACTGGTTAGAATCACTGGCAAAGTAATCTGATTCATCGTCAATAACTTGGGTCCTTCGGATACTGAGCAGGAAAGATGGAAAAAGAACACAGAGCAACAACATGTGCTGATAAATATGGACTAATTACCACTTAACTTTTGCTATTATAGAGGTTTACATCTCAACTATGAAAGGCTGAGAATGTTGTAAAATCAGGCTAAGCTGTTCCTTACTTGAAGTGTGTGTCTTCCATCCACTGAAGGTTGTTGTGCTGCTAGCACTAATCTCAGCCTCAGGCAGCAGCAGACATAGCACTGCAGTCCGCTGTCCTCCCTTTCATCTACCTTCCTCGATCCTCCAGCCCTCTGAGTGTGGATCACAACTTGCACATCATGACTGGGATGTCCCTCGTTTATGTCATAGCCCAGTTGGTTTGTTTTGGGTTTTGTTTGTTTGTTTTTCGAGACAGGGTTTCTCCGTGCAGCCCTGGCTGTCCTGGAATTCACTTTGTAGACCAGGCTAGCCTTGAACTCAGAAATCCATCGGCCTCTGCCGAGGGCTGGGATTAAGGGCATGCCCACCACGCCTGGCATAGCCCAGCTGTTACCCCAGTAACTTACTCAATGCCCTCCTCCTTTACCGTCACTGGCCCCTGGTTCATCGTTGACAGACAAGTCTGTCTGCTGGTGTTTGCTTTGCAGTCTCAGTCCTGTGGCTTAATTATTCACACTTAGGATTTTTTTTTTTAGATTTATTTATTTATTATATGTAAGTACACTGTAGCTGTCTTCACACACTCCCGAAGAGGGCGTCAGATCTTGTTACAGATGGTTGTGAGCCACCATGTGGTTGCTGGGATTTGAACTCTGGACCTTCAGAAGAACAGTCGGGTGCTCTTACCCACTGAGCCATCTCACCGGCCCCCACACTTAAGATTATTTTGGGTTTTGTTTGTTTGTTTTTTTTTTTTTCAAGGTTTTCTCTGTGTAACAGCCTGGGCTGTCTTGAAATTCACTTTGTAGACCAGGCTAGCCTCAAACTCAAGAGCTCTGCCTGCCTATGACTCCCAAGTTCTGGGATTAAAGAAGTACACCACCATCGGTGTGCTCAAGTGGCATTTTAAAAAACATTTTATTGGGGGCTGGTGAGATGGCTCAGTGGGTAAGAGCACCCGACTGCTCTCCCGAAGGTCAGGAGTTCAAATCCCAGCAACCACATGGTGGCTCACAACCATCCGTAACGAGATCTGATGCCCTCTTCTGGAATGTCTGAAGACAGCTACAGTGTACTTACATATAATAAATAAATAAATCTTTAAAAAAAAAAAAAAAAAAAAAACATTTTATTGATTGTGAATTTCACATCCTGCACCCCAATCCTACTCATCTCCCCATCTCTTCCTTCATATCTGCTTTCTGCCCTTGCAACTTCCCCCAAAATAAAACAAAATGAACAAAAAACAGAATAAAAAACCAAAAACATCTCCCTATGGAAGCTGTGGTATGCGTGGTGTATCACACAGAACACCCCTTTGCTCAAACAGCTTTACCTGCAAATGTTCATTGCAGTGAGTCATTGGTCTGGCTAAAGGCCTCTGGCTTCTGCTATGCTATCAATACTGGATCCTCATCTGGGCTCCTTCTGGATCTCGTGTTGTTGCCCTGTGTCATGAAGAGCCAACAGTGTTGGTTCTGCAGGCCCATCCCCTTCACATGCTCCAGGAGTTCACATGGGATAGACGTTGGGATAGGCTGGGTGGTCAGCCTGCCAGCTTTCCTGTGCCTGAGCCACCAGGGCCAGCTCTCCTGATTTGCTCAGGTGAGGGATGGGACCAGCTCTCCCACTCTCATGCCCTACTGTTATTTATGCGTGAGTACATCTGTGTGCTCTATGTGAGTGAGTGCTCATGCCTGTAGAGGTATGTGGGCATTCCTCTGGAACTGTAGCTACAGATGGTTGTGAACTGCTACACTGGTGTGGTCAAGCCTGGGTTGCTAAAAGAGCAGTACATGCTCTTAATCTCTAAACCAATTCCCTGGCTCCCCAAATTAAAACATTTGGGGTACCAGAGAGTTGGTTCAGTTCTAGCTCTCCAAGAGCTTTGTCTTATCATGTTAGTCTAACCTCACCATACCTCGTTCTGTCGAACTCTAACAGTTTTTCCTTATGCTTGATAGCCTTCTCCAAACCAGACTTCATTCGGGATTCTTGATGAGGAAGTAGGTCCTTGGTAGAGACGTCCACCTTTCCAGAAGTCTCTGCCCCTGAAATTCAGTAAGAAAGCAAATGGTATCAGCCCATAGGACAGAGCTGTTGTATTGTTGTGAGGTCTGGTTCTAGCCTGATGAGCTGAAGCATTCATTTAAATGCTTATTTAATGCAGGTTCAACCAGCAGCAAGTGGTGTTTGACATCAATGGTACAAAACAAAACAAAACAAAACAAAACAAAAACCCATAAAACAAAAAAGGAGATGGGGAGTTTCTTTACTTAAAGGAATCTACCAGGGTAATGGTGGCACATACCTTTATTCCCAGCAGTCTGAAGGCAGAGGCAAGTGGATCTCTGAGTTAGAGACCAACCTGGTCTACAGAGTGAGTTCCAGAACAGCCAGGGCTACACAGAGAAACCCTGTCTCAAAAACAAACAAGCTGGGTAGTGGTGGCGCACACCTTTAATCCCAGTACTTGGGAGGCAGAGGCAGGCAGATTTCTGAGTTCGAGGCCAGCCTGGTCTACAGAGTGAGTTCCAGGATAGCCAGGGCTACACAGAGAAACCCTGTCTTGGGGGGAAAAAAGTATTAAAAAAAAAAAAAAAAGTAGTGTGGGCTATATGGAGGGAAAGGGGTGCTCAGAAAGATAAAAAAAAAAAGTCTTTTAAAAATGGTCTTAATTTTTCTGAAGTTTTAAAAGAATTTAGTGTGTATGAGAGTGTGTCCATGTACACATGCCATAGCAGCTATGTGGAAGTCAAAGACAGCTAGGAGGCCCAGAACCTCAGCAGGAAGCACCTTTATCTTTTGAACCAATTTGCCAGCCTTAAACTTTGATTTAAGACAGTCTCACTACACAGCTCAAGACAGCCTATTTTTAGTTCACTATGTATTGCAGGTTGGTTTCAAACATGTCTTGCTCCTTCCATAGATTCTAGAGTGCTGTTATTATATGCTTAACAGCACCACTATGCCTGGCTTAACTTTTTCTCTTTTTACATTTTACTTGTTTAGTGTGACATGGTGTGTGTGTACATGTGCATGTCATGAAGCACACGATAGCAGAGGACTCATGGGAGTCCCGTTTTCTCAGCAGAGGGTACCTTCACATGCAGAGCCATCATCTCTCCAGAGTGCCTTCACATGCTGAGCCATCATCTCTCCAGGGTGCCTTCACATGCAGAGCCATCATCTCTCCAGAGTGCCTTCACATGCTGAGCCATCATCTCTCCAGAGTGCCTTCACATGCTGAGCCATCATCTCTCCAGGGTGCCTTCACATGCTAAGCCATCATCTCTCCAGGGTGCCTTTACATGCTGAGCCATCATCTCTCCAGGGTGCCTTCACATGCTGAGCCATCATCTCTCCAGGGTGCCTTCACATGCTGAGCCATCATCTCTCCAGGGTGCCTTCACATGCTGAGCCATCATCTCTCCAGGGTGCCTTTACATGCTGAGCCATCATCTCTCCAGGGTGCCTTCACATGCTAAGCCATCATCTCTCCAGAGTGCCTTCACATGCAGAGCCATCATCTCTCCAGGGTGCCTTTACATGCTGAGCCATCATCTCTCCAGGGTGCCTTTACATGCTGAGCCATCATCTCTCCAGGATGCCTTCACATGCTGAGCCATCATCTCTTCAGGGTGCCTTCACATGCTGAGCCATCATCTCTCCAAGGTACCGTCACATGCAAAGCCATCATCTCCAGGATGCCTTCACATGTTGAGCCATCATCTCTCCAGGGTGCCTTTACATGCTGAGCCATCATCTCTCCAGGGTGCCTTTACATGCTGAGCCATCATCTCTCCAGGATGCCTTCACATGCTGAGCCATCATCTCTCCAGGGTGCCTTCACATGCAGAGCCATCATCTCTCCAGGGTGCCTTCACATGCAGAGCCATCATCTCTCCAGGGTGCCTTTACATGCTGAGCCATCATCTCTCCAGGGTGCCTTTACATGCTGAGCCATCATCTCTCCAGGATGCCTTCACATGCTGAGCCATCATCTCTTCAGGGTGCCTTCACATGCTGAGCCATCATCTCTCCAAGGTACCGTCACATGCAAAGCCATCATCTCCAGGATGCCTTCACATGTTGAGCCATCATCTCTCCAGGGTGCCTTTACATGCTGAGCCATCATCTCTCCAGGGTGCCTTCACATGCTGAGCCATCATCTCTCCAGGGTGCCTTCACATGCTAAGCCATCATCTCTCCAGGGTGCCTTTACATGCTGAGCCATCATCTCTCCAGGGTGCCTTCACATGCTGAGCCATCATCTCTCCAGGGTGCCTTCACATGCTAAGCCATCATCTCTCCAGGGTGCCTTCACATGCTGAGCCATCATCTCTCCAGGGTGCCTTTACATGCTGAGCCATCATCTCTCCAGGGTGCCTTCACATGCTAAGCCATCATCTCTCCAGAGTGCCTTCACATGCAGAGCCATCATCTCCAGGATGCCTTCACATGCTGAGCCATCATCTCTCCAAGGTGCCTTCACATGTTGAGCCATATCTCCAGGGTGCCTTTACATGCTGAGCCATCATCTCTCCAGGGTGCCTTTACATGCTGAGCCATCATCTCTCCAGGGTGCCTTTACATGCTGAGCCATCATCTCTCCAGGATGCCTTCACATGCTGAGCCATCATCTCTTCAGGGTGCCTTCACATGCTGAGCCATCATCTCTCCAAGGTACCGTCACATGCAAAGCCATCATCTCCAGGATGCCTTCACATGTTGAGCCATCATCTCTCCAGGGTGCCTTTACATGCTGAGCCATCATCTCTCCAGGGTGCCTTTACATGCTGAGCCATCATCTCTCCAGGATGCCTTCACATGCTGAGCCATCATCTCTCCAGGGTGCCTTCACATGCAGAGCCATCATCTCTCCAGGATGCCTTCACATGCTGAGCCATCATCTCTTCAGGGTGCCTTCACATGCTGAGCCATCATCTCTCCAAGGTACCGTCACATGCAAAGCCATCATCTCCAGGATGCCTTCACATGTTGAGCCATCATCTCTCCAGGGTGCCTTTACATGCTGAGCCATCATCTCTCCAGGGTGCCTTTACATGCTGAGCCATCATCTCTCCAGGATGCCTTCACATGCTGAGCCATCATCTCTCCAGGGTGCCTTCACATGCAGAGCCATCATCTCTCCAGGGTGCCTTCACATGCAGAGCCATCATCTCCAGGGTGCCTTCACATGCTAAGCCATCATCTCTCCAGGGTGCCTTTACATGCTGAGCCATCATCTCTCCAGGGTGCCTTTACATGCTGAGCCATCATCTCTCCAGGATGCCTTCACATGCTGAGCCATCATCTCTCCAGGGTGCCTTCACATGCAGAGCCATCATCTCTCCAGGGTGCCTTCACATGCAGAGCCATCATCTCTCCAGAGTGCCTTCACATGCTGAGCCATCATCTCTCCAAGGTGCCTTCACATGCTGAGCCATCATCTCTCCAGGGTGCCTTCACATGCAGAGCCATCATCTCCAGGGTGCCTTCACATGCTGAGCCATCATCTCTCCAAGGTGCCTTCACATGTTGAGCCATATCTCCAGGGTGCCTTTACATGCTGAGCCATCATCTCTCCAGGGTGCCTTTACATGCTGAGCCATCATCTCTCCAGGGTGCCTTTACATGCTGAGCCATCATCTCTCCAGGATGCCTTCACATGCTGAGCCATCATCTCTTCAGGGTGCCTTCACATGCTGAGCCATCATCTCTCCAAGGTACCGTCACATGCAAAGCCATCATCTCCAGGATGCCTTCACATGTTGAGCCATCATCTCTCCAGGGTGCCTTCACATGCAGAGCCATCATCTCTCCAGGGTGCCTTCACATGCTGAGCCATCATCTCTCCAGAGTGCCTTTACATGCAGAGCCATCATCTCTCCAGGGTGCCTTCACATGCTGAGCCATCATCTCCAACCCAATTTTATTTGTGAGTAGATAAGAATCCTGCTGTGGGGCTGGAGAATGGTTCAGTGGTTAAGAGCACTGACTGCTCTTCCAGAGGTCCTGAGTTCAAATCCCAGCAACCACATGGTGGCTCGAAACCATCTGTAATGAGATCTGATGCCCTCTTCTGGGGTTTCTGAAGACAGCTACAGTGTACTTACATATAATAAATAAGTAAATAAATAAATCTTTAAAAAAAAATCCTGCTGTGTTATCCAGGATAGCTCCAAACTCCCAGACTCAAACAATTCTCCTGCCTCAGACTCTTAATAAAGTACTTCAGGTATTTGCCAGCCCTAAAATAAGGTCTTTAGCTATTTTTTGTGAGATACTTTCAAATATAAAAGACTTAACATTTTTAGAGTAAAAAAGGAAGAGAACACATATTCATCTGGCTTCACTTGATGTCAGCATTATCTTTATAAGGATTAAAACTAAGAAATTAGAGCTGAGAGCATGGCATGGTGGCACATACTTTTAGTCCCAGAACTTGGGAGGCAGAGGCAGGTGGATTTCTGTGAGTTCAAAACCAGCCTGGCCTAAAGAGTGAGTTCTGGGAAAGACAGAGTTATATAGAGAAACCCTGTCTCAAAAAAGCCAAAATTAATAAATATATAGTTTCATCATTTTGGGAAGGGCTGGAAAGATGGCTCAATGGTTAAGAGCACTGGTTGTTCTTCAGAGAACTCAGGTTCAAATCCCAACAGCCTATAGCTGTCTATAACTCCAGTTTCAGGGGATTCAACTTCATACAGACATACATGCGAACAAAACACCAAAATACATAAAATAAATAAACCATTTTAAAATAAAAACCAGGGGGCTGGAAAGATGGCTTAGCGGTTAAGAGCACTGACTGATCTTCCAAAGGTCCTGAGTTCAATTCCCAGCAACCACATGGTGGCTCACAACCACCTGTAATGGAATCAAATGCACTCCTCTGGTGTGTGTCTGAAGACAGCTATAGTGTACATTCATATAAATAAAATAAATAAATCTTTTAAAAAATAAAAAATAAGAAACAAGACAGAATTTGCATCAGTGTAATTCTTTTTTGTTGTTGTTTTTCAAGACAGGGTTTCTCTGTATAGCCCTGGCTGTCCTGGAACTCACTCTGTAGACCAGGCTGGCCTCAAACTCAGAAATCCACCTGCCTCTGCCTCCCAAGAGCTGGGATTAAAGACGGATGCCACCACTGCCGGGCATCAGTATAATTCTATTAATTACTAGTAATGTAGCAATTATTTAGAAGTAATATAATTAATAGTATTTAATAGAATTATATTTCTCTAATTTTTTTCTTCATTACTATCACTTTTCTGTTTTAGGAACCAATTCAAATGTCACTGCATTAGTTTTAACTTAGCTTGCTTCAATCTAGCCTCTCTACAGCCTCTTTTATCTTTCCTGTCCTTGAAAGTATGCTATTCTTAAATGTTTACACCATCACTGAAGTGCCTTGCCAGCAGCAATTAGAACTACCATTCATGCTCTGATGGTGATTTTCTGTTAGACTCATTTCTTTCTACTTTATTAATCTAAATTCTTTTGTTAGAGTTGGACTCTTCTTTATTGTTTCGTTTGTTATGTTTGTTACAGAATGAATATGAATATTAATTTTTTTCTGTTATAACCTACTATTACTATTTATTTTGTTGCTCAATAGTATGTAGTTCTTAGTAATACATTTTTTAAAATGCTTGTTGAGGGGCTAGAGACATGGCTTAGCAATCATGAGGGCTCAGGTTCAATTGCCAGCACACAAAAAAAAAAGCTGGGCAGTGGTGGTGCACGCCTTTAATCCCAGCACTTGGGAGGCAGAGGCAGGTGGATTTCTGAGTTTGAGACCAGCCTGGTCTACAGAGTAAGTTCCAAGACAGCCAGGGCTACACAGGGAGAAACCCTGTCTTGAAAAAAAACCCCAACACCCCCCAAAACAACACCCCTCCACACCCCATCATCTTAGCCAGATAACAATGTGCACCTTTAATCCTGGTACCTGGATGTTGGGAGCAACCCTGTTTGAATGTTAACTGCCTTGTCAGCCATAAGTGCTTACTTACAAAGTCTTGGCCTTAGTAGAAAAGTACTAGCTTGATTGAGATTTCTGTGGGAAAAAGTTGAGGCCTCTGTAGGAAAGTGTTACCCCCAGTTAAGAACATATAGCTATAGATCTTGTGGACAGGTACCTAGCAGCCCATTCTGTTCTGCTTCTCCTGCTGAACTTTTTAACCTAGCCAATATCCTGCTTTTGGGAACAGGTGTGTTCTCCCAGAAACAAAGCGATTCTGAGTTATCCCCCTCCCCATATTCTGCTTCTATGGGCATAAAACCTGTCTGGGAAAAATGTCAGCTTGATCAGTATTTCTTGACTTGCTGTCTGTTCTTTGTGTTTCTTGCCCCCCATTCTCTCCACAGGTGGTTCCTCAGACCCTGTTCGATTGTCTGGCAGGCTGGGACACTTGGAAGGCAGAGGTAGGCTCAAGACCAGCCTGGTCTAATGAGTGAGTTCCAGGCCAGCCAGGGGTACACAAGAAGGCCCAGTCTCAAAGAATGAAAAAAGAAAGCAAGAAAGAAACCTAGGGTTTACCTGACATGAGCTTCTTCAGCAGTTTCTGACTTTTGTTTGAGTCCCGCTGTAAAATATCCTGTTCTTCATTAGTACACACCTATAATGTAAAAGAAAGATTTGTCATACAGAGGTTGAATGATACTGCTTGCTTGGCATGCTATAAAATGTAGCCTCAACATGAAGATTTCTGAGTTCAAAGCCAGCCTTGTCTACAGAGCAAGTTCCAGGACAGCCAAGGCCACACAAAGAAACCCTGTCTTCAAAAAAAAGTTCATTACAATAAATATTCCTGAGTAACTATATAATTATACACACACACACACACAGACATATATATACCTACTTTCAAAGGACAAATATTTGCTTCTTTTGAGAATACTGAAAAATATCAAAAATATCATGGCTCTTTTCAAAAGCCTTTGGTTCTAACAATAAACTCCAGTTCTGACAATAGAAATGATAAGATGTGGGGGCTGGAGAGATGGCTCAGTGGTTAAGGCTGCTCTTCCAGAGGTTTTGAATTCAATTCCCAGCAACCACATGGTGGCTCACAGCCATCTGTAATAGAATCTGGTGCCCTCTCCTGGTATGTCTGAAGACAGCTACAGTGTACTCATATAAATATAATAAATCTATGAAAAAAAAATTATAAGATGTTTGATCAGAAAGAACCAGAAGCTTGAGGATAGAGAGATGGCTCAGCAGTTAAGACATTAGCTGTTCTTCCAGAGGACCTGAGTTCAGTTCCCGGAAAACACATGGCGGCTCACAAGTGTCCAAAATTCCAGTTCTAGAGATCCAATTCCCTCTTCTGGCCTTTGAGGGGACTGGGCACAACTGTGGTCCACAGATATAAATATGTACACACATAAAATTAAGAATTACACCGAGAAGCCTTGTCTCGAAAAAAAAAAAAAAAGAAAGCACAGAAATATGATAGTGCTCATCTGTAACCTCAGTACTTAGGAATTTAAGACAGGGGACTACCATAAACTTGAGGCTAGTCTGGTTTATACAAGATGTACAAAGACAGATATTAATGTGCCAGGGCTACACAGGGAGCTTGATACTAGCCTAGTTATACAGTGAGGGTGTGCTTTAAAAGCTCACTTTTCTGCCTCGGTCTCCAGAGTACCAGGATTTCATTAAACAATATAGGGAAGCAATTTCCTAAGAGAAATTGCAGATGATTTGAATGGCCTTGGTTATTAACTCAAAGCACAGTGTCTTAGATAGGGCCTCTACTGCTGTGCTGACTAAAAACAATTTAATAGGAGGAAAGGGTTTTTTGTTTAATATATCCTTATTTTTATTGTCTGAATGTTCGAATATTTTGCATATACACACATATATATGCATATATCTGTTCACCATGTATATATATATATATATATATATATATATATATATATACACACACACACACTTCTCAGATAATTCAAGTTGACAAAAAACAACAACAATAAAAACAAAACAAACGGGCTGGTGAGATGGCTCAGTGGGTTAGAGCACCCGACTGCTCTTCCGATGGTCCAGAGTTCAAATCCCAGCAACCACATGGTGGCTCACAACCATCCGTAACAAGATCTGACTCCCTCTTCTGGAGTGTCTGAAGACAGCTACAGTGTACTTACATATAATAAATAAATAAATCTTAAAAAAAAAAAAAAAAAAACAAAACAAAACAAACAAAAAAACCCCACCCAACCAGGACACAGAGTAAAAACAAAACATGAAAGAAGGACTTTACCAAAGAGCCACAGAACAAGCAGGGGCCTGAACCCTCCTGCTCACAAACGATCCGCCCACAGACCAGACAGTTATTGATGAGTTTGTGCTTCTGGCCCAGGCAATCACACGGGTGACGACCAGGAAGCAGGACTGCAAGTTTGTCCTGTCCCTCTCTTGTATATAAATTGACAAATCTTGTCTTCTTCTTTACGGAGTTGTTGCTTTCTTGTGCCTGATAGTACAAAGACATCACAGGAGCACTGATCAGCGACAAAGAAAAGAACCAGGGAGGCAAGCCTCACTTCTGCTGAGTAACTACTTACAAATTACTCAAAAGTTATGAGAGAAGGGGAAAAGTCAGGTTTCTTATAATCAGGTGCCCTGATAAGGCAAGGTAATTAAACCTAGCAATTGCTTTATTTGTTAGTAGCTCTCAATAGCCTAATATACCTAGAGCAAGGAAAATGGAGCAATCAGCTTGGTATGTTTTTAAAAGAATTTGTTTTGTTTTGTTTGTTTGTTTGTTTCGAGACAGGGTTTCTCTGTACAGCCCTGGCTGTCCTGGAACTCACTTTGTAGACCAGGTTGGCCTCAAACTCAGAAATCTGCCTGCCTCTGCCTCCCGAGTGCTGAGACTAAAGGCGTGCGCCACCACTGTCTGGCCTAAAAGAAATTTTTACACATGTGAAAACACGCATAAGTGTGTGCACACTATGGTGTGCTGGTAGAGGTCAGAGGACAACTTGTAGGAATTAGTTCTCTCTTTCCACCTTGTGGATTCAGAGGACAGATCTCAGTTTTGGTGGCAAGCACTTTTATCCAGAGCCACAGGCTTTCCCTTGAGCTATTTCTCTATCTTGTTTCAACTGACACAGCATTGTAATGCATATACCAAGAATCCCCTGTCTCAAGTTTGTGTAAACAGTTCGTACCATTTATTCTTCGCCTTGTCAATAAATGCTGATCACCCAATGGCTGGGTAGAATAGAAAATAGGGCTGGACTCCTGCCAGCCAGAGGAAGGAGAGAAGGAGAAAGGGAGAGGGGGAGAGGACAGAGGGAGAGAGGGAGATTCAGATGAGCCAGGAGAAGGGGTCTGGAGAGAGATCATGAAGACACACATGAAGCCTAAAGAACCAGATCAATAATAATATGCAAGTATCATGGGATGGAGATGCAGGGTGGCCAGATTAGCATAGAATGTTAAGGTAGATCATTTAACTGCTCAGCTATTGAGGTGCAGTTTTAAGTAATTCTTGGTTTTTCTATGTGATTATTGGGACTAGTATAAAGAAACACAGCTGCCAGATTAATTCAGTGCTACATTTATATTAAAAATAATTCATTTGCAAATTGGGTTATTTTTGTTTTTGTTTCTTAGTAATATCTGGCCTAAAACTATTACATTCAAAGCAAAGATGATATTGATCCTCCTGTCTGTACTTCCTGAGCACTGGGATGACAGACATACATGACCACTCACATAATAAGCAGTGCAGGGAAGAAACACAGGGTCCATGCATGCCAGGCAAGCACTCTACTCACTGGATGAGCTACACCCCAGCCCTATTTTTCCTTTTTTTTGTGTGTGTGGTGCTGGCTATTATTGAACTAGTGCATTATGAACACTAGGAATATGCTCTGCTACTGAGCTATATTTCCAACCCTTGATATCTTGAACCATGGCTAAAGAATGCCTTTAGGCGTTAGTTAAAGATGCTTGCCAAGCCTAAATGACCATAGTTTAATACCCAGGACCACATGATAAAAGAAGAGAACCAACTTCCACCACACACACACACACACACACACACACATACACACACACACACACACAGAGAGAGAATAAATAAGTAAAACAAAGAATTAAATACTTCTAAAAGTAGGTAACATTCACAGATCTCAAAACAAAGGCAATCAATAAGATAAAAAAAATCATTAAGAAATGTATTCATGGGCTGGAGATGGCTCAGTGGTTAAGAGCACGGACTGCTCTTCCAGAGGTCCTGAGTTCAATTCTCAGCAACCACATGGTAGCTCACAACCATCTGTAATGGGATCTGATGCCCATTTCTGTTATGTCTGAAGACAGTGAAAGTGTACTCACATACATAAAATAAACAAATAAATCTTTGAACGCGGCCCATGGGACACGCAAACTTTATATGCCCCAGTACAGGGGAACGCCAGGGCCAAATAGGTGGAGTGGGTGGGTAGGGGAGTGGGGGTGGGTGGGTATGGGGGACTTTTGGTATAGCATTGGAAATGTAAATGAGCTAAATACCTAATAAAAAATGAAAAAAAAAATAAATCTTTGAACGAAAGAACGAAAGAAAAGAAAGAAAAGAAAAGAAAGAAAAGAAAAGAAAAGAAAAGAAAAGAAGCATATTCATTCAGAAATGAGTAAGAAAGGATCCAGAGAGTAGCTGGTAGGAGAGACAGCATGATGCTAGCTAGCATGCATGCAGCCATGCATTCAGTCCCTATTATGGGGGTGGGGGAGGGGGGATAAGAAAAAAGACAACAGTATAAAAATGATCATAAATAGGAATTTCATAGTAACAGATATTCAAATGACCAACAGAAACATGAAAAAGTGTGCAACATCTTTAGCCATTAAAAGAATACAACACAGCACTTGGGTGTTGTTCGAGGGTAAAGTATTTCCCTAGCATAGACTAGGCTGTGGATATGGGGATCAAAATAAAGAATACATAAACTAAACATTTCTATAGTTCTTGATGCATGCTGCCAATATTATTTATTGACAGTTGACAGGACATTGACAATCTAACAGGAAACATCTCAGTGATTTAATGTGTATTTATCTGACTGGAATGGACATCTTGGTTTGTTCATGCCTTGGGGCAGGGGCATGGTGTGAGACTTTTGGTGTTAAAATTGGAAAAGTCCCAAGCAAACCAGGAGGAGTATGAAGAATTAGCCATCCTAATTCCTAGTGAGACTGAACACCCATATACTTACTGGTCAGATATTCTTTGTCACTTGCGGTAATCTTTGTAAAGCTTGTTCTCCTTGCTTTTGCTTTAGTTTTTACTCTTTAGTTTTCTAAGACAAAAGTCTCATGCTGTAGCTCTAGCTGGCCTGGAATTCATCATGAAGCCCAGGGTGGCCTTGAATTTAAGGCCTTCCTTCTGCTTCAGACTCCTGAGTACTAGGATGGCAGGCTCGAGGCCACCATGTCCACCTCCACCCATGTTTTTGCATGTTAGCCTACTCAAATTTGTCATATCCCATCTTAGATTAATTTTCTTCTTTAGAGAAATTTAGCTTGTCAAGTTGTGCTGACTATAAATGTTTCAGTTGTCCAGGTTGTAGTGACTATGGTCTGAGCTTTTGGAAGTAAGATTTTGAATTTAAACAGCTTGGGATACTAGGCCAACCTGGTTAAAAGTACGTTTTGAAGACTGAATATGGATAATAATGGTAGAAGGGAAAACTTTCAAAACAAGAATACTATTCACCTATCTTTTTATTGATTTTTCAGATAGAGACTCACTATGCATTCCCACGATGGCCTAGAATTCACTAAGTAGTCCAGGTTAGCCTGGAACTCTCAATCTTCCTGCCTCGGTCTCTCAACTACTTGGCAGTTTTGTTTTGTTTTTTTGCTTTGATGTAGAGCACAATGCAAACAACCCCCCTCGCCCCCCCCCCCCCTACAAATATGCGGAAATCACACCCAGAGTGTTACGGATAAGCCTCATCCTGGGAAAACCACCTTCAAATATCATGGCATATCTCCTGCCTGGCAGTTTGAATAACAGCAATAAGAATATAATCATTTAGTTTTTACTCCCCTCTCACATGCTAAAGTTGAAAGCAGGGTGCTTCATTAACTATCATCCATCCAGGGCTAGGAGTGTAGCTCACTGGCAGTGGCTGTCTCATATACATGTACAAGGTGCTAAGTCTTACCCACAGTATGAAATAAGTCTTGTAGAGAGTGGTGGCACACACTTGATATCTCAGACCTTGGAAGATAGAGGTAGGAAGACCAGGGGTTCAAGGCTAACAGCAAGTTAGATGTCCATCTAAGCCGCATGGTGCCTTATCTCAAAAGGAAAAAAGGCCAGCACAACACACAGAGAGTAATATGCCAGCACTGTCAACTTCTGTCCTAAAAACATCAGTCTGTTAAGTTTGACAGTATAGACCAATTTCTGCACTTGGTCTCTAAAACATATTAGTCATTTCCTCCTGTCCACACAGCCAGGAAAAGCTTAATTTTGTAAGCACTTACCTTAGCCAAATCTAAAGGTGTTTTGACCTCCACAGCTACGTCAGGTTCAGGAAATGCAGGAACTTCCTGTTTGTTTCGTCCTTTCCTCCTACTCCGCTTTAGCTGGTCCACTGATCTCTGTCCATCTAAAATTTCTTTAAAGAATAAAATAAAACACACATGGCTACAGAAAGAGACTAGCAAGATTGATTAGTTTCTGTAGCTAAAACATGAAGGAAGTTCTTTTTCTTTCTTTCTTTTTTTTTTCAATGCATATGAATGCTCTATCTGCATGTAGTACCTCCATGCCAGAAGAGGACACCAAAGCTCATTATAGATGGTTGTAAACCACTATGTGGTTGCTGGGATTTCAACTTAGGACCTTTGGAAAAACAGTAGGAGCAGATGGCTCTTAACTGCTGAGCCGTCTTTCCAGAAGGTAGTTCTTAATATTTACAGTCAAGACAAGAAGTCAGACAGAACTACGTTCAATTAAAAATTAAATCACTATTTTCATCCCAGCACTCAGGAGGCAGAGGCAGGTGGATTTCTGAGTTCGAGGCCAGCCTGGTCTACAAAGTGAGTTCCAGGACAGCCAGGGCTACACAGAGAAACCCTGTCTCGAAAAACAAAAAAAAAAAAAAAAAAAATCACCATTTTCATGACTTGGTCAATGATGAACAATTTCAAACAGGGTTGGTGAGGGCAAGTGCCTGCCTACCATACAAGCAGCCCTGGCATAAATCCCGGTACTGCAGGAAAAACTCAATTTACGACTGAGTGGAGGTTAATAATGTAAATTCAAAAGTCTAATGTTTTACACTGTGTAATAAAAGCATATTATTTGGTTTGGTATTCATCAATTTATCTCGTACTATATAGATACCTTTAAATATCATTAATACTATAATCAGTCAATACTTTCTTTTAGATATACATATCTTTGAAAGTATTTATAAAAATAGGGCTGGAGCCCAGTGTAATAGCACATAACTTTAATTAATTAGCACTTAGAGGAAGAGGCAGACAGATCTCTGAGTTCAAGGCCAACCTGGTTTACAAAGTAAGTCCTAGAACAGACAGGGCTACATAGAGAAACCCTGTCTTTAAAGAAAAACACAAACAAAACAAAAGAGAAGCTCAGCAGTTACAGCACTGCCTAGGCCTGGCTCACATAATGTGTGTAATTCCCAGTACACACATGGCAGCTCACACTCTCTGAAACTCCAGTTCTCACACATGCTAAGCAAGTGTCTTACCACTGAGTTAGGGTTCATCCCTTGAAAGATATTTCTTTAATCCAGTTCTAACTTTTTGAAATTATTCTAAAGCCACAATAGTGCCTGAAAAATGATTCTCTTGTGAATTTTCTGTAAACTTTAGAAAGGCGGCTGGTACTCAGTGTGGTGGAACACACTGCCAGTCCCAGGACTTGAGAGGCAGAGGCGCCCAGAAAAGTTTGATAGGCCAGAGCTACAGTTCTCAGCTTGTGGGTTGTGAACCCTTTGGGGGTCACAGAGCAGATATCCTGCATATCAGATATTTACATTACAATTCATAACAGTAGCAAAGTTACAGCTATGAAGTAGCAACAAAACAATTTTATGGTTGGGGGGGGGGTCACCTTTTCAGGAGGAACTGTATTAAAGGTTGAGAAACCCTGGGTTAGAGCAATATTCATTTCTAACTGAATAGACCTAAGCTGAAAATAGGCACACATAAGTTCTGTTTAAGTTGGCAATGAACAAGTTATACTCAGCGGCAGGAAACCCTGAGGCTCTTAAAGCCAAGCGTGTCTCAGTGACTTTTCAGTTACTACTTAACCACATTAACTTACCATCTTTTCTCAAGCACTGTTGAAAGGAATCAGAGATGAACTCTTGATCATTCTTTTGCCATTTGGTTATAAGATCTTCTATGAATTGACCCTTTTTGCCCTCATTTCCCTGGAGAAGGTCTGTCACATATTCTCGTATTTCTTCAGCATTCTCAATTGACAAAACATATCTAAGGAGGGAAAGATATAAATTGCTGAGACAAAAATAGTTTATTGTATGACTTTCAGAAATCATAACAGAGATGAAGATAATAAACATTATTCATCAGGGTTGATGGGAGTTTAGTCAAACAAAACTTGCCTACTATACATGAGATTTTGGGTTCAATGCTAGCACTATTTTACAAACACAAACAAATGAAAAGCATTCATTATTTCTTTTTTTTTGAGACAGGGATTAAAGACGTGGGCCACCACTGCCCGGCTCATTAATTTCTTAAGTGTTTACTTTGAGCCATGCACTCTGCTAACATGCTAAAAGGATTAAATTTGATGAGGACAAAGACCCTGATTTCAAGTAGGTCATAATCTAACTTATATGTGCTATTTAGGCATTTACTGTTTCTCAGTATTTTAAGATATTGTGGGACTAGAAAAATGGCTCAGCAGTTAAGAGCACTTGAGGCTCTCGCAAAGGACATGAGTTCAATTCCCAGCACCTACATGGTGATTCACAACCACTCCTAACTCTAGTTCCAGGGATTGAATGTTTTCTTTTAACTTCTGCAGGCACCAGGCACAAACACTGGACACATACCTTTATGTAGGTAAAGCACTCACGAACATAAAATAAATCTACCTTTAAAAAAAGAAGGAGAGCCGGGCGTGGTGGTGCACGCCTTTAATCCCAGCACTTGGGAGGCAGAGGCAGGTGGATTTCTGAGTTCGAGGCCAGCCTGGTCTACAGAGCAAGTTCCAGGACAGCCAGGACTACACAGAGAAACCCTGTCTCGAAAAACCAAAAAAATAAAATAAAATAAAATAAAAATAAAAAAAGAAGGAATTAGTGATGGAGAGATGGCTCAGCAGTTAAGAGCACTTGTTGCTCTTCCAGAGGTCCTGAATTCAATTCCCAGCAACCACATGGGGGCTTACAGCCATCTATAATAGGATCTGATGCCCCCTTCTGACATGCAGGTGTACATGCAGATAGAACTCACTCATATACATAAAATAAATACTTAAAAAAAAAAGAGGGGGAAAAAAAAAGGAATTGTCTCATCGTTGGTAGCACATGTGTGCTGAAACCATAGTATATGGACGGGTTGCATGTACTCCATGACAGCTATGAATGTAGCTCAACATAAAACTTCAAAATTACATAAAACATTATAAATGTTTTGGCTTTTTTTTTTTTTTTTTTTTGGTAACTCTACCACATGATTCTAGAGTGTGAACTCTGTAGATGATAACATCTCTCACAAGGTAAAACATGAGATGGTGAGAAACCTCAGCAAGTAGAGCTAGGTGCTCTTCACCAAGCCTAATAGCCTGAGTTTGGTGCGGAAAAAGACAGCCAACTCCCACAAGTTGTCTTCTGATCTCACATGTATACACAGCTATGTGCACACACTCATAAATAAATATTGTAATTAAAAATTTTTAACATTGAATATACTTGTTATATTCTTCTAGTGTGATAATGGAATTTCAGTTATAATCTATAAATAAACACACCTGTGCATTTATACTTCATTGAGAACATCTTATCTTCAGATTTAATTGATTAAATTTGTCTGGTTTTGCTTTTATTGTTGTTTTAAGGATGGAACCTGGGCCTTGCACATATCTCTACCACTGAGCTACACTGTGGTCATCAGACTTAACTAAAAAATAAAATAAGATGAACTAGAGAGAGCTAGAGAGATGGCTCAGTGGTTAAGAGCACTCGAAGCTCTTCCAAAGGACCTGAGTTCAATTCCAAGATGATCTGATGACCTCTAGTAGTCTATGAGAACACGATCCACACATGGTACACAGACATGTATGCAGACTAACAACCATACACGTAAAAAAAATAAAAATTTTAAAAATTAAAATAAATGCTGGGCAATGATGGTGCACACCTTTAATCCCAGCACTTGGGAGGCAGAGGCAGGCAGATTTCTGAGTTCGAGGCCAGCCTGGTCTACAGAGTGAGTTCCAGGACAGCCAGGACTACACAGAGAAACCCTGTCTCAAAAAAAACAAAACAAAACAAAGACAAACAAAACAAAACAAAACCCCCAAAAAACAAAATAACTAAAAAGAATTTTTAAAAAATTAAAATGAAAAAAGTAAAGACACAATGCCTAATCCAGTGATGCCTGTCTTTAATTCCAGAACACAGGAGTCAGCAGCAGGTGTATTTCTGGGAGTTTGAGGTCATCCTGGTCTACACAGTGAGTTTGAGGCCAGCCCAAACTCCATAGTTCAGAGACCTTATCTTTCTTTAAAAGTGGGGGAGGGCCGAGCAGTGGTGGTGCACACCTTTAATCCCAGCACTTGGGAGGCAGAGGCAGGCGGATTTCTGACTTTGAGGCCAGCCTGGTCTACAAAGTGAGTTCCAGGACAGCCAGGGCTACACAGAGAAACCCTGTCTCGAAAAACAAAAAACAAAAAACAAAAAAAAAAAGAGTCCCAGGTACATAGTAGTAAATGTCATTTCAACAATTTAACCACTTAAAAGACATGCATCCAAATGTTATACAGCAAGTCTCATCTATCAAAATCAAATCATGAATACACGCAGATGTGGAATAAAGTGTATTTTTCTAACTGTGTACTGATCTCCATGTCTTCTAATATGACAAAGACTAGAAGGCTAATTATGTGTTTATAATTCTTTAATTAATAATAATTTGGGACACTTATATAAACTTAGTCACATTCTTACAATATTACATCTGTGTTATTCAAATTAAATGTCAAACCAAGCACAGCAGCAGCTTTCATCCTGACATAATAGCCTGATGCAAACTAGTGAACACTTAATAAGTACTTCAGATAATATTATAGCATGCTTGAGTCCTTATGAGCAGCACACTTCTTGTCTAACTTGTTTGTAAAATGTAAGCAGGTGTTAAGCCATACTTACAGCTTGAAGTTTAAAACAGCCAGTATGTCTTAACTCTTCCTTTAAAAAAATTATTTTCCCCAAAACTCAGAAAACTGACCTTATTTCTTATAATTCTAGAATAGTAATTTTGTTTCCAGCAACACAGAATCAAATTAAGGAAAACTCTTAGTTTTGTTTTCTTTCTAATCAAGTCTCTTTTTGAAACCTTCCCCTCCCTCTGAATATTCTGAGCCCGAGCCTCTGCCTGTCCTTCAGCTCTCAGGTCAAAGCATTTTTTCCAGTACATTTGAAGAATTTCAAATCATAATGCATATTCTTTATTGAAGAGTTTGTTGGATACTGAGAAGTGTATTTCGTGCTCCCAGAAGACCTTCAGCTTCCTCCAACTACATCATCTTGACTGCCCAAAGACTGGTATACAATAATAGTGCAACAAATTGTTAATCATTTCAAAAAATATTAAGTAATCGCCATCTGTTTTGCAAGACTTTTAAAACACTGTAGGCAAGCTCTAGCTAGTATTAATTTTCTAAATAAAGAAGAGAGTACAAAGGTTCCAAAACTGGCTAGTAGCAAACAGAAAACTGAAGGTGGGACTCGATTTAGGAACTATCGGTACTGGACCATGTCGCCCCTCCTGTAAATTCTGGGTCTTGCTTGATACAAACTACAACGTTCAAAGTAAGGAATTTCTAGGAAGCCAATCTGACTTGTTCATTCTCTCCACAATCTGTAAGCAAACCGATTCCTGGGACAGTCTTACAGGTCTAAATACTACTTTGCCACTTTCCTAGGAGAGTGGGTGGACTCTGGCATACTTATCTAGAGGCTAAACTGAATAAGTCTAAGCCAAAATTCAAACTCTAAAGACCGCAGTCCCTTTAATCATACTTTTCTTCTCAACATTTTAGTCCTCCCGGCTTTCCCGTTCGCCCTCCCATGGAGCTGCTTTCCCCCTCAGTCCCGGTACCCATCTTACTGTATGATTTCCTCGCTGACATCCAGGGCGAAAGTTTTTTGCAACTGCTGTGTGCACCAGTGTACTAGCGGCTCCCGGTACGCCGCCCCAGCCACCGCCATCTTCCCCAGCCGGAACCAGCTGGGCTGCAAAAGCCTCTCGTCCCGCCCTGGACTGGTTCCCTTCGCAGCGCCGACCTCGTCGATGAAGGTTCCGCAAGCTTGCACCGCCCCGCTCGGTCGCGCAGGCTTCGCTCAGCTTCCGGATCTACGAGTGAGAAACGTGCTCGGATGATTCTTTGGCACTGAGGGGCAACTCCAGGACGACCAGTGGCAATTGTGCTAAGAAGACAATACACGCACCTATAAATGAGCTGTAGACGGAATAAAAGAAAGTAGGACCACAAAGGATGGGTACAGCCTTCAAATCTAGTCTGATTCTGATTATAGAACGTTTAAAACAGCGGTTGTCAGGAGTATATCAAATCCAAAGCCTGCTTGTGGTACTAAGTGAACTCAAAGCGAGTCTTTTTTAGCGAGGCCCTTTCTCAAAATAAAAAGGAGGTGGACTAGAGGAAGACTAGGCAAAAAGTTGAGTGGTACCCTGTCTCCTGAGTATCCAAGAATCTCAGTTCAATCCCCAGTTGGACAATCAAAGGAAAGCAAAAACCCCAGCACTTGGCAAGCTATTTGTAAGCATGGTACTAGTTTTTGATCTGAGGATGGTGGTTCTTATTTTTAGTTCTGTCTGTAATTGGGACTAGAATCTCATTGCTATACCACATAAAGACTTACAAACATCTGGAGCTCCAGTTCCAAAGACTCTGGTCTCTTCCAGCCTCCACAGACACCAAACATGTAACACACATACATATGTGCAGACACTTACACATAAAAAAATTTTTAATTAAACAAAAAATTTTTAAATTAAAAATCTTGGAAAAATAAATTACATTAGCCGAGTGTGCTAGCACATGCTTTTAACCCCAGTATTCTAGCAGGCAAAAGGTAGATAGACTTTTGTTCAAGGCCAGCCTAGTTACTAGTGAAACCCTGTCTTTAAAATATTATTATATGCCAGGCAGTGGTGCTGCATGCCTTTAATCCCAGCACTTGGGAGGCAGAGGTAGGCGATTTCTGAGTTTGAGACCAGCCTGGTCTACAGAGTGAGTTCCAGGACAGCTAGGACTACACAGAGAAACCCTGTCTCGGAAAACTCAAAAAAAAAAAAAAAAAAAAAAAAAACCAAAAAATTACCTATGTCTGTGGGCTACTACAAATCACAGTGCACATGTGGTGTCAGAGCACAGCTTGTGGGAGAGTACACTTGCCTTCTACCATATGGGTCCCGGGAATCAAACACAGTCAGGCTTGACAGCAAGAGCCTTTACCTTCCCAGCCATTTCACTGACCGAAAAATTTTTTAAAAAAAGCAAAATGTTAACTAATGATGAGAATAAAATTTCTTTTCATAATAATCTGATTATTATTCTAGTGATTCAAATAATGTAACCTTTTCTATGTTTATTAATTCCCAAGTTTAGCAGCTCAGTGGTAGAGACTGAGCTTCATACTTAAGGCCTTGAGTCACATCCCAAGTAGCAAGATATAAATTTAATCAGAAATTCCATTAATTCATGCACTTTTTTTTTTGTTTGTTTGGTTTGGTTTTTTGAGACAGGGTTTCTCTGTGTAGTCCTGGCTGTCCTGGAACTCACACTGTAGACCAGGCTGGCCTTGAACTCAGAAATCTGCCTGCCTTTGCCTCCCCAGCGCTGGAATTAAAGGCGTGCGCCACCACTACCCAGCTGTTTTTTTTTTTTCTTTCAAGTGTTTATATTTATTCTTTTTTTTTTAAGATTTATTTATTATTATTATTTGTAAGTACACTGTAGCTGTCTTCAGACACACCAGAAGAGGGAGTCAGATCTTGTTACGGATGGTTGTGAGCCACCATGTGGTTGCTGGGATTTGAACTCTGGACCTTCGGAAGAGCAGTCAGGTGCTCTTACCCACTGAGCCATCTCACCAGCCCCTATATTTATTCTTTAAGATGTTTTATAATGGGTGGATATGTTTCATGTAGAGATTGGAGAAGGGACACCTTGCAGGAGACAGTTCTGTTCTTCTGGCACGTGGGTCCTGAGAATGGATTTGGTAGCAAGTGTGCTTACCTGCTGCGTCATTTGCTCTTCCAACTACAACTATTCTTAATGCATTGGGCCTCAACTCTCTGAGATTTTCATGTTTAAATCACATAGCTCTCTGTTTTATTTAACACAGAGAGTTTATTTAATTTTATTTAGAGAAGGACTTCTCTAAAGCAATCTGTTTCGTTTTATTTTGGTCTTTTGAGACAGGGTCTTTTGTAGTATGGGCTGTCCTGGAACTCTGGGCTGGCCTCAATTCTGAGAGACCCTCCTGCTGCTGCCTGGAGCCCAATCACCATCTTGCTTCTCTCCTCTTTCTTCTCCTCCCCTCCTTCTAGATGGGGTTTACATATCCCAGGCTGGGCATGAGCTCACCAGTAGCTGAGGATAGCACAACTTTTGATCATCCTGCCTCTGCTTTCCAAGGGCTGGGACTGTATTCATGTGCCATCATGCCAGCTTTATGTGGTATTGGGAAGCAAACTAAGAGTTTTATGCCTACTAGGCAAGTATTATACCAATTGTGTCACATGCTCAGCTTCCAGAGTAGCCATTTTAATAAAAAAAACCATTTGGTATGTCTCATGCTTTTTTGTGTGTTCCTTCTCTAACTTGCATTCCTCATAAACATCATTGGCATTAAAAGACAAACAAAAGCAAGACAACACTTAGAGCCTCCCTTTAACCCAAGCACTCAGGAGGCAGAGGCAGGAGGATATCTTTCAGTTTGGGCCCAGCCTGGTCTACAGAGTTAGTTCTAGGATGGCCAGGGCTACACAAAGAAACACTGTTTCAAAAACAAACACAACTACAATAATATGTATATTGTCCTGGAGTGAAAAGGCATATTTGAAACTCTAGTCATTTGCTTGAAATGTAAGAGAAAAAAAAGTTCTCTGAGACCTTTCTTTGCAGGACTCTAGAATGTTGAGTTCAACTAGGCAATTCAGTTTGGAATAGAAGGCCTTTAAGTGAAAGGAAACAATGCCTTTTAAGAACCACTGTGCAGTCTGGCAGTGGGGAACACACCTTTGACCCCAGCACTTGGGAGGCAGAGGCAGGTAGATCTCTAAATTGGAGGCCAGCCTAGTCTATAGTGAGTTCCAAGACAGCAGAACTACACAGAGAAACCCTGTCTAGAAAAATAAAACAAGGGCTCAAGGGCTGGAGAGATGGCTCAGTGTTTAAGATCGCTGACTGTTCTTCTGAAGGTCTTGAGTTCAAATCCCAGTAACCACATGGTAGTCCACAACCATGCATAATGAGATCTGACATCCTCTTCTGGTATGTCTGAGACAGCTACAGTGCACTTAGATATAATGATAAGTCTTTTGGGCTGGAGAGAGCAGGGGCAAATAGAAGGAGTGGGGTCGTTTGACCAGGGTGAGGAGAGGCCCTGAATTCAATTCCCAGCAACCATCTGTACAGCTACAGTGTACTCACATACATAAAATAAATAAATCTTTAAAAAAGAAAAACAAAAACTGAAAAGAAACACTTCATTTTCATGAGGGTGAATGACAAGAATGGAATGTCTGTTGATTGACTTGTTGATTTTATGTGAGAATTTGGCAGTAATTTAACACTCCAGAGTAAGATAAACTACAGGCAATTGCTAAGATTATAATGTTAATTTAATGACTGCCTAAACCTTTTCATTATTTTCACTTGAGTTGTTTGTCTAGTTGTTTGGTTGTTCCATTTTCTTTTCTTTGTGTAGCCTTTGCCTTCCTGGAGCTGATTCTGTAGAGTTCCAGGACAGCCTTGATTCACCTGCCTTTGCCTCCTGAGGGTTGGGATTGAAGGCCTGCACCACAGCCTGGCTCCTTTTTTCTTGATGATTTATTTTATGTGCATTGATTCCCATCTTGCCTGAGTGTGTCTGTGTCAATGTGTCAGATCCCCTGGAGCTGGAGTTACAAACAGTTGTGAGCTGATATGGAGGTGCTAGGAATTGAACCTGTGTACTCCAGGGTCCCTGGAAGAGTAGCCAGTTCTCTTAACTGCTGAGTTACCTCTCCAGCTCCTGTTTTTTCGGTCTAGCTCTTTCCTTTCCTTCCTTCCTTTCTTTTTTTAAATAAACGATTTATTTTAATTTTATGTGTATTGGCATTTTGCCTGCCTGCATGTCTGTGTGAGGGTGCCAAGTCACTTGGAGCTTGGTTACTGCCATGAATGAACTGCCATGCTAGTGCTAGGAATTGAACTGGGTTCCTCTGAAAAAGCAGCAATACTCTCAACTACTGTGCCCCTTTTCTTTTCTTCCTTTCTATATTTTTTTCTTTTTTCTAAAATATTGTGATCTAGCCCAGACTGGCAAGGAACTCACAATTTCCCAGTCTCTCTGCCTCCTCAGGGCTGAGATTACAAGGTGCAGTAGGCCTGGCTTTAAAATCTTTAAATTGAATATACTATTAATTGTTGATTTGGTTAAGGCCCTGAATAGATTTCATTGCTGTTCAAGCATAATTCACTGCAGAAAAGTAGTTCTGTAACATGCTGAAGGGTCATCTTTTAAACAAGCATTAACAGACAGCATTCTGCAGCAAGCACATACGGTTTTGTTTCGTGCATGGCATTCAGAACAAACACAAATTCTTAGGAATATTGTAATTTGAAATATGGGTCAGACAATATGATCTCTTTTTTGCAGGGTTATCCTCACGTGGGTTGGTGCTGTGACCCTTTTACATTTGGCATTTAAAAAATTCTTTGGCCATGTTTTTTAAATTTTATTTACTTATTTTTATATGTGTATGGACAATTTGTCCTAATTTTTTGTCTCATGCGATCTGAAAACGGTTTTTAAAACACTGTAAACTAAATAAACTAAATTGAGTTTTCCTTTCTCCCGCCTCAGAAAGTTGTTTTAGAACACAGTAGGGTTCATCCTTAGGATACTAAACTTTAGTTATGATTTACATAGAAAAGTCCACTTAATTTTCACTTTCAGTGTTTAATTATCATGGATTTAACTCTGGTAACTTTTGAAGAAATTTTACAATCCCTATCTCTACTTGGTTTTATTTTGGCTAGTTCACAACCTATCTACCTCACCTCCATACTTCGTGCCCCCCTCTTCCCCCACCCAGAGTCCTAGCACCGCCTACCAGGGAGGTACAAATCACGACCACTGGGGCTGATGGACTGACTGGCCAGCAAAACCTTAAGTCTCGAGGCTGTCACTGCTGGACGCTGTCAATTGGTCCAGAGTGAAGGCGCGGAACCAATAAGAATCGAGGTTCTCAAGCGCTTGGAGCGCGCGGGAAAGAGACCCATTTAAACGGTGGCGGGAACATCATTTTCGGGTTCTTCTCTAATTGAGACATCTGCAGTTGGGGTGACGGTGAAAGTTGTCTCTTCTTGTGTGAACATGGTGCGGACCAAAGCAAACTACGTTCCAGGAGCCTACAGAAAAGGTAAATGATGCAGCGAGGTGGCAGGGGGTTCCCTAGGCAGCCTGTCCAGGGGTGGAGACGCCCATGGCTGCCTCCCATTGAGCAGCTAGAAGGCAGGCTCCCGGCCCTCACTGCTAATAAGCTGCAGAGAACAGGCAAGGTCGTTTGCTGCTGTTCATCTCCCTCCTCTTTACTGGCCTGGGACTGTTGTAGAACAAAGCTCGGGGATCCGAACCCTCCTGCCTTTTCTGAACGCCCCTATTTATCTCTCTCTGCAGCGGTGGCTTCTCAAGCCCCTAGGAAGGTGCTTGGCTCCTCCACCTTTGTCACCAATTCTTCAAGTTCGTCGAGAAAAGGTAGGAAGGGTCGTGGAAGCTTCTGAAGTAACACCCCGAGAGCATCAGGCCGGGCAAGGCAGTACTAACCTGTGTGGTCCTGACCCGCGGTGGATTTATTTTTACTTAGTTTCCTTCCTCTGGAATTTGTTTCCGTTGACATTCTCACACCTAAATTTCTTTCTCGCCCTCTAAGGGAGCCTTAGTCTTTCAGCAGGCTTGGATGGGGGTGAGGGTCCAATGGAAAATTCATGTCTTGGTGGTGAGGGGCAGTATATTTTTAAACTTTTTTTTTTCTTTTCTGAATGGTGTTTTAAAAATTGTTAACAGTTACTATTTTCTTGGAGGCTACTTAAGTGTCTCCTCATTAGATTTATGGTGATGATTGACTGTACTACCGCGTTTCCGGTTGGGGGATGTATGTGAGTGTCTGTTTGACCATGCATGCAATCTTTGGGAACTGAACCCTGGGCCTTCCTTGCCCATGTTGAACAAGTACCCTACCGCTGAGCTAACCACACTGCCCCAGATTGGTTTGCTTTTGTCTCTGCTTTTCCCTCCTCCTCTACTCCCCAGTTCTTCCCCTATCCGACCTTCCTTTTTAACTCTCTCCTCCCTTTTGTTCTCCCTCCTTCCCTCCCTTTTCCTTCTTCCAAGGTCTCATGTAGCCCAGGCTGGCCTCAACATTTTTATGTACAAAGAACACCTTTGAACTCCAGATCCTTCTGCCCTCCATCTCCCCACTGCTGGAATAACACACACACACACACACACACACGTTCTCATGTAATTCAGGGTAGCCCCAAACTTGTTACGTAGCTAAAGCTGGCCTTCAACTTCTGATCTCTCTGTCTTTAAGATCTTCAATTTAGGGGATTAGCAGGTCAAACTTGGGTTTCCAGGATTGTAGGTGAGATTCACCATTCTCCTGTTATATTTTTTAAAGGGGCAATTTTCTCTGAATTTTGATTTTACATTCCTATATTAAAATATAACCAGGAATGGTATTTTTCTTATGCAAAGGAGCCAGCAGCTTTGAAAAGTAGGATTTACTCTTATAGAAAGCTTAACATTTCCCCTTCCCCAGGTATTGGGGATTGAATCTATGGCCTTGGGCATTTCAGGCAGAGTCCATTGCTGAACTGTGTTCTTAGCTCTATCTGTAATGGGGAGAGGGCTTGGGATTGGAGTTTCAGTAACCTGCCTGCGTTGGCTTTGTGCTTGCTTGGTAATACACGCAGGTTTTGAACTTTGGATCCTTCTGCTTTGTCCTCCCAAGTAGCTGAGCTTATAGGCCTCTGCCACTAGCCTGGCTCACAGTGTATATATTTTTTAACTAAATAACCTAATCGTTCTAAGAAACATACCTGAGTAGTAGGGCACTTGCCTAGCACATGATTCTGGGTTCAATCTCTGAACCAAATTTACACTCATAAACCCTCATAAATTAATAAATAAACAAATTATAAATAAATCTGCTAAATTAAATTTGGACAATTTATCTTATATGGCACAAACGTATATTAAGGAAAAATACATTTTATAAAATGTATTATTGTTGCTACGGGGGTGTATATATGTGTTGTGGCACGAATAAGGTCTGAAGACAACTTCTGGGAGTTGGTTTTCTACTTCTACCTTTATGTGGTACCTTGAGATTGGATTCAGGACATCAGGCTTCTGTATCAAGGGATTAATATATAAATGTGTGTGTGTGTGTGTGTGTGTGTGTGTGTGAGACAGAGACAGAGACAGAGACAGAGACAGACAGACACCTGTGTATGGGTACCTGACATTGGATTCTATGGAGCTGGAATAATGAGCAGTTGTGAATTACCTGATACGGGTGTTAAGAATCAAACTCTAGTCTTCGTTATTTAAGATTTTATGAGTATTTTGCTCACTGTTTATCTGTGTACTACATGTGTGCCCATATAGGCCAGAAGAAGGCATCAGATTTTCAGGATTGGAGTTATGAAGATTTCAAGACACTGTGTGGGACTGGAACCTGGGTAATCTGCAAGGAAAACGCGTACGCTTAGCTGCAGAGCCCTTTCTCCAGCTCAACTCTCGCATTCTGAGAGGCAGCAAGTGGTCTTTGCCACTGAGTATCTCTCCAGTCTAAATTACGATAGAACACGTTAATACCTGGACTATGATGCTAAAGACTGGCAGTGCCAGGGCTGGAGAGATGGCTCAGAGGTTAAGAGCACTGGCTGCTCTTCCAGAGGTCCTGAGTTCAGTTCCCAGCACCCACATGGTGGCTCACAACCATCTGTAATGGGATTTGATGCCCTCTTCTGGTGTGTCTGAAGAAAGCAATGGTGTACTCATTACACATAAAAATAAATAAATAAATCTTTAAAAAAAAAAAAAAGAATGGCAAAGCCAGGTGGTGGCGCACGCCAATAATCCCAGCAATCAGGGGGGTAGAGGCAGGTGGATCTCTGTGAGTTCGAGGCCAGCTTGGTCTACAGAGCAAGTTTCAGGACAGCCAGGGCTACACAGAGAAGCTCTGACTGAGGGTAGGGTGGAGAATGCCAATGACATTGGTTTTTATTTAGTTCTGTTTCTATTTTACAGCTGAAAATAAGTATGCAGGAGGGAACCCAGTCTGTGTGCGCCCAACTCCCAAGTGGCAAAAAGGCATCGGGGAATTCTTCAGGCTGTCCCCTAAAGAGTCTAAAAAGGAAAACCAGGCTCCTGAAGAAGCAGGAACCAGTGGCTTAGGAAAAGCAAAGAGAAAGTAAGTGTCGATGTGCTGGAAAACAAGGAAATATCCTCCTAAAAATAAGACAAACGGGATAATAATTTTAAAGTTTCTTTCAGGACTAGTGAGAAAATGAAAACTGTGCTTTAATTTCTAATCATTTATGTCACTTTAAAATTTCAAATATTTTTCAAAAATTATTTACTTTTACTTAACTCTAAAGAGACTTGATTCCTCTTCATTTATTATTCCTCTAATTTTCATAGCTTTTTGTTTTGATTTGTTTTCTGAGACAGTCTCTGTATGTAGCCCAGGATTAACTCGAACTGTTTGCAATCCTCTGCCTCGACTTGCTAAAGCGAGCACTACGCTGAGAAGTGTGAGCTGCCACACTTCTGTGTGTCTGCCTCCTCCTTCCCTCTCTTCCCTCCTTTTGTCTCTTCTTTTTCTGCCTTTTTTTTTCCCAAAAAGAAATTTCTATGTCAGTTCATCTAGTTTGAATTCCATTAAGCTCCTTATACCGCACACAATTACTAGTTGGGAACTGAGGGTGTAGCTCCGAGGAAGTCTGCTACTCAGCATGCCTGCAGTGCTAGGTTTAGTTTCCAGTTCCAAAATAAGTAATAATACTATATGTTGAACTTTCACAAGACATATACAAATAAAATAGAGAAATTAAACAGAAATTCCTCTCTACAGAAACTATTCATAGTAATTCCATATTTTTTCTTGGTTTTTGTTTTCAGTCTTCTGTAATTCCTTAAGAATTCTTTAAAATCTGTGGCTGGGGTTTTGTTTTGTTTTCCCTTGAGACAGAGTTTCTCAGTGCAGCTCGGGTTATGGTGGAATCCCACTCATTCTGTACACCAGGTTGACCTCGAACTTTGGGATCTGGAGGCTGGAATTTTTTAAATGATTTTTTTGTTTTTGTTTTTGTTTTTTTTTTGAGACAGGACCTCTATCATGTAGCTCTGGCCATTATGAAATTCACTATGCAAACTCAGCTAGCCTCACACTCAGAGAGATTTATTTATCTGCCTTTCCAATGCTGGAATTAAAGGTGCCATCATGCAAGCTTGGTTTTAAGTTTTTAATGAAATGAGAATGCTAGTGATAAATACTGAACTAAAATTCTAAGTACAAAAGTATAATACTTGGGGCTAGAGAGATGGCTTGTTGCTTGCAGAGGACTGTGGTTGGTTCCCAGCACCTACACGGCAGCTCACAACTGTCTGTAATTTCAGTTCCAGGGGGTCTGATGCTTCTTCTAACCCCTTGGGGTCCTACAGTATATGATGTACATCAATACAGTTGGGCACAAACACACATGTACCCATAAAAATAAATATACATAAAATGAAAATCTTCTTTAAAAAAGAAAAAGTATACTCTGCAAAATATATACACACACTATATGAAAATATAACAAGTACCAATAATTATTTATCTGGGTACAAACTTTGTTTCATGCTACATACTATGAACTTCTAACAATCAATGTCTATCTTGAAGTTGAAGTTGAAGTCTACTCAACTTCAGTAAGAATCACAAAAAAAGCTGGGCATGGTGTGACATGCCTTCTTTCCTTTATCCCACCACATAAGAGGCAGAGGCAGGGAATCTCTGTGAGTTTGTGAGTCCAGCCTCGTCTACAGAGTGAGTTCCAAGACAGCTAAGGCTACGCAGAAAAACCCTGCCTTAAAAACCAAACTCAAGGGGCTGGAGAGATGGCTCAGTGGATAAGAGCACTGACTGCTTTTCCAGAGGTCCTGAGTTCAATTCCCAGCAAACCACATGGTGTCTCACAACCATCTGTAATGGGATCTGATGCCCTCTTCTGGTGTGTGTGAAGAGAGTGACAGTGTACTAGCATATATTAAATAAATAAATAAATCTTTAACAGGGAGTGGGGCTGGGGATATAGCTCAGTGGAGAAACACGGCATGTTTGAGGCATTAGCTTCATTATTCTGCACCTAAAAAAAAAATTAGGAAAAAAATATTTGAATTCTTTCTTTTAGATTTCTAAGTATCAAAACCAAGACACATGCTATAAAGGGTGTGTGGAGCTCAGAGGACAACTTTCAGGAGTCAGTTCTCTTTCCACCTCTACACGGGTCTCAGGGACTGAACCCAAGGTGTTCAGAGTGAAATGACATGCAAGCACACTACCAGAGGAGCCATTCACTGCTCTCACACTTAAGTTTCCTTCCTTCCGGGCTGGTGAGATGGCTCAGTGGGTAATAGCACCCGACTGCTCTTCCGAAGGTCCAGAGTTCAAATCCCAGCAACCACATGGTGGCTCACAACCATCTGTAACAAGATCTGACGCCCTCTTCTGGAGTGTCTGAGGACAGCTACAGTGTACTTACATATAATAAATAAATAAATCTTAAAAAAAAAAAAGTTTCCTTCCTTCCTTTCTTTTTTTTTTTTAAGATTTATTTATTTTATGTATATGAGTACGCTGTTGCTGTCTTCAGACACACAAGAGGACATCAGATTCCATTATGGATGGTTGTGAGCCACGATGTGGTTACTGGGAATTGAACTCAGGACCTCTGGAAGAGCAGTCAATGTTCTTAACCGCTGAGCCAACCCCCCTGTCCCGTTTTTTTTAAGACAGGATCTCATTATATAGTCTTGGCTGGCCTGGAGCTCACTCTAGACCAGGCTGGCTTAGACCTCAGAGAGATCCACCTGCCTCAGCCTCCTGAATGCTGGGGTTAAAGCTGAATACCACCACTTCTTGACTTTTTTTTAAGTTTTAATTCTAAAAGAAAGTATTTGTGAGATTGAGGCCAGTCTGAACTACCTGAAATCCTGCTTCAAAAATCAAAACAAAAAAAGTACTTGGGTGTAGAAAGAGAGGGTGTGGTACCATTACATTGTCATTGTGATGTCTTCATGAAAGTAAGACCTGGTTTGTAATCTCCACACCAGCCAAAAACTTAGGGGAACTTCCAGCTCAACAAGCAGCAAGCTGGCTACTCGGAACCCCGACCACCAAGGTTAAGAGGATGGCGGTCAGGCTTTGTTTGGGACTGTTGCTGCTCCTTGTTCTGGTCCTCCCCATGCAGGTCGAGTCATTTGTCCCTCTAACCAGCACATCGGGCCCTACCTATTATGAAACAGACGCCCCCTCATCTTCCAGCAAGTCCCTAAAAGCTATGGCCAACCTCCTTGGGGTCTCGCTTACCTTTCTGTGCCTTATCCATTAGAGACTCAGGCCAGACCACACTAATATTGGACCAAGTGGCACCTGCCCATCCAGTGTTGCAAGGCAAACAAAACCAGGTCTTCAAATCTACTCAGCCCACTGGTTTTAGTAACTCAGAAAACCTTGAGAAGCTCAAACTGGACGACTGCCTTGAAGATCATCTCAAGGGTTAATTAGACGGTGAATATTAATCTTAAGCCTCCTGGAGTTTCACTACAACAACAAAGAGAAGGACGACACTGAACATTGGTTAATGATTTCATTAAATGTGGCCTATGAAATAATGGATTATAGAGAGTTCATCTTGAAAGTAATTTCACTTTGATCTAGAGAAAAAGTGTGTGCAGTGTGGAATGGAGATTCGGTGTTCTTTATGGCTCACTAAACCAAAAGGCCTGTAAAGTAATTAGGAAATATGAAGACTTCAGGTTTTACATGTACTTTGGAGGAAGTACAAGGTACTACTCTAAACCTCTTATCTCTCTGCAATTCTCTCTGTGCTAGGGATTGAACTCTGGAACTTGTGGGCATTAGGCAGTCTGCCCGAGTGCTGTAGTCATTCAGCTTTTTTCCTTACTCTGTTTTTTTTCTCTTCTTTCTGTCCTTTCTTTGTTTTTGACATGGGGTTTCTGTGCATAGCCCTGGCTATCCTGGAACTTGCTCTACAAACCAGGCTGAACTAGAACTCATACTCTCCTGCCTCTGCCTACTGAGTCCTGGGATCAAAGGCCTGTATCACCATTACCCAGCTTCCTTACTCTCCCACCCAGCCCATGCTCTCCCTCTGCAGCCCATGTTGGCCCTCTTAACCTCTCTGTCTCTCTGGTTTTGGGATTAGGACTATAAACTACCATACTTGGCTACATTTAGCTTTCTCTATAGTAACACACTAGGGCAAGGATGAGCTTGAATCATGAGTAATCCCCTACACCTGGTCACCCAGGCTAGCTTCAAACTCACTATGTAGCTAGGGGTCTTATATCTTCCTGTCTTATGTACTGGGCCTGGAGATGTATCAGTGACAAAAGGCTTGTCAGTACAAGGTCCTGGATTCAACCTCTTATTTTTATTTTTTTGTTTTTTGTTTGTTTGTTTGTTTGTTTTGAGACAGGGTTTCCTTTTTATACTCTTGGCTGTCCTGGAACTCGCTTTGTACAGCCTTGGGAGTTCTGGAACTCTTTCTTTAGAAAAACTTTCTCTTTCAGGCTGGCCTAGAACTCATAGAGATCTCACCCACTTCTGCCTCCCGGGTACTGGGATTAAAGGCGTGAGCCACTACAGCTTGGTCTGGGTTCTGATTAGTCATTCTTTTTTTTAAGATTTATTTTTTATTTATGCATATATATATGTATGTACCACATATGTGCAGGAACTTACAGAGAGCAAGGACACAAGTGTCATGGAACTAGAATTTCAGGTGGTTGTGAGGCACCTGACATAGGAGCTAAGAACTGATATGTGACTTCTTGGCCACTAAACCATACTTCACCATTCTTACATATATACTTAATAACTCATCCCTGTCTATAAATAAATAGAAAAAACCAAAACAAAACAAAAAAGAACTTTCCATCACATGGAGATAAATTATATAGTTTTATAAACAAGTTTAATCCATAGTATAATAATTCAGTAATAGCTAGACATGGTGATACATGCCTTTAATTACAAAGATTGAGACAGGGAGATCCATGAGTTTAAAGCCAGCCTGGAGTGCATGGTGAGATAGTCTCAAAAAAACCACAACCAGAGATGTGTTTGTAGCTCCTTGGTGGAGTACCTGTCTAGCATATGTCCCTGGGTCCAGTGTCCTGGGAAGAAAATAAAACAAAACACAAAAAAACTCAGAGCAACCAAACAAGAAAACTCAAAACAACAAAAACTAGATTCCAGAGGTTTATACTATTTATAGGCTACTTCTTTGATTTGCCATTGTCTATGAAAATTTTATTATCCCTTTACTGAAATAGTAAATGAATATATGAGAAGGAATATGAACTTCTCAATTCATACTCTGCTATGGTTACTCCTTATAGTCTTGTTTTGGCCCCAAGCAGGGCAAGCTCCTTTTGCATGGAGAACTACTTAGATAAATGTTTTCCTCTTTTTAGTCAAATTTCTAAAAGTTACATTTTTGTCTGTGTGTGTTTGTGCCACAGTGCATCTGTGGAGAACAGAAAACAATTTCCAGGAGTTAGTTATTTTTCTTCCACCATTGGACCCAGAAATAAAACTTGGGCTGTCAGTCAGGTGACACGAGCCCTCCCAGGGGCCTGCTACCTTTCATGTGCACACATCTATTGTGTATCCATGCTGACTGCCCTTTGCATATCCGTCCTCTTCCTTCTGAATCTCATCACACAGACCTATGAACTTCTCAGTCCTTCCTCCACTCTTGCTCTCATACCTCGCAGTCCCTTTTCTATTTGATTTTATTTCTTCACATACATCTGCATGGACAAGTATATATAAATTTAAATCTAAATTCTGTGTATGAAAGAAAACATTCAATAATTGTCTTTCAGAGTCTTGGTTATTGCACTTAACATGATGGTCTCTAGTTTCATCCATTCTCTTGGAAATGTCAATTTTTCTTTAACAGGATTTTCCTAAAAATATAATTTTAAATATTAAAAATTTAAATTTTTATTTACAAGTGTATGTGTGTGTATGCCCATGGAGACAAGAAGAGGGCATCGGGGATACTTGGGAGCTGTAGTTATGGGTGGTTGAACTGTTCTGTGTGGGTGCTGGGATATGAACTCCTATCCTAAAAGAGTAAGCTCTCTTTTTATGTGGGTGCTGGGAACTGAACTCTGGACCTCTGGCACAGCAGCCAATGCTCTTAACCGCTGAGCCATCCCTCTTGCCCTGATTTTGTGGTTATTTTTACAGAATATATCCTTGTAGTCCAAGAGATATGGCAATTTGCTTGCTATATTGCTTTCTCTACTCAAATGGATTTTAACTTTATATATTATGAAAATTTATTTAACAGGTTATATTCTATTTATGAATCAACTTAACATTCAAACCAATGGTGTAAGAATGAGATTTTAAATAAGTTTTGACAGTTTCATACATGTATATATTTGACATATTTCTACTTTAAAGATTTATTTCTAATTATGCTTATGGGTATGTGCATGGTGAGGAGAGGTCCCTGGGAGGCAAGAAGAGATCACTGGATACCTTGGAAGTGAAGTTACAGGACATTTTGACATGTCTAACACGAAGGCATCTAGACTTGGATATTCTCTAAGAGCAGCCAGTGCTTTTAACCACTGAACCATCTCTTCAGCTCTCGTGTATTTATTTATTTGTAGAATCTATCTATGTAGCCCAAGCTGTCCCAGAACTCACTATGCAATTCAAGTGAGACTTGGGATTTGCAACAATCTTTATGCCTCAGCCTTCCAGTGCTGGAATTACAGGCTGACATACAGTTTTATTTTTATTTGTTTTTTTAAGATTTATTTATTAGTGCTCGCTTCGGCAGCACATATACTAAAATTTGGAATGATACAGAGAAGATTAGCATGGCCCCTGCACAAGGATGACACGCAAATTTGTGAAAAAAAAAAAGAGATTTATTTATTTATTATTTGTAAGTACACTGTAGCTGTCTTCAGATACTTTTTCTCCTCTCTCCGGCCCCACTTGCTTCAGCCTCGGTCATTCCGGCCCAAAGATTTCTTTCTTTTCTTTCTTTTTTTTTTTTTTTTTGTTTTCTTGTTTTTTCGAGACAGGGTTTCTCTGTATAGTCCTGGCTGTCCTGGAACTCACTTTGTAGACCAGACTGGCCTCCAACTCAGAAATCCACCTGCCTCTGCCTCCCAAGTGCTGGGATTAAAGGCATGTGCCACCACTGCTGGGCCAAAGATTTCTTTTATTTATTATATGTAAGTACACTGTAGCTGTCTTCAGACACCCCAGAAGAGGGCATCAGATCTCATTACAGATGGTTGTGAGCTACCATGTGGTTGCTGGGATTTGAACTCAGGACCTCTGGAAGAGCAGCCAGTGATTTGTTTGTTTTTTTGGTTTTTTTTTGGTTTTTCGAGACAGGGATTCTCTGTATAGCCCTGGATGTCCTGGAACTCACTTTGTAGACCAGGCTGGCCTCGAACTCAGAAATCCGCCTCCGCCTGCCTCTGTCTCCCAAGTGCTGGGACTAAAGGCGTGCGTCGCCACCACCCAGCAACAGTCAGTGTTCTTAATCACTGAGCCATCTCACCAGCCTGCATTTTTATTTTTTATTTTGTAATATTTATTTCATTTTAATTTGTGTGTGTGTGAGAGAGAGAGAACCCAATTGTGTGTATGGGTATATGTGGAGGGCCGAAGAAGGTACTGAATGCCCTGGAGCTGAGTTACAGGAAGCTCTGAGCTGCCTTATGTGTGTGCTGAGAACTAAACCTGTTGTCCCCTTTAAGATTGGATGAGCCACCTCCCAGTTTGTTTCTTGTTTTGTTGAGAGAGGGTCTTACTGCATAGTCCTGGCTAGCCAACTACTTGGTACTCCACTTTTTGTTTTGCTTTTTTGTAATCCTACAGCCTCAGCTTCCCTGGGTGCTGGATTATAGGTATACACTGCCATGCCTGGCAGAGATACTCCTTTTAAATAAAACTCACAACACGTACTAACTGAGAAATGGAGATTCCATGAAACAACAGGGAATAGTGTTAAGTTTTGTAGTAGTTCTTGAAATTTGTTTACCCTTGCTAATTAGCAAAGTTTAATTTTTCTCTAGTTACTTGAGCAGACCTACTGCATTTATAATGTTCTGATTTTATACAGCTGATACTTAAGTGACTTGAAGTTCTCTTCTTTTCACAGAGCTTGTCCTTTGCAACCTGATCACAGAGATGATGAAAACGAATAGAATTTACTCATCTGAATAATGTCTCCGGTTTTTCTACATTACTTACATGTAAATTTGGGTAAATGAGTTTGTCCAATTGGCTTGTTGAGGGGAAAAAAAATTAGGCTAAAATTTAGCCATTCAAAAGAAACCAGATGTAAGAATGGAGAATTTTTATAATTTGTAAATTTGAATTGCATGCTTACACTTATGCCCTATGCTCCTCCTTTCTTACCTGTTAAAGCTTCTTCTTAAAGCCAACGTTCCCTGGCACTCTACTTGCTACTCTACGGTCTTTGCTTAGATTTTTGTACTGATGCCATTTTATGGGCAGTGATTATGGAAATGACGCCATATTGTTATGGCATGTTTGCTTTAAAAATTTGACTTAGGCTGGGTGTGGTGGCGCACGCCTTTAATCTTTAAGAGTGAGTTCCAGGTCAGCCAGGGCTATACAGAGAAACCCTGTCTCGAAAAACCAAAAAAAAAAAAAAAAATTGACTTAGTCTTTTTTACATTAAAATTTTCAATATTACCTAAGTAAAATCTCTTGTCATTTATCAGAATGGGTTGGGGAGGCAAAGATAAAATGCTGAAAAGCTAGTTGTGTATCTTTTTAAGGAAATGTTAGCTGGGTGTTAAAGGGCTGCACACCTTTGGTCTCAGCACTGAGGAGGCAAAGCCAGGTGGATCCCTGAGTCTCAGGCTATAGAGGGAGTTCCAGCCAGCCAGGACTAGGACTATACAGAGGATCTCTGTCTTGAAAAAACAAAAAGAAAGAAAAGAGTTAAAAGACCAGTTTGTCTTGAGGACTTAACTAGTTGACAACCATACAAAGAGATAAAATACTAACAGAAGCAGGGACAAAGACTCCATAGATACATTAAAAGGATTTTTTTGGATATACATTCAGTTCGTTATCATAAAACAGTACTTTTTTTCATGTACTACTTTTTCTTTCCTATGTACCCCCTGACAGCTCCTCTGTTAGCCCGGCTTGTCTTGGAACTCACTTGGCAGTCAGGCTGAGGTGGGATTCAAGGTGGGCACCACCACGCCCTTAGATAAAATAATGAGACAAATCGTGCTGCAAATCAGGTTTTATATGTCAGGTCCTTAGCATTTCCCCGTCATTTCTCAAGATGACTTGAGATCATTGAACTTATAGATATAGTAGTAACTGTTTTGAGATAGGATCTCATTATATAGCCTCTTAGGTGGCCTTATGTAGAACACGCTAACCTTGAATTCACAGAGATCTGCCTATCTGTCTATCATCTGCTAGGATTATAGGTGGGAACATGCATTTTTACTTTTTATTTTGTTATATTTATCTCATTTTCGTGTGTGTGTGTGTGTGTGTGTGTGTGTGTGTGCTTGTATGCACACGAAATTGTGTGTTTGGGTATGTGTGGAGGCTCAAGGATGCTATTGAATCTCCTGTATTCACAACACAAGGAACCATGGGTATGTCAACCAGGGTAGCCTCAAACTTCCTCTTTTTTTTTTTTTTTTTGTAATCCTACTGTCTCAGTCTCCCTGGGTGCTGGGGTTAACGGTGTGTACCCCCATAATAAATGATATACTTGACTTTCTCCTCATGGTTTGACAGACTATCACTTTTTCAAAATTAACCATGTTTTTGGCAGCCTATCTTTTTTACATTAAAATTTTCAATATTACCTAAGTAAAATCTCTTGTCATTTATCAGAATGGGTTGGGGAGGCAAAGATAAAATGCTGAAAAGCTAGTTGTGTATCTTTTTAAGGGTTTCTCTGTGTAGCCCTGGCTGTCCTGGAACTCACTCTGTAGACCAGGCTGGCCTCAAACTCAGAAATCCAACTGCTTAGACATTAAGCAGAACCTCTTTCAATCCAAAGTACTTTGAAAATCATGTTTCTTGTTTCTCTGTTTTTTGTTTGTGCTTTTGCCTTTTTAAATAAACATTTATTTTTATTTTGCATACATGAATATTTGGCCTGCATGTATACATGTGGACTATGTGTATGAGTGTATGTGGTGTGTGTGGCCTGTAGAGGGCAGAAGAAGGCCTCAGACCTCCTAGACCTGGAGTTAGAGATAGTTGCAAGCTGTCATGTGGGTTTTGGAAACTGAACCTGGGACCTTCACAAGAACATCAAGTGCTCTCAACCATGGTCCATCCTCCATGCCCTAAGTTTCAGCTTTTTTTAGAGAGGGTCTCACCAAAGCTCAGATTGAACTGAAACTCCATGTAGCCCAAGTTGGCTTGGCAATCATACTGCCTTGGCCTTCCAAGTGCTCAGATTGCAGGAATTTGCTAATAAAAGGGGTGGGATTGTTTTTAAGAAGTATGGGTTTTGTTTGTTTGTTTGCTTGTTTGTTTAGTTACAACCCCCTTTTAAGAATTATTTATGTATATGAGCACACTGGAGCTGTCTTCAGACACACCAGAAGAGGTCATTAGATCCCATTACAGATGGTTGTGAGCCACCAATGTGGCTCCTAGGGATAGGACCTCTGGAAGAGCAGTCAGTGCTCTTAACCATTGAGCCATCTCTCTAGCCCCTTGAAGAAGTATGTTAAATTAAGTTTTTTAAGGTTAGATTTTAGTGGCTCTGAGATCTAATTTGCTCTTTTTCACTAGTAGAACTACTTTATGATGGTGAGCCTAATTTTGATGTGTATAATTGTTTCTAAAATGTAAAATGAACTTAATTGTATTATTGAGTGTGCATACATATACGTATATGGTGTGGATGTGTTGAGGAACATGTGTAAAGGTTAGAGGACAACTTGTGAGAATCAGTGCTTTCCACCATGATCAAATTCAGGTCCTCGGGCTTGGCAGGAAGTACCTTGACTTGTACTGAGCCATCTTTCCAGCCCCTTTCTGCCCCCCACCCCACTCCTTTGAGAAAAGGGCTCCCTAAATTCTACTATACTTAGAATCTTAAAGATTAACTCTTCTTTCTTTTGGTTTTGAAGATAGAGTTTCAGTATAGCCTTGGCTATTCTGGAACTTGCACTATAGACCAGAGGCTGGCTTCAAACTCAAGAGATCTGCCTGCCTCAGCCTCCCGAGAGCTAGGATTAAAGGGATGTGCCACTACTGCCTGGCTGAGATGAACTCTTTTTTAGAAAAACTGCAAGTTTAACTGGGACTTGCAAGTTTAACCAACATTGTTATAATTGGTCTTTTATTTTTTCTTTTTCTTTTTTTTTTTTAATCTTTGAGAATAGCATATAGAAATCAAAGAAACTGTCATCAAATCAAATTTGTAGGACTATTAGAAACCATCTTGTTCAATGCAGGCCAGCCAGTAAGTGTTCACTAAATGGACTGTCCTATTACTCAACAGTAATTGTGAAACAGTAATTGTGAAAATGTTGAGTGTAAGTTGTTTTAATTCCTATTTATTTTTGGTTCCATTCTTGAAAGAACTAGCTATTCCACACGTCAACCTCCAGTTATTTAAAGATGAATTATATCTTTAGCCTTCACTTCTTCAGGCTTAACATTTTATTGTTTGTCACATATCCTGAGTTTGTCTGGATCATTTATATATAGGAGTTATATCTTTTCAATTGTTTATTGCTTAGACACAGTAATGGTTAACTTGGCTAAGTTTCTTCTTATAGGCCAGATTGTTCATCAATGAACTATTCATTTCTAATTCTGGTATATTTTTATGTCTAGTGAAACCAGATGAGCTCTAGCAGTACATATTTTTATTTTATTGTTTGTAACTCAGATGGCCTTGAGTGTGATCTTATCTGTCTTCTGAGTTCCAGCTGTATGCTACCATAGCGAGGCCTCAAACAAGGTTTCAGTACTAATTACATATCAAATGTGTTCTTTTTGTTGTTTAGTCCAGGCTGGGTTAGAATTCATATCAATCCTCCTCACTCAGTTTCTGAAGTGATGTACACAGGCACCATGCACAATTTAATTTTTTAAGTCATTTCAAAGAAAATAAAATGAAGGGGCTGGTGAGATGGTTCAGTGAGTAAGAGCACTGACTGCTCTTCCGAAGAGTATTTCAATTCCCAGCAACCACATGGTGGCTTATAACCACCCATGAGATCTGACACCCTCTTCTGGCACGTCTGAAGGTAGCTACAATGTACTTATTTATAATAATAATAATAATAATAAATAAATAAATAAATAAATCTTTGGGCCAAGCCTGGACGCCTTTAATCCCAGCACTTGGGAGGCAGAGGCAGGCGAATTTCTGAGTTCGAGGCCAGCCTGGTCTACAGAGTGAGTTCCAGGATAGCCAGGACTATACAGAGAAACCCTGTCTCAAAAACAAACAAACAAACAAAAGAAACAACAAAAACAAATCTTTGGGCTAGAGTAAGCAGGGTTTGAGTGAGTAGGGCCAACTGGAGTGAGCAGGGTTGACCAACAACCAGATCAAGGCTCACAACTATCTCTACAGCTACAGTGTATACTCATATACATAAAATAAATAATTTTAAAAAAGAAAAAATTAAAAAGTGAATATAAAAAGACACTGTTAGGAGGCTGAAAGTCCCATATTAGTCATATATGATGAGGGTACTGCACTGGTTGTGAAGGCTATTCGGGATCTAGCCTATATATATGCTACTGTTTTATAGCTCATATTAAGAGTATAGATTCCTCGGCCAGCAAAATCACTCAAAGGGTAGAGCGACTACCAATGCCAAACCTGCCGCCTTGAGCTCAGTCTCTAGACCATCGATATGGTTGAAAAGGAGAAGGGACTCCTTCAACACATCCTTTGACCTCCACATTCACAATGGTATGTCAGCACCAACACATACACAAATAAATATAATAAAGAGAATAAGATTTTTGTAGTTAAGCCCACATAGGCAGTTGTAGTGTAGGACTTTGCAACTCACCTTCCCAGGCCTCTAAGCATGACTATGTTGAAAATGAAAGAATTATAAAAGCTCATGTGGTCAGGCAATGGTGGTGGTGCACGCTTTTAATCCCAGCACTTGGGAGGCAGAGGCAGGAGGATTTCTGAGTTCAAGGCAAGCCTGATCTATAGAGTGAGTTCCAGGACAGCCAGGGCTACACAGAGAAACCCTGTCTCGAAAAGCAAAACAAACAAACAAACAAAAGCTCATGTGGGGCTGGAAAGATGGCTCAGTGGTTAAGAGCACCAACTGTTCTTCCAGAGGTCCTGAGTTCCATTCCCAGCAACCACAGGGTGGCTCACAACCATCTGTAATGGGATCCGATGCCCTCTTCTGGGGTGTCTGAAGGCAGCAACAGTGTACTCATACATTAAGTGAATAAATAAATCTTTAAAAAAAAAAAAAAGCTCATGTGGTTATTTAGGACTCAATCCAGATTTTCATATATTAATAGAACAGTGAATTAAAAAACCCCAAGGCTATAGGAAAGGAGCTAAATGCTGCTTGTAAACCACCTCAGGCAGTGGACAGAGAGCTCTGCAGATGAAGGTGCATTTCCACATTAGCTTAAGCTTATGGTTAGTTCTAACTGAATTTTATTTGATGAGGCACCAATTTCTATAGGCCACATTTTTTTAAACCATAAACATGTTCTAGTTCTTTAGATGTATTGTAAACTGTTGCATGTTGGACTTATATTTATTTTAGAATTTAAAGTTTGGAATTTAGACCTGCTGGCAGGTGAAATACTAAACTACTGTAACACTCATCACTGACCCAGATTGTGTGTGTGTGTGTTTGTGTGTGTGTGTGTGTGTGTATTTCCAATTGTATACACGATGATGGTGGGGGTAGGGAATGGAACTATTTTAGACTTAATAACCAACTGCTGGTACATTTGAGCCTAAAGTGGTTTCTTAAAAGCTTTGCAGAGTTGACTGCCTAGGATGGATCAATTTAATGCCATCCTATGAGTCTAGGAAATGAAAAGGCCTAGTGTTACTTTTCAATTACCAAAATTAGTTTTCTGTCTTAGCTGAGGTAAACAACAGTCTACTAATAATTTTGTGACCAATAAAATCGGGTCTTACAGTTGCAAGTGTATCCACTGATGTAGATGAGAAAAATTCAGAAGTTAAAGTTAAAATAGGAAAGCCGGTCCATCCCGGTAGTGAACGCTTTAAATCCCAGCACCTGGGAGAAGAGGAAGGTGGGTCTCTGAATTCAGGGCCAGCCTGGTCTACATAGACATTACCTGATCAGTCATCCAGGGCTTCAAAGTGAGATTCAGACTCAAAAAATAATACAGTCAAGTGATGGTTTTATCCCCCACCCCAGGTTTCTCTAAAAATATAATTACTATAATTATAGGGGTCGTTACAGGGGGTTATTTTGTTGGCTTTGGTCTCCACCATAGTTTTCCAGTTTTTTCAAAGAGTGAACTTATGCCTCGGGTATGTTAGGTAAAATGTTTTAAAACTGGGACTGACCATGTAGTCTAGGCCTTGGAGTTACTATCCTCGCTTTTCCTCTGGAGTCTAAGCATTACAGGTCTGCTTGTCATGTCCAGTAAATGAGTCTCCTTGCCTCCCTTCCTTTCTTCGATGCCTGGGAATCGAACTAAAGACCTTGGGCATGCCAGGCAAGTTTTGTATCACAGACCTAAATCCCCAGCCTAAATGAGGGTTTTTATGGACACCTTTCTTAGTCACCGTATAGGTATGTTGGTTTATTCTGATGGGAGGCTTAGTTGTCTTCCTACTCAAGCGAGATTACCGGCATTCTTTGTCTCCCCCAACTCCCCCGTTTTATGGAATAACAATAATAATATTACTCTGGTCAATTTTCATAGACTCAAATATAGCTAGGTTATTTCCAGGTCACACATAAAAACGTTAAATCCTTAAAAAAAAAAAAAAAAAGAAAAAAGAAAAGACAAGGTAAGACAAAACTTTCTTACCCACTTCACTGTTCGACTTCTGGAGCCGGTTCAGAACGAAATGCATGCAAAAGTCTGGTTGAAACGACAGGAAATCCACCAGAGGGAGATGCTTGCTAGACAGTGAGAAAGAAGCTCCCGCAAGGGGCCTGGAGAGGAGCTTTGGGAGGAGCTGCCGAGATGGCCCAGGATTCCAGGAGGTGTGTGTAGTTTGGAGCTGGTGTCAGAGACCAACTGATGGAAGCAGCTACGTTGGGCCTACTACCTGCTGCAGCGAAGGGTTTACCTGGCCTAACATTGTAAACTAAAGGCCTAAAAACATTTCCAAATGAGAAAACGAAGCTCCCAACCCACTTACCAACAGTCCCCGAAGAAATGGGGGGGGAAGGGGGGTATTTAAAGGCACTTCCGCTTAGCAACCCCACGCTGTTGCTAAGGAGGGGCCGCAGCATTAACGACCCGGAAGTGGTGGTCTGAATTTCACAGCGACGACAGGGGTTTGTCCTATCAGAAGAACGAGGATGCTCTGCGGCTCCAGGAGGTGGGTGGGACCTGCATTAGTACTTCCGGCTTGGCTCGGCCGCCCCTCAACTGGTCTTCCCCCTCCCCTCCGCCTCCTCCGCTCCCTCCGCTCCCTCCCGCTCCTGGGAAAGCAAAGCTGCGGCTTAAGGGGTGGTTGAGAGAAGCAGTAGGCGCCTCGGGGAGGGGACCGCGCCCGCCCCCTTGGAACACTGGAGCACCGCTGATTTAGGTAGGTACTCTGGCTTCGACTGGGTCTGGGAGACTGGAGTCTGAGATGTGTGTGTGTGTGTACGTGTGTGTGTGGGGGGGGTGGGGTGGGGGCTTTAGGAGCCCTTCGCTGGGGCGGGGCAGTGGACTCGGGAATCCCGGGTGGGGCGCGGGCCTGTCCGTGGAGGGTTGCGGGGGCGGGACAGAGGGACCAGGGTCCCTGCGTGCAAAGAGTTGCGGGTTGCGGGTTAGACCCGGTCGCAGGAGGCGCCCTTTCTGAAGCAGGGACTTCGGCCAATGCAGACCGGGAGTTTCCCACCTGGAGTGCCAGCTCCGAAAAGAAGGGGGAGCATCATCCAGGGCCGAAATCAAGGGTATAGACTTGGAGAGGTGACTGTGGTCATCCTGTGCTTCACATTGTCCGCGTCCCGGACTCTCTGTTGGGACAGAGCCGGGCTTCGAGGGCTTGTAAGGGTTTCGTGTCGGCTGGGCACCGTGGAGCCGCCCTTGGCAGAGGTAGGGCAGAAGAGTGGGTAATGAGACCTCCCTCCACCCAACTTCCGTGCGCTTCCCCCGCTTCTTCCTTTATTGCTCTCTCGGCAGGGCGCCCTATAGGAGCGTTGTCCCCTAAGTGGGTACGCATCACGTCGTAAAACAAGAGTGTGAAACTGGGTTTGTTGCCCCCGGATGATTTTTCGGATATTTGCAAAGTGCCAGAATGGCATATTCTAGCAGTCTCCCAGACCGATATGAGTCTGGTATGAATTTTCTTAGAAAATGCAATACTGGAAGGCATCTGACTATATTCAAACGTAGCCTTGTAAATGAGCATGCTTTAAAAAAACCACTAGGAAATCCATATTTAGAGGTCTAGATGAGACATGTTTAGGCAAGCCTTTTTCAACCTCTTTCTCACCTGCCAGTAATCCTTTTGTGGTTTAAACGAATTAGAAATGCTATCTTCATTTTGTTTAAGTGACTGAATTGTAGGAAGTATAGTATATGTCTTAGAAGAACTAGTGAACATTTAGAGAGACAAGGGACAAGAGTCCCTTTCCAATGATTGAACTCTCTCTTAATCTTTTAAGGAGATAATTATGTTCAAGTGGAAGTATTGGCTTTGAGAAAGATAATTCTGGGAATGAACCCGCCTTTGCCTCTTAACTAGTTGTTGACTTTGGTCAAGTCACAGACTAACAGTTTCAGCCTCTTCACAAGGAGGAATTAAATTCTAGTCAGTGTCAAAAGAGAGGTGATTACTTATATAACTCCATTTAAAACAAGCACCTTTGAATTTCAAGGTTGTCATTAGTCAACATAGTTAAGGGAGCCCAACTTAGTGGAAGGGGATTTTTGAAAAAGAAACTGATAATATTCAAATAGTATACGGCAGGAATTCGAGGTTTGGGTTTTTTGTTGTTGTTGTTGTTGTTGTTGTTGTTTTGTTTTTGTTTTTGTCTCACACACACACACACACACACACACACACTCACGCTCTGGCTGGCCTGGAAGTCACTCTGTAGACCAGGTTGTATTGTACTCACAGAGCTCCGCCTGCCTCTGCCTCCCCAGTGCTGGGATTAAAGGCATGCACCACCACTGCCCGGCTTTATTATTCTTTATTTTGTAGTTCTGAGCATTCAGTTCAGAACGGTCTCACACAGTTTTCACTATTGAGATACAACTTTAGATCCTAGAAATTGATCATATGTAGCATAAAATGCAATTATCAATAGTTTCCTAAAGCCCATATTAAGTACAATATGTTTATTTTTTTGAAATGACCAAAGTACATTTTATAGGTTCTTCTCAGATAATCTTTATGCTGTTAGATATAGCATGGATTGAAATAAAAAACATAAGTAACTTACTTAAATCTTAAATCACGTGTCTTCTTAATGGAAGTTAAACTTGGGGCATAAAATAGTAATTGTAAGGTCAACATCACTTGCATGACCCATCTTAGATTATAAGATTAGCAAAACTTAGTTTTGTTTTGTTATTTTGAGACTGACTTATCATGTAAACTCAGGCTGGCCTTGATCGTGAGATACTCTTTCCCCTGGAGTGTTGGGGTTACAGCTGTTTGATAATTCACTTGACTTCTAGAAAATTCTTATATAAACTATAAAATGAATAAATGAAAATACAATAAATTCCTCCTTCTAAATCATTAGTAATCAGAATGTAGAAATGATTTTAGAAAATGAAATATTGACATATGCTTACTTGCCTTGTGGATTTAAAATTGTAGTTCTTTGTAGCCTGTTTGTTTGTTTGAGACAGGGTTTCTCTGTGTAGTCCTGGCTGTCCTGGACCCTTGGTAGATCAAGATGGCCTTGAACTCACTGAGATCCACCTGTTTTTGACTCTCAAGTGCTGGGATTAAAGGCATGTGCTTCCAAACCCCATTTATTGATGGATTGGTTTTTCCTCTGTAGCCTATTATGTTGGTCTTTTCTTTTCTTTTTGGAAAAGGGTTTCACTGTGTAACCTTGGCTGGTTCAGAAATTGTTTTGTATAGCAGATTTACTTGGAACTCACAAAAATCCGTTTGCCTCTGCTCCCCAAGTGCTGGGACTAAAAGCAGGCATCATCACAGCTTCTGTTGGATTTTCGACTAACAGGTTTTCTTTCTGGTTAGTAATCTTTTATATATACTTTAGTTATGTACTTTTATTTTATGTGCATTGATGTTTTGCCTGCATGTGTCTCTGTGTGACATCTTGGAGTTACAGACAGTTATGAGCTGCCATGTGGGTGCTAGGATTTGAACCTTAGTCCTCTGGAAGAGCAGTCAGTACCTTTAACAGCTGAGCCATCTCTTCAGTCCCTGTGGTTAGTTTAAAACATTTCAAATATACTTTATATTCAAAGGGGCTGAATATAATAACATCCTTTTTTTTGTTTTTGTTTTTTGTTGTTGTTTTGTTTTGTTTTTTGAGACAGGGTTTCTCTGTGTAGCCCTGGTTGTCCTTTGACTCACTATGTAGACCAGGCTGGCCTCGAACTCAGAAATCCGCCTCTGCCTGCCTCTGCCTGCCTCTGCCTCCCAAGTGCTGGGATTAAAGGCGTGCGCCACCACGTCCGGCTAAATAACGTTTTAGAAGCAGGGTTGAAATTATGTTTTGCTCTGATTGAGGCTTTTTGGTGTGGTGATTCAAATTTCCAAATGGCGTTTTTAAAGGGAACATTCTTAAATTCATATCTAGGTTTTTTGGCTATGTTTTTTGAGTTGTTATTTTTCATTACTTAAAGTTGAAGTTATGTTGTCTTGCTAGCTCTCAGCACTGTCTGTCTTTTACCTGTCTTTTTATAAAATGTTAATCCATTTATTTTTCATATAAGGAATAGGATAATAGCTATTTGGTGTGAAAATTCTGCCTAAATTATATGCCACAAATACAAAACCATTGGATATACTTTCCCTAGTGATCTCTTCCACAAGAAGTCTGTGACCAAGCCAGAGATCTTTGCAGTTGTCAGTTGTGGAATTTGCTGGTGAGGGAATCTAAGAACTGTTGACCCTTCTTGAACAGCTCTTTGATGATGTTAAAAAGTTTAGGCATAATAGAGGAGATGTGTATAAGGACATAGACACATACATTTGTACATATGCACAATATAGTAAAATCATAGAATCAGCACAATAGTTAGTTATGTTGTGGTGCTGTTAAACCAGGAGCAAAAGAATTACTGTGGAAATGTTAAAAATAAAAAAAGTCCAGAAACTACTTTGTTTTTACTGTAACCATGGGACTTTTCTCTCCTGAGCTTGTTCCTACCTTATACCGTATTTTATGGAAATGGTTATTTAGCTTCTAATTAAGTTAAATAATCTTTATATTAAGGCTATTAATTTTTAATATTTATGTTAGTATATAAAATAACCTTTATATTAAGATATAAAATAGAATGTAGTTAGATTTTAATGTCACCAGTTTGGTAGTAACTGCTTCAGTGGCTTTACATACATAGTAGACTTTCCTGGAAGAACTTTGGATTTGTAGAATGATAGTTTTTCCTTCACAGCGACTCTATCCACTGGGGCCTAATATAGAATCTCCGAGAAGCTGGGGAGAGGAAAAGAGTGAATTTGCTTGAGAATTACCATTTTAAGTTTTATAGATTTCTTATTTAGAAAGCTAAATTGGATTTTGACATTATTGGGATTGTGTTCAAGATGGACTCAGGGAAAAAATGAGTTGCCATCTGTTTCACATTCCTTCTTTCCTCCCCCTCCCATGTTTTGTGGCTTTGAATTCATCAGATTATTTTTCAAAAATACAAACCCTCAGTAGATTTAGATTATATAATATTAATACGTAACTAAATAACATGGATTGTTATGTTGCGTTATATAGGACAATAATAGACAATGCATAAAGGTAATTGTTGAATTATTTAATGTTCTGGATTTGGCTTCAAATTTGCTATATAGTCAAGGCTGGCCTTAAACTTTTGATCCTCTTGTGTTATCTTATAAGTGCTGAGATTGCAGGCCTGTGCCACCAGATCTGGTATTGCTAAGCCATTTTTGTCATTTCCACTTACTATAGTTTAATTGCTGGTGAAAGCTATGTTTTTTTTTTTAAGGAGTATATTAGAATAAATGGTGGTATTAGAATAAATCTTTATTGATTCGGTAGATCACAACCTGAAAAACAAAAGTCTGCTCAGAATTTTTATTTAGTGACAAACACACTCTAATTTATACTTGTAGCAATAGTTTTTCCTTACCTATATACCTATGGCTTTGTTTTAATCTAAAATGTATACCCAATTCAATTTGGATTTTTTTGACAGGCAGGTGCAGGGCACATTTGAATCTAAATAAATGCCAAGCAGGGGCAATTAGGTTTCCAGAACTGAGAAAAAGCATACTTTGCTGAGTATAGTAGTTGGTACTTAGCCTGACCTTAGAGACCCAGGTATCTTTGATAGGCTGTAAAGCAGAACTAATGTGATATCCCAGAAATGGCCTGAAGAGAGAGCCATCTGGACAGAAGAGACTCATGCTTTGTCTCCAGCAGGAATGTTCTGGTGAGGTAGGAAGACAGATGGACTATCCCTACACCACTGTAGTTTGTCCCTCACTTAGAAGCTTCAAGTGGGCAGCGTAGTTATGTGGGGCTGGGATGCCAGGGATAGTAATTTTTTTTTTTTTTTTTTTTTTTTTTTTTGCCTGTCACAGTGGAGGTGTGGACATTCTGGGAAACGATTCTCTCTTGGCTTTTATAGCATGGCCAGAGAAGGAGGGTAGACACAATAGCTGTTCCTCTTTCACCAAAGAGAATTAGGTACAGCATCTCTCTTAGAGTGCTTGGGCGGTGCTTAGTGCTTACCACAATTTGATGTCTTCATCAAAGTGCTGCATAACTTTTCTAGGAAACAGCATTGGATCTGTGTTGATTTCTGCCCCACATAGCTCCTACTCTAGTAAAAGAACTTGCGGGCCTCTCAATGAAAGTGTTATGGAGGTACATCTCTCTTCATAGTTTTGAGATACTACTGGTCACCAGTGAGGAAGGGTGTGTGTGTGTATGTGCACGATGCACACTTGAATGGCTATGATAATCAGATTTAATTTCTGATTCCTAAATCACTAAAGATTACAGTTTCTTCCAGCTTCCCAGTTGAATTTTTTGTCCATTTCCCAGTGGTCATCCTGATGTAAGATGCCAGTGAACAGAAGACTGGTGGATAGCAGGAAGATGGAGTATTTTTTCTTTTAGTTTTTTAGAATTTCTTTAGTCCAAAGTGATACCATCTGCCCTGTATTGTATGATTGTGAATGCCTTGCTGTGTTTTCTTGTGTGTGTTTCCAGTTCATTACTGGGGGGGTGTGGGGGTGGTTTTGAGGCAGGGTTTCTCTGTGTAGCCCTGGCTGTCTTAGAACTCACTCTGTAGTTCCAGGCTGGCCTCGAACTCGGAAATCCACCTGCCTCTGCCTCCCAAGTGCTAGCATATTAATAATTTTTAACAGTTTAGACTTACAGAATTATTGAACAGATAGTATAGAGAATTCCTTTTTTTAATAGTTTTGCCCCATATTTTATGTTAGTGCTCTGCATTTCTTACAATTAATGAATCAGCATGAAGGTGCATTAAAGATAACATAATTATCTTTCAGATAGTTTTGCCTTGCTTGGTTTTGAAGGCCTTTAGAAACACCTATCATTTCAGTTTCTTTCTCCCACCCCTCTTGTGAGACAAGGTCTAACTCTGTATCCCTGGCTGGCCTGGAACTCACTATATAGATGAGACCAACTTTGAACTCAACCCGCCTCTGCCTCCTGAGTGCTGGGACTGAAGGGCAACACCATACAATTTGGTTTTCCCTTTCCTTTCCTTTCCTTTCCTTTCCTTTCCTTTCCTTTCCTTTCCTTTCCTTTCTTTTCTTTTCTTTTCTTTTCTTTTCTTTTCCTTTTTTTTCCTTTTTGGAGAAAGACTTTCATGTAGCATTTCTCAAATGCTACAGTATAGATGTGTGTTCACATATGGAGGCCAGAGCTCCAAGTTGGCTATCATCAGTTATTCTCTATTTGTTTTAATTAGCTAGTTTTATGTGCATGGATGTTTTGCCCGCATGTGTGTCTGTGCAAACGTGTGTTTGGTACTCTTGAAGGCCAGAAGAGGCTGTCATACCCCTTGGAATTATAGCGGGTTGTGAACTGCCATGTGGGTGCTAGGAGTCAAACAAGATCCTCTGGAAAGTCAACCAGTGCTCTTAACTGCTAAGCCACTCTCCAACCTTTGACTTCATGTTTTGAGACAGGGTCTCTTACTGAGCTGAGGACTTACCTGGCTGTTAGGTGCCTGGCAACACAGGTTGAGAGCTCCAGAGATCTTGTTTTTCCTTCACTGTGTTGGGATTACACATGTGAACCTCTGTGCCTGGCCGTTTTGTTTTGTTTGTTTGAGACAGTCTTTTATTTTGTAGCTCCAGATGCCTGGAACACGGAGGTCTACCTGCCTTTGCTTCCCTAGTGCTGGGATTAAAGGCACACACCATCTGATTGGCTTTTAATAAAAAAGTGCTTAGATCTTAACTACCAATAAGCCATCTTCTCAGTTCCTTTCCTTTTGTTTTATTTTATAATATGTATATTGTTACAAGTCCTTTGTCACATTTTCCAACTTTTTTGTCGTGATTATCTTTTTAAAAATTTTTTTTGTTTTGTTTTGTTTTGTTTTGTCTTGTTGAGACAGGGTTTCTATGTGTAGCCTTGGCTGTCCTGGGACTCACTCTGTAGACCATAGACCAGGCTGGCCTCGAACTCAGAAATCCACCTACCTCTGCCTCCCAAGTGCTGGGAATAAAGGCGTGCGCCACCACTGCCCAGCTTAAAAAATTATTTAAGTGTATGTGTGAGAGAGTGAGAGAGAGCACATATTTATGAGTATGAGAGGGAGGAAAAGGGGAAGGATACGTGTATATATGTGTACCAGTGCCCATAGGTACATGAGTAGATTTATCTCTGAGTTTGTGGCCAGCCTGGCTTACATAGCAAGTTCCAGGCCAGCCAGGACTAAATAGAGAGACTGTGTCAAAACAAAACAGCATTGAAAATGTTAAGAGCATATGCTTGGGAGGCCATGCTACAGTGCTTATGTGGAGGTCAGAGGACAGCTTGTGGGAATCAGTTCTCTCCTTCCACTGTGTTCAACCTGGGGGTGGAATTTAGATCATCAAACTTGACAGCAAGTGTTCTTATCCACCGAGCCATCTCACTGGCCTGTTTTAAAATTGTATATTTTATTTTATTTTACTTGGGGCTGGAGAGATGACTTAGAAGTTAAAAGCATTTGCTGCTTTTAACAGATGACCTGAGTTTGGTATTCCACACATGGCAGTTCACAACTACCCCATAACTCCAGTTCCAGGGGATCTATGCTCTCCTCTGTCCTCTGGGGACATTGCATACAAATAGATACATACACACGCATAAAAAAGAAAACTTTGTGTGTGTGTGTGTGTGTGTGTGTGTGTGTGTGTGTGTATACATGTATACATGTGTGAGAGGGCACCTGTGTGCAGTTGGTTCTCTTATCTCACCTCTGCCTGTGTTCCCAAAATAGAGCTCATGTTATCTGGCTTGTGTGGTAAGTAAGGCTCTTACTCAGTTGATAAAGGTATTAACTTGGGGGGCTGGAGAGATGGCTCAGGGGTTAAGAGCACTGACTGCTCTTCCAGAGGTCATGAATTCAATTTCCAGCAACCACATAGTGACTAACAACCATCTGTAATAGAATCTGATGCCCTCTTCTGGTGTGTCTGAAAACAGCTACAGTATACTCATATAAATGTAATAAATAAATCTTTTAAAATGTGGCTATATGGGCCAGAGAGATGGTTCAGTGGTTAAGAGTACTAGACTGCTCTCCCAAAGGTCCTGAGTTCAAATCCCAGCAACCACATGGTGGCTCACAGTCATCCATAATGAGATCTGATACCCTCTTCTGGTGTGTCTGAAGACAGCTACAGTGTACTTATAATAAATAAATACATAAATACATAAATACATAAATAAATAAATCTTTTTACAAAAATGTTGCTATATTTTAAAAAAAAGTATCAACTGAGCCATCTTGCTGGCCAACTTTTAATTTTAAAAGAGATTATTTGTTTCTGTGTGTTTTGTCTGAGTGTATTTTGTGTGCATCATGTTCCTGCAGTGCCTGTTGAGTCTAGAAAAAGACATCCCCTGCATCTGGGGTTTTAGATGATTGTGAGTTGCTATGTGGTGCTGGAAACTGAACTCAGGTACTTTGGAAGAGCAGCCAGTGCTCATAACCAGTGACCCTTTTCTTCACCCACCCCCCATTTTTAATGCTTATGAAGTTTAATTATCATTTCCCCTCCATGGATAGTTCTGTGGGTCTTAAATCTTTGAAGTTATTGCGGAGCCTAGGATTTTCTCCTGTACTAGTTTTGACATAATCATTTTGCTGCTTATTGTTAGGTTTATGATCATTTTTGAGTTAACCTTTGTGAAAGGTTTAAGAACTATGCTTTATTCTTATTTTGGCCTGTGGATACTCTTTTCTTTGGGTCTTTGTTGTTAGTGTTAGGTATTGAAACCTGGTCCTTGGGCTTGATAGATCACACATATTCTTGCCCTGAGCCAAATAGCTAGATTCTAAAAGCAGTAAAATGATGTCCCAAGACAGTTCTCTCATAGCCTAAGTGTTAATTGCTAACCAGATATTCTTGTAGTTGGCTTTATAACTGTTCTGTCCTCCTATACAACACCTTGATCTCCAAAACATCTTCATCTTAGTTGGTATCATAATATCTAAGTATTTTGATTATTTATGATACAAATATGATATTTAGTGGGGTCTCTTGTCCTCAACCTCTCCTGACTTCTCCCCCTTTTTATATTTTTCTTCCTTCCTTCCTTCCTTCCTTCCTTCCTTCCTTCCTTCCTTCCTTCCTTCCTGTTTGTTTGTTTGTTTGTTTGTTTTTAGAGACAGGATTTCTCTGTGTAGCCCTGGCTGTCCTGGAACTCACTCTGTAGACCAGACTGGCCTTGAACTCAGAAATCCACCTGCCTCTGCCTCCCGAGTGCTGAGACTAAAGGTGTGTGCTACCACTGCCCAACTTTATTTTTATTTATTTTTATTTTTCAAGGCAGGGTTTCCCTGTGTGGCCCTGGCCTTCCTGGAACTTGCTCTGTAAACCAGGCTGGTTGTGAACTTAGAGATCTGCCCACCTCAGTCTCCTGAGTGCTGGTATTAAAGGTGTGTGTCACCATTACCTGGCATCCCACCCCCACCTTCATTTTTTGTTTGTTTGCTTTTTTGTTTGTTTTTTTCGAGACAGGGTTTCTCTGTGTAGCCCTGGCTGTCCTGGAACTCACTTTGTAGACCAGGCTGGCCTCGAACTCAGAAATCCTCTTGCCTCTGCCTCCCAAGTGCTGGGATTAAAGGCGTGCGCCACCACGCCCGGCCCCCACCTTCATTTTTGAGGCATAGTTTCATGCTGGTCTCTAACTTTCGAGAGGAGGAAGACCTTGAACTTGTAAATCTCCTGGCTACCAAGGGCTGGGTCTACAAGGTGTTTTCCTTCATGCCCAGTTTTATGTAGATCTGGGGATGGAACCAGGGCTTTGTGCATCTAGGCACATACTCTACCAACTCTGGTGTTCCCATCCTTTGTTTTTATAGTTAACAACAGACTCAAGGAACTATCTGTGTGAAAGCCCCTAGGTTCTCCAGAGATGGATGCTCTCCAAATCAGCCACTATGTAAGCTCACACTATGAAATCCATCTGGCTAATGCTTCTGTTTCATAGGTTTCAAACATTATGAACCTGGGCTATGAGGTGTTGCTGTACAGGCCTAAAGACTTGAGCTTTGTGATCTGAGTTTGATCATGTGGTCTCATGTAAAGATAAGAGAAAACTCCATGAAGTTGTCCTCTTAGCTCTGAACACATGCCATGAAACATGTTCAGCTCCATACTCATCATACACATATGGAATTAATAGAATTTAAAAATCAAAATATATTTTGAAATTATAAGGCTGAAAGAAAGCATGGAGAAAGTCAAGTAAGACACGTCCATTTTCCAGCTGTGACTGATGTAAGTGCAGGAAGCTAAGCCGTTTTCTTCGGTTGTATAGCTAGTTAATGAATAGGACAGAATTTCAGGCCTCCTGACTTTGAATGTAGTCCAATTGCTGTTATAACTAAATTTTGAGGGAAAAAAATAGTGAAGCTATAAAAGACATATTTTCCAAGAAATGTAAGTAGGCCATTTTACTATTGTGGGGCAAGAGAGATAGTGCATTAGTTAAGACCACTCCTAACTCTTGGTGAGAACCCAGGCTTTTTGTTCCACTATCCACATAGTTCATATCCTTCTGTAACTGTAGTTATATGGGATTTGACACCCTCTTCTGACTTCTGAGGACGCAAGGTTCACAAACTCACACACATTTTTTAAAAAATGTCTTAAACTGTTGTAATAATTTTCTTTTTCTTCCTCTCTTTTTCTTCTTCCTTTTTTTTTTTCATTTGGTTTGTTTTCTTTTCTTTTTGAGACAGAGTCTCACTATGCATACCAGGCTGGCCTTGAACTCAAAAAGATCTGCCTGCCTATGCCTCCCCAGTGTTAGAATTATAAGCCTGTGATATTAGCTTTAGTTTCTAGCAAATTCATTATGTTTCATATTCTAGGCAGAAATCAGCAAGTACAAAAATAATGGTGAGGTTATCATATCCTGTGTTTACAGACATTTTGCTGTATTAAAATGAACCTAAATTTTTTTTTGCAGAGTGGAGATAACCTGTTAATATTTAATAAATGGAATAAAGCAACAGCCGAATTTTGCTTTCATGTGATAGTATATTTATAAAACTAGAGTGGGGTGTTATGTAAAAATTTAAAGTACAGAGTAATATGCATCTGGTGAATTCAGGGCTTGAAGGATGCACATCTGTTGAGAAAGCAAATCATACAACTATTCAGAGCTTTAGCGTCTTTAAATGTGTGTACTTTGATTCTGTAATTGTTTTTGAAACAGTCTTTAATTGATTTAGAAAAGCTGTTTGCTCTAAGGAAGCAACTTGTGAAGCCATTTGGAAGCCTTTTAATTATTTTATTGTTCATATCATTTTGGAATATTAATGTTTTTTCTCCAGCTTATCTATGGGGAAGGAAGGAGCTAACTGACTAAAAGAAAAAGTTTATTTGCATAACTATATTTTAAAAGGAAAGAATGTAGTTTCTTGAATTGAATATACTAGGAATATTATTAAGACTCTGAATTCTAAACTGAATCAATACTCAATGAAGAACTAATGTCGGAGTTGCTACCATGTATCCATTCCTATCCTTGTATTATAGGGATACAAAAATGAAGATATGGTGTGTACTTTTATTAATCAAGTTGAAGAAACAAGACTTCAAAGGTAGAGTAACAGTTAAGTGCAAACTTGATGTGGTCTCTGAGTACTGCAGGAATATAAAGGAGAGAAAAATCCAATATTCATAATTCTGATGGGAAGGATAGTCAAACTAGAGAGTTTCAACACTGACCATGGATTCACCTGGGCAAGCTTAGTCATCTAGGGGGAAAATATCTCCATTCATTCACTGGAGACAGAATCTTTGTATTTCTTCATGTTTTCTCTGTGGCTTATGTTGATCTCTAACTCAAACATTTCTGCTTCAGTCTCCTGAGTATGGGAACTATAGATGTGCGCCACTAGGCTGGACTTTTTCTATAGATGTTAAAAACCTATTCAGGATCTGCTGAGATAGCTTTGAGGGTAAAAGTCCTTGCTATACAAGCCTCAGAACCTGTGTAAGATGGAAGGAGAGACCCAGCTTCACAAAGCTGTCCTCTGTCTTTCTTCCACATGTGCACTAAGTCATGTAACCCCCCACCCCACCCCCACACCAATAAGCAGATGTTTAAAGAATGAGTCTCTTCAAGGTGTTTGCAGTGGGCAGGCAGTATTGAAAACCATATGCTTAGATGATAGCTATTTTCAATTAATTAATTATAATTAATAGTTGTTCCAGGACAAGGTTTTCTGTAACTTGGGCTGTCCTGGATCTGTTGACCAGGCTGGCCTTGAATTTACAGAGTGCTGAGATTAAATAGATAACTTTAATGTGCCAACTGCCATCTGGCTAGATGGTTAGATTTGATTTGGTAAGAAAAACAGACTAGAAGAGGGTTAATAGGGCATATTCCAAGATTAATTTGGTAAAAAACCATAACAACAACAAGAACAAAATAAAAAAAATAAAACTATAATATAAGGAGAAGTAAATACAGGGTGACAGAATAGAATCTGGGTTTTTTGGTGTGTGTGTGTGTGTGTGTGTGTGTGTTTCAAGACAGTTTCTGTGTACAGCCCTGACTGTCTTAGAACTCTCTCTTAGTTGCCCTCAGACTCACAGAGATTCATCTGCCTCTCTCTCCCAAATGCTGGGATTGAGGTTGTATGACACCACAGCCCAGCTAGGGTCTTGCTTTTTGTTTTTGTTTCTAAGTGGTGCTGGTGGCCTTGGACTTTTTTTTTTTTTAATCTCAGCTCTTAAGTGATAATTGTCTTAATTTCTACCCTGTGATTTCTTCTTGGAGTTATAGGCTTTTACGTATTTGCCTTTTTGTTTGTTTGTTTGTTTGTTTGCTAATTGTCTAATTTTATCCCATTGTATTTATAAAAGATATGTCTGTCTCTTAAAATGTATTGACCCTAAGGCCAACATAGTTGCTTGAATTTTGTTTTGTTTTTTTGAGATTGAGTCTTACTGTAGCCTTGGCTGGTCTGGTACTTGCTATGTAGATCAAGCTGGCCTCAAACTCTATGCCTCCACAGTTGCTAGAATTAAAGGTGTGCACCACTAGCCTCTGCAGCTATTCTGTCTTGACTAGCAGCATCAGCATCAACTGGAAATTTATTATACAGATTCTTTTGGGAGGGCAAATACCTAAAGTTGTTTTTTATATATATAACATTTATGGTGTGTGTGTGTGTGTGTGTGTGTGTGTGTGTATGTGAAAGAGAGGGGGGGAGGGAGGGAGGGGGAGAGGGACAGAGAGAGCAAGCGTGAGCAAGTGTACATGTCACAGAATGTATATGGAAGTCAAAGGACAGCTTGGGGGAGTTGTTTCTCTCCTAAGCCATTCCTCTGCCCAAGAATTTCTAGTAGCAGATATGAACTCTTAATTTCCAAGCCCAGCTTATTTTGCATGAAATGTATTTGCAAAGTCAGGTGTTCCTGGTTCTTTTCTTCTTTCTTGATTTTGAGGCACAGTCTTAGGTATCCTCATCTTATGTAGTTGAGGGGTTTGGGATGATTTTGAACTCATGGATTATCTGATCCCCCAAAGACAGTAGACAGGCAGACCCTGGTGACCTTGAACTATTCTTCAACCTCAGACTCTTGAGTGGTAATTGTCTCATTTCCTTATAATTTCTTCTTGGAATTGTTAGTCATGAATGTGTCCTTTAGCTTTTATGTATTTATGAATTCTGGGTTTTTTTTGTTTACTAATTGGCTAATTTCATTACATTGTGATTGTAAAGAATATTTTGTATGATTTGCCTTATAAAATATATTGTGCTTTGTGACCTATCATACCTTGTGTGTACTATTTAAAAAAAATGTGTAATTGGGGGCTGGTGAGATGGCTTAGCAGGTAAAGGTGCTTGCCTCAGACTTAGCAACCTGAATTCAATCTCTAGGACCCACAGGGTGAAAGGAGATAACCAGTTCTTACAAGTTGTCCTCTGACTGTCACATGTGTGTTGTGGCATGTGTGCATCCACATGCACATACACAAATCAGTGCAGTTTATAAAATTAAAAAAATTTAAAGTATTTTGTAAGGGAAGACTTCTGTGTAGCTTACATTTTTTCATATCATATCTTTTTATAATTTTTAGTTTCTGTCTCTTTTTGCAATTTTTTCCGGAAGTTATATTTTCTACTCATTTTGCTTCTGTATATTCTTCTTCTCCCTAATAGTTATTATATATAGAATGTACTTCCAAGGTGTATTTTAAAGTCATTATTATATGTGATTATTGAAGCCTATTTTGGAAAAATTTTCTTAGATACAGAAAAGGAAAAATGGAAAAATTACAAGGGGGGAGGGTAGGGGTCATTAGAGTTGGGGAGAGAAAGAGAAAGACACACACACACACACACACACACACACACAACTCTGCTAGGTTTGGATGTTTTGTTTTGGGTTATTCCCAAAGTGCGTCTCAATTAACAGCTCTGTTTAGCTTTATTGGCTAAAGTAGGAGCTGAGTATCTACTCTAGACGTGTGAGATTCATTAAATATAACTAGCCTTTAATAGAGAACACCTACTTTTTGCCGCACTTTATTTAGTTCACCGTTTCCTTTGTTCTTGAAGTTTTCGCCCTCTCACAGGCAAGGCTGTACTGTACCCTGAGATTTAGCTTCTTGTTAGGACAGCACTGACAACATAAATGTCTTTATGTACTCAGCTGTGATTAAACTAAGCCTGAAGCCCGGTCCTTGAATGCTGCTTTGTAGTTACTGAGCATACTTTCAATCTAAGTTGCCACACTTACCAGTACTGATTTCAAGGCCATTGGGATTTGTGTGGAGCAGGTTAGGAAAATGAATTTTTTTCTCTTTAATTAAAAAAAAACAAACAAAACTTTTAAAGGTTTTTCAAGCATTTTATAACTTATATTTGAATATGCCTACTAATTTATGGTTGAGAAGTGTTGACTTGGGGCAGGGGCTCACCTGTGTTTAGAATTCAGAATCTTTAGTCCTTGTTCTTTAACATTCTGTGCTCCTCCTCTTCATGAGGCGTTCTTTGCTATTCAACTCGATTTTCTTTTCATACTGAACTATATAAGGATATACCAGATTATTCAGATTCATCAAATACTTTTTTTTTTTTTTTTTTTTTTGGTTTTTGGTTTTTTCCAGAGAGGGTTTCTCTGTGTAGCTCTGGCTGTCCTGGAACTCACTCTGTAGACCAGGCTGGCCTCGAAATCAGAAATCCGCCTGCCTCTGCCTCCCAAGTGCTGGGATTAAAGGTGTGCCCCACCACTGCCCTGCTCCACTTAGTTTTTAATACTCAAAGTGTATTCCTTATAAGATCTCACTTCTAGGATTACCAGTCACAGAAATGGGCAGATCTTGTTATACTTTAAATGGAATGACCAGAAGAGAGTTTATACCTCTAGTTGAGATTATTCTCTGGTGTGCTTTATAAGAAGGGACATAATACATGGATAATTTAGTCATGAAAATTTAAAGTTCCAGTCCTAGAAACAGGGCATCATAGAATTTAATTTTTCACTAACTATAGCATATATAACATACATGATTGTTTTTTATAACATTCTGAATTTAATGTAACTTAGTTGTAATGACATGTAATGACCTGGAACTAGCTCTGTAGGTAGAGTAGTATTACTTTTGACATAATGTGTATTTTTCCTGTTTTATGTGTATGTAAAAGCAGTACCTACATGTGTATGCATGTGTGTATGGCATACCTCTTTCTAAATGCGTGTTTGTGACGGGGTGCACCTATGCATGTGGATGCCAAAAGAAGAAATCAGGTCCCTCTGTCCCTCTTTACCTTACTGACTTTAGACACAGGCTCTCTCACTAACCTGGGAGCTTAGTCTTTTGGCAAGGCTTTCTGACCAGCGGAGTTCTGAGGACCCACCTCTCTCTGCTGTCCAGTGCTGGGTTGCAGGCAAGCTCAGCAATGCCTAGCTCCTTTTAGGTGGGTGCTTAGGATTTGAACTCACATCTTTGTGTTTTCATAGTATGCATTCTGTGTTAACTGATCTTCCTAGCCTCACAAATTTTTTTTTCCATTGAACTCTTGGTTTTTTTTTTTTTTTGAAAATATGATTTTAATTTAAATAGTAACATTCAACTATTATAAATAGTAATATTCAATTTGTCAAGACTTAAGTATTATAAGGTGCTACAAAACTAAAACATAGTCCCTACCAAATGCGCCAATGTTTTAAAACTTTATAATAAAGTATAAATACTTTTATTTATATAGATAAATTGTAACAGTTTGATATTTTGTGAGTTTTTTTATTTGTTTGTGGGTTTTGTAATTGTTGCTGTTGTTATTTTTGAGACAGTTTCAGATAGCCTGGACTGTCCTTGAATTTTCATCTGTGGAATTTTGTTACTGTTGATGTTATTGATTTTCTGAGGGTTGATTCTTGTTTGCTTGGTTTTTGTCAGGGATTCTCTATATAGCCTTAGCTTTTCTGGAACTAGTTCTGTAGACCAGGCTGGCCTCAAATTCACAGAAATCCACCTGCCTCTGCCTCCACCTGGCCAGGAAAATTTCCATTTTCACATAGCCCAGACTGTCATTGAATTTGTTATTCATGTGGTTTTGTTTTTGTTGCTGTTACTGATTTTCAGAGTTTCAGGTAGCCTGAACTGTTGTTGAACTTACCATGTGCTGCTGCTGCTTCTGTCTCCATTGTACAGATGCCTGTGAAGGCAGGGGTGAACCTCGGGTGTCTTTTTCTCAGCAGCCTTCCACCATGTGGTTTTTGTTTTGTTTTGTATTGTTTTAGTTAATTTTAATTGTGTGTGTTGGTGTGAGTGTTGATGTGAAAGCCAGAGGTGTTGAATCCCTGTAAAGTTGGAGTTACAATTATGCGCTGACTGATGTGGATGCTGGGAACTGAACTTAGGTCCTCTGCAAGAGTAACACATGGTCTTAACCACTGAGCCCAAGATTTATTTATTTTTATTTATATGTGTATTTGTGTGTGTGCATATATACCCTCAGAGGCCAGAAGAGGATGTTGGATCCCCTGAAGGAGGTGATACAGGTAGTTGTAAGCTGCCCAATGTGGGTGTTGGGAACTGAACTGGGGTCCTATGCAAGATGAGTACACATGCTTTTCTTAATTTATTTTAGTAATTTAAACAGGGTCTCAATGTACTGTAGCCTTGGCTGGCCTGCCTCCCCCTCTTAAGTGCTGGGATTAAAGGTGTGTACCACCAAGGCTGACACTCCTTAAACTTTTTTAGATTTACTTGATTTTATATGTATGAATGTTTTACCTGCATGTATGTATATATATATATGTATATCATATGTGTATGTGGTGCCCACAAAGATTAGAAGAGGTAGTCAGAACCCCTGGAAATGAAGGTTGTGAGCCATGAAGTGAGTACTGGAAATCAAAGCTGGGTCCTCTGGAAGAACAGCTATTGCTTGTAATGCCTCAGCCATCTCTTTAGTCTCAAAGATTTGTTTGATTAATTGCTTGTTCATTTGAGACAGGGCCTTATTATATAGCCCTTTGTCTAGGACTCACTTTGTACAGCAAGTTGGCATTGAACTCAAATAGACCCACCTGCCTCTACCTCCATATGCTGGGCTTAAAAGCATGAGCCATCATGTCCAGATCATATACATAAGTACAGATGTCCTTGTAGCCCAGAGATGTCAGATTCCCCTACAGATGGAATAACAGGCATCTGTGAGTGTGTGATGTGGGTGTTGACGACTGAACTCAGACCCTCTGTTCTTAACTGATGAGCCATCTTCCCCTCTTTTACCTTTGCTTAAGAGACAGTGTCTCTCTCTGAGACCTGGGACTTAACACTTCATTAGGCTAGATTTACTATCCAACCAGCCCTAATGACTTCTCTGCCTCTGCACTTGAGTTATAGTTGTGTGCCACCATGCCTGTCTTTTTACTTGAGTGCCTGAGAGTAAACTCAGGTCCTTATGCTTCTTCACTAAAACTTTTTACACTGAACCATTTCCACAGCCACCACCATACTATACTTCTTTGATCAAGGAATTTGGCTGAGAGTCATGGTACTCTCCTGGGTGCTAAACTTGAGAGCAAACTTACTAGCGTGGGATTGGTTTTAAATAATGTTTCCCAAAGCAGTGCTAAAATATAAGTTTGGGTTTTATTTGCTCTGTTTGTGGTGGTCTAACCTTTTTTTCCCCCTCTTAACTTTCATTGCTGCAAGAAATGCCTATTTTACTCAGACTCTGTGTGTGTGTGTGTGTGTGTGTGTGTGTGTGTGTGTGTGTGTGTAGATACTGACATATCTATACTACAGTATTCATTGGAGGTTAGAAGACAACTTTTTTGTTTGTTTGTTTTTTGTTTTGTTTTTTTGAGACAGAGTTTCTCTGTGTAGCCCTGGCTGTCCTGGAACTCACTTTGTAGACGAGACTGGCCTCCAACTCAGAAATCCACCTGCCTCTGCCTCCCAAGTGCTGGGATTAAAGGCCTGTGCCACCACCGCCCAGCTAGTGGAGCACTTTTCAACTAATGATTCTGGTGATCTAGATTGGCAGCTGTAGCCCTGACTGGCCTAGATCTCACTGTGTTGCTCTATGTGGGATTGAATCCAGGACTTCATGCATACTACACAAGCACTTTACCAATAGAGCTAAACTAAAGTTCTAGCCCCATATTATTGTGATTAGTACTGCATGTAGACTAAAAAGTCATGCTGAGGCTTTTACAAATTCAGTATGGAGTCACACGGGGAAAGAAAGGAAACGTTTCTTTTCTTTTCTTTTTTTTTTTTTTTTAAAGATTTATTTATTATATGTAAGTACACTGTAGCTGTCTTCAGACACTCCAAAAGAGGGCACCAGATCTCGTCATGGATAGTTGTGAGCCACCATGTGGTTGCTGGGATTTGAACTCAGGACCTTCGGAAGAGCAGTCAGTGCTCTTAACTGCTGAGCCATCTCTCCAGCCTGGAAAAGTTTCTAGTTGTATTCACTGTTAAAAATTGAAGGGGATGGTGAAATTAGATTTGTTCTTGTTCTGTGGCCATTCTTAAGTTACCAATAAAGAAATTGAGGTGTATATGTTCTGATGTTCCTATTTCTCTGGATTTGCTACACCTTGTTTTACTATTTCAACCATTCTGTGAGTCAGCATTTTTCTCCTACCTTGATCTTGTGAAACCATTATTATTTCTCTCTCAGATATGTTGAAACAATAGTCATTTACTTGTTAGTGATTGCAGCCCACTTCCTCTTACTAGCATTTTCTAATATTGGGATTGCATTGGTTTAGGTCATAAAGTATATTTGAGTAAATTTTGATAGGCCATGAAGAGTGAGATGTATGCAGTAAAAACTGCCCTATGATACATTTTACAATGATTATTTCCTTCCTTCTTTCCTTTTTTCTTTTCTTTTCTCTTCTTTTTCCTTTTCCAGACAGGGTTTCTCTGTGTAGCCCTGGCTGTCCTGGAACTCACTCTTTAGACCAGGCTGGCCTTGAACTCACAGAGATTTATCTGCCTCTCTCTCCCAAGTACTAGGATTAAAAGTGTACCACCACCACCCAGATATAAAGCCAGTTTTTCAAAATGGCATATTGAGATGTTGAGGGATCTTAGAAAGGGAGACAAATACTAGAAATTAATGCTTCATGGTAGCTATTAGGTAAATTAAGAAACATCTTATAAATGAATTTTGAAAATAATTAAAACAGAAAAAAACGAGAAGATGGGAGTAGATAGGGCATAATTATCAAGTTTCTGCCATAGTGTAGTCTAACAATTATTGTGTTAAGAAGAGGTACAGTTTATCTCCAGTAATATGAAAAATTCCTTACTCTTAACAATTATTGTGTTAAGAGGAGGTACAGTTTATTTCCAGTAATATGAAAGATTCCTTACAATGATAATCCCTTCCTTCTTATTTGTACCCTCTGTAATCTGAGCATCTGGGAGGTGAAGGCAGGATGATTAAGTTTGAGGCCAACATTTTTATTTGTTTTTTTTAAAAGGGGCAAGAGCAATGGTTCATGGGTTAAAAGCACTTTCTGCTCTTGTAGAGGACTCCAGTTCAATTCCCAGTACCACATGTTGATTCACAATCAGCTGTAACTCCAGTGCCAGGGGGTTTGACACCGTCTTTCTGACCAGATGCACTCACAGCTTACATCCATACAGGTAGACTGTCTTAGAAGAGACACCATGACCAAGGCAACTCTTATAAAGGACATTTAATTGGGGCTAGCTTACTAGTTCTAAGCTTCAGTTCATTATCATCATGGTGGGAAGCATGGCAGGGTCCGGGCAGACATGGTGCTGGAGTAGTTGAGAGCTCTACCTCTTTATCCAAAAGAAACAGAAGATTGGCTCACATGGGGCTAGGAGGAGGGTCTCAAAGCCTACCTCCACTATGACACACTTTCTCCAACAAGACCATACCTCCCAACAGTTTCATTCCCTGTGGGCCAAGCATATTTAAGCCACCACATAGGTATAACACAAATACACATTTTAAAAAATACATTTTTTAAAAGGTCAAGGGTGTACTCAAATGACTGTTAAAGCAACAAGCACCTGCTGCCTTAGGGCATCTCCTGGTTCCAAATGACTCATATTTTTAAGAGATGTGAGTGGGAGGCAGGTGTGGAGGTGAATGCCTAGAAGTAAGGAGCTTGAACCAGGAGGATTGGGAGATCAGAGACAGTTTGGGCTACTAAATGAGTTTGAAGTCAACTGACTAGCAAGACTACTATCTGGAGGGAGATATGCATAGAACTTAACAAGTCAACAAAAAGGAGCCATTGTAATATATTGAGAAAGACCAGAGATTGACCTGTCTAAAATTAAAACCACTCCCCAAGGCTTTATGCTTGCTTCCAAAAACACAAGAGAAAAAAATTAGCCTAGCTGTGAGAAATGTTCAAAGGACTTTTGCTTTTCAGCCTTAACTCTGACTAGAGGGAGTTTGCCCTGAGCATTTGTAATTGGAGATGCTCTGATTAAGATTTAGGACACTATTTGGTGTTGAAAAAAAACCCTAGACTAAGACTTGTTTCAAGTGAATAATCTTGGTATTATTCCTAGGAAACGAGAGAGGTAAATCCCAGTCCTTGCTGTAATCGGTCTACAGAAGGAGTTCCTGGACAGCCAGGGCTACACAGAGAAACCCTGTCTTGAAACAAAACAAAACAAAAAAAGGGGATGTAGTTAGCATGTGCAAGGCCCTGGCTTTTGTACTGATCACCAAAAAAACAACCAAGCAAGCAAATCAAAATATTGTAGATACAGGTTAGTGGTTCTTGGACATGGCACATGGTCATGTTTTGTCAATACTCTTTGGAGAGCTGAAAAGAATATATTTTTGAGTTTTGAGAGCAATGATAATTAAGAGGAATAGGGCCATAGAAGCTGAGGAGTTTCTCTGTTCTTTCTCCAAATTTATTATTAGCATACAAGGCCCTGTGCACTTGAAAGCGCATGTTACTGCTTCCTTTAATTAGATATAATTCTAGTTCTCTGATTGGACTTGCCTAGTGACTCTTAAGTATGTAGTGTGTATCAGAATCCCTTAGAGAGTTTATCAGAGTTGTACTGTTAAGACTTTCCAATTAAACTCTACTTGCTCAGGATCCCAAAATGTTTATTTTAAACAAATTACCAGAAGATGCTCATGTTCTTGGCCACTAGATCATGATTTAAGATTCTCTGTATTGGCCGGGCAGTGGTGGCACACGCCTTTAATCCCAGCACTTGGGAGGCAGAAGCAGGTGGATTTCTGAGTTCGAGGCCAGCCTGGTCTACAGAGTGAGTTCCAGGACAGCCAGGGCTACACAGAGAAACCCTGTCTCGAAAAACAAACAAACAAAACAAACAAACAAAGAAATCTCTGCATTGGTGACTATACTCTCATGACCACATCTCTTTGTAACTGCTAATTCTTTTCTTTGCAGTCTTCCCTCATCCTGTTTTTGAGATAGGGAGGGTCTCATTGTGTAGCCCCAATTGGTCCAGAACTTGTTTTATAGACCAAACAGGACTCAAACTTACAGAGACCGGCCTGTATCTGCCTCTTGAGTGCCAGGATTAACAGTGCACACCACCACATCTCTAGGCTGACACTGAGTGCTGTGTAGCACTGGGAGAGCTGGGCTCACTATGTGAGCAAATCGGCCTGAGATTTGTGGGCAGCTCTCCTTCCTGCCTCTATCTCTCAAGTGCTGGAATCACAGTTGCAGCTTCGATTTTTTTCCTCTGTGTGTGTGTGTGTGTGTGTGTGTGTGTGTGTGTGTTCCAGAGACAGAGACACAGAGAGAAACAGAGACAGAGACAGACAGACAGACAGACAGACAGACAGACAGACAGGGTCTCTCTTTGTAGTTCTAGCTGTCCTGGAACTCACTGTATACACCAGGCTGGCCTTGAACTTTCAAAGATTCACATGGCTCTGCCTCCAGAGGGCTGGGATTAAAGGTATATACTTCTATACCCAACTTTTTTCTTTTCTTTTCTTTCTTTCTTTCCTTTTCTTTCTTTTTTTTTTTTTTTTTAACTTAATGTTTTTGAGACAAAAATCTTACTAGGTAGTCTAGGCTGATCTGGAACTCAGAGATCAACCTGTCTCTGTCTTCTAATGCTGTGATTAAAGCAGTCTTCTTCCTTACTTAACTTTTCCCCATCTGTCTTCTTGGCACTGGTCCTACCATGCTGTTAAAAATCACTTATCTGTACTTAGTTATGATGTCCCTATCTTATTTAGGGTTTTACTGCTGTAAACAGACACTATGACCAAGGCAGCTCTTAAAAGGACAGCATTTAATTTGGGCTGGCTTACAGGTCCAGAGGTTCAGTCCAGTATCACCAAGGTGGGAACATAGCAATGTGCTGGCAGGCACGGTGCAGGAGGTGCTGAGAGTTCTACATTTTCATCCGAAGACCAATAGGAGAAAACTGTCTTCCAGGCAGCTAGGAGGAGGGTCTTAAAAGCCCATGCCCGCAGTGACACACTTCCTCCAACAAAGGCCATATCTACTCCAACAAGGTCACACCTAATAGTTTCACTCTCTGGACTAAGCATATACAATCCACTACACTCCCCAAATACTCTGTGTCCTAATTATACCACGTATACCACTTAAGCTTTCAGGATGGTTGCTATCTAAAAACATGCATACAGAAAAGAAGGAAGTAAATATTGGTGAGAATGTGAAGAATTTAGAAGTCTTTTTAAATTATTTTGTCAGCATATAAAGAAATGGGTTTCACTATTAACGCTTTATGCACAGGTGCCATTATACCTGGGCTTTATTCTCCAACTGCCCTCCCCTGTCTTTCCTCTTTCCTCTACTGGTTGTTCCACCCCACAAAAGCTCTCCCCTTTTCTTTCATTGAATATATTGCATTAACCTCTTGTTCTTCTCTCTTATCCTGCCTGTAGATTTTTTTTCTTTCATAGTCTCTTTTACTTTCATGTCCTACTTATACAGAATTTAAATCTAGATTCCACATGTAAGGAAAAAACAAGCCATTTATATCCCGTTGATTCTGGCTTATTTCAGTTGCCGTAAGAATCTCTAGTTCTATCCATTCTCTTGTAAATGTCAAAATTTTGAGTTCTCTTTACTGCTGAATAAAATCTTGTTGTATGTATGTACCACATTTTCTTTATCCATTTGTATTTTGATAGACATCTAGTTTGGTTCTATATCTCAAGTTGCTGTGAATATTACAGCAGTAAGCACAAAAAAAGTATCTCTGGAATATGCTCACTTAAAATTCTTTGGATATTTGCCCAGGATGTGTGTAGCTGGATCATACAGTTCTATATGGTAGGGTGTTTTTGCTGTGGTTTTTCTCCCTAGTGATGGTGGATGTTTTTGAGACAAATTTTCTATAGCTTAAGTTGATCTTCAAACTCACTGTGTAACTGAGGTGAGTTTACTCTACTTGCAGATGCTGAGGCTACAGGTGCATCACCACGCCTGGTGTCTGTGGATCTAGGGTCCCGTCAGAGCCCTGCTTATCCAGGAGAGCACTCAGATAGATAGCTGCATCCCTAGTGTGCTTATGCATGTTTTCCAGTTTGGTATATTTATACTCATCATTATTGTTTGTATTTTTATTATTATTTATGAAATGTAGCCCAGACTGATCTCAAACTGATGTTCCTTCTGCCCTCCCAAATGCTGAGCAAACACCACTATTCCTGGACATTTCAGTTAAATTTTTTTTGTCTTTGTAAAGCAAAAAAACTTTTTTCTAATTAATTTGTTTAGAGTTATGTGTAGGATGTGTACGTGTGTGTGTGTGTGTGTGTGTGTGTGTGTATGTGTGTGTGTGTGTGTGAAGTTATTTTTTGTGGAGTTTGTTTGTTTCAAGTCAAGGTGTGTGTGTGGAGCCTTAGCTGTCTTGAACTCTGCTCTGTAGACCAGGTTCTTTGTATTAATTCTTCCATATATATCATTAAAGAATTAAAAATAGACACACTGTTGTGATGGAGGAACTGAGGAAACTATGAGAACATGGTTTTGGTGAAGTTATATGTATCACTAATTGGATCCATGATACCAATAGTTTAAACTTGGCAAGTCTTATAACTTAGGTTCTAAACGGAAAACACTTCTTTGGGGGCTGACAGAGTTAAGAATGTTTACTGTTCTTGCAGAGGACCCAGATTTGGTTCCTAGCACCCACATGGTAGCTCACAATTTTTGTGGGAAATACTGAAAATAAACAGCAAGTTCCTGTGCCCCGCTGGGCACCTGCGGGTGTTCTCATCTCGGCAGACTCTGGCCCAGAGCTCTCGAGTTCCCTTGGTGGTCATTGCCTCGTCGGCCCCACTCAGTGACAGCTCACTTCAAGGTTAAATGTCACAATAACCCAGCAACTCTGTAAAACCAAAACTCTTGAAGCTTATAATTAACCAGTCAGATTTATATACCATTAAATTCTCAATTCACAATTTGCCCACACAATATAATGATATAGGCTGCCCACCTAGATTAGACAAGTTATCCCAATTATTCTATCCTTTAAGATATTTATAGCCACCTGTGGCTATTTAAAGCCACACAAAAAAATATGGATCATCGTTCTCTTGCTCCATCTTTCCTCCTCCTTCTCCACCTGTCTTCTCTCTCTCTCTCTCTCTCTCTCTCTCTCTCTCTCTCTCTCTCTCTCTCTGTAACTCTTCGCTCCACCTCCCTTTTCCCTGTCCAATCACAAACTTCTTATTGTATTAATAATTAAATTAATTGGACATGGAAAATCCTGCTACACACAATTGTCTTTAACTCCCAATTCCAGGGACTGCAACGTTTTTTTCTGGACTTCAAGGAAATTAACTCAGAGAGGCAAAGACATACACATACATAAAATACACACACACACACCTCTTTCAAGTATACTTACTGAATATGGTGTGCTTAGAAAACAGCATTCTTGTCTGGCCCGTGACACACATCTGTAATCCCACTTGAGAAATGGAAGAGGATCAGGAGTTCAAGGTCATCTTAGGTAGAGGCAAGCCTGTGCTAGCTGAGATTCAGCTCTAAAAGAACAAAAAGAAAAAAATAGGATCCTTTTGGTGTACCTTAAGCTCATGGTTTTGTTTTTAAGATTTATGTATTTATTTTATGTATATGAGTACTTTTTCTGTTATATACCTAAGAGATCATCAGATCCCATTATAGATGGTTGTGAGCCATTGCTGAGAATTGAACTCCAAAGTGAGCCATCTCTCTGGACCCTGTTTTTTGCTTTTTCTTTCTTTCTTTCTTTTTTTTTTTTTTTAAGGCAGGGTTTCTCTGTGTAGCTTTGGCTGTCCAGGAACTCACTCTGTAGATCAAGCTGGCTTCGAACTCACATAGATCTGCTTGCCTCTGAGTGCTAAGATCAGAGGTTCACCACCATCCTCTTAAGTTCATGTTTAAGTAGTGTATATAATCTGAAAATATAAATTCCCTGGTCTTTTGTTATTATACTAAAACTTTGAATGTTTGTAGATTAGTATAAATTGTGTCTTATTAGAAGCTTTTACTTATTTACTTTTTTTGGACAGGGTCTCAATGTATAGTCTTGGATGTCTTGAAATTCATTAAGTAAACCAGGCTAGCCTAGAATTCATAGAGATCTGTGTCTGCTTCTGGATTGCTGGGATTAAATACAGAGGCTACCACACCGAGCCAGAACTTATTTTCAATATGTGTATTAATACGGCTATAAGTTGATTAAATAGCTTTCAAAAAATTAAAAATAGGGCACATCCTTGTAATCCGAGACACTTTGCAATCCAAAGCAGGTGGATTGTGAGTTTAAGGCTACTTCATGAGACCCTGTGAAGGTGAATTAAGCATAGGGACTGTGACTGAGTGAGACACGCCTGTGTAGCGTATGGGAAGCCCTGAAGGATCCTCAGTGCTAAACATAAACAGCTAAGCATTAAAATAAGCCTTAGAAATTGTTTTTGTTTGTAAGCAATGTGTAAGTATTTATTGGAAAATAATGAACATTAAACAGATCATAACTACATTGGCCATAATGCCATAAGCATAATTAATATGCCCAAAAGCATTTTGTTTATATTTTTAATTTATTTTATGTCTGTGATATTTTCCACATCTCCTTTTCTTTTCCCATCTCTTTCTACCCAGTCTTTATCCTCTCATTTTCTTTGCTGCCTCCTTCTCTTACCCATTCTGTATAGTAGACTTTAAGCATCCAGATAGCTTCCACTAGACTGTCATGGGTGGACTAAAGCTAATGATTCTTTGTAGCATTGAGAAATGAGGTCATTTTAATGACCATATCAAAGATATTTCTTAAGATGAGCATGGTAGTGAAGTTGTAATTCCAGCTTCTTGGGAGATTGAAGCAAGAAGATTCCTTGAAAGCAGGAGTTTAGAACCAGCCTAAGCAACATAGTGAGACTCCAGCTCCTTTAAAAAAAAATCTGTTTGCCTTTATTTTGCGTGTATGTATGTATGTATGGGTGTGCACCATAGCCCACATGTGGATATTGGAGAATAACTTGACAATGTGGAAGTCCCATCTCTCCTTCTGTCTTTTGGGTTCTGGGGATTGAACTCAGGTCATGTATTAATCAAGGCAAAACACAGCTAAGCAACTTGTCCTAGCAGCTCTGATCTGATAGAGAAGGTGACCCAAAAGAAGAAATTCTCTAATGTTTCCAACTTTGAAACAACCTTCCATGGTAGCTGCTTTTTTTCTTTCAAAATAATTTAAAAAATGTGTTTATTTATGTATGTGTGCATGTATGGGCTTGTAAATCTGGAGATCAGAGGACAGTTTGTGGGAGTCAGTTCTTTCCTTCCACCATGTGGTTTCCATGGTTTGAATTCTCGTTGTCAGGATTGGATCAACACCTTCTGCCTGCAGAGTTTTCTTGCCAGCCACAGTGGTAGAGTTTGCTCAGGATGAGCAAGGCCCTGGACTCCATCCTCAGCATTGAAAAGAAAACAGATCTCAGGTACACACACAGGCACACCTTTCCTTTTGCTGTCCTTGTCTCAGCCACAGTAAAACTGTCAGATGTGATGGGCACACTTTTAACCCTAACCCTGAGGAGGCGGAGGTGGTGGATCTCTGTGAGTTTGAGGCCATCATGTTCCATACAGAAGTTCTAGTGCAGCCAAGGGAGTAGAGACCTGGTCTCAAAAACTAAACTTAATTAAATCACAGTAAAAATAGCAAAATTGAGATAAGAGCTTCTCATTCATCTGGAAAGGACTGACGCTATGATACATAGTGTGATACGCATGCTGTAAGGAGACTCCTTGGCAGCCAGCAAGCATATTTGAGTTTGGGAGAAGTTTATTTTCTAGCCATTAGCCATGTTCTATCAGACAACTCAATTTCTAAATTTTCTCTCATGTGTAAAGTAAGAAAAATAGTAATTCTCATATAATAGTTCAGTCCCATATTGATTGTTGTGTGATACCTGGTACTCAATAGGCATGTAAAAATTGTTTTTATAGACTCTAAAAACTGAGAGCTGTAGATTAAATCCTAAGGTTTATAGTAGTTGAAGGTAGTTATAATCAGGGAGCTTTCAAACCCATTATTTAAAGTAGCTGTGGGCTTGGGCAGTGGGACTTAATGGTAGTGTGCTTCCATCTCTAGAACTGCCCAGAAGCAAAATCAACAATGTAAATTTTTACAAATTTCTACAATTTTAATTTGTTATAGAAATTAAATTTCTTCTTACAATGCTGGGGCTGTGGAGTCTTTCTTTCGTTAAGTCACTAAGCAAGAGAATAGTGAGGTGTTAATTTCCTGAAAGAATTTCCATGGAATAATCTGGGTATTGTTGCATAGTCAGCAATAAATCTTAAGGATCAGTTGAAGAAATTGGGTGTGGTTCGTTTATAAGTTTAGACCACAAAAGTATATGGTCTTAGGGAAACCATACACTTCTCTTCTTGTAAGTTTTGATGATCAGTAGTGTTGTATAAGTGAGGCTGTTGGGGCAGGCTATCAGATGCCCCTTTCCTACTGTTGGTCAGCTTTATAACCTTAAGCATCTTGGTTTCCTTATCTGTGACAAGAGCATGATGGTGGGTTGTAGAAGGATTTAATAAGTATGCTTTAAACATTTAAGTGTAATGACAGATAAGGACCAATATGTATGAGTGTTTATATAAAAATACTTATTTTACAGATTTTTTTTTTTTTGAGATGGGGTCTTCTATAACCCAGGCTGACCTCAGACCTCACTAGTGTAGCTAAGGATGAGTGACTTTTACCTTCTGCTTCTTTGCTTCGACTTCCAAGTGCTAAGATTGCAGGTTTCTACCACTGCTCGCTTTGGTTTTGAGTTTTTGAGATAAGATATTACTATGTAGCCCACAGACTCACTATCCTCCTCCTTCCCGAAGAGTATAGTCATGTACCATGCCTAAGAGATTTTAGATATTGCCATTTTAAATTGTAATAGATACCTTTATAAAAGTTAATTGTGTGTGTGTGTGTGTGTTTATCGTAGCCTATGATGTGAATACAGAGATTAAAGTCTGGGAAAAGGCAGGCTTTGTCATTGTTGGGGTTTTGTTTGTTTGTTTTTATTTTTGTTTTTAAACAGGGTGTCACTATTATGTCCTGGCAGATTTGGAACTCACTGTGTAAACCAGGCTGGTCTCAAACTCACAGAGATCTACCTGCCTTAGCTCCCCAAGTGCTGGGATCAAAGGCTTGTGCCACGATGCCCAGGTGTGTAGGCTTTGCTTTAAGTAATCTAAACAAAATCTATACCTTTATCTCTTTCATATAAGCTATGAAGTTTTTTTTAAAAAGCAAATAATGTCGGTTTATAGGAAAAAAGAAATTAAATATAACTTCATTCTAGGCAGGCAGGTAAAATTACATTTGTTTAACTGTAGTCAGTGGTTAATAAATACTTATTTGAGATGGTCAGATGTTAAATTAAAAAGTAATAGCAGTATTAAAGTGAGTTGTAGCTTTTGAAGATGTGTGTTTCAGGTAACTATCAGGTACCAAATGATAGATAAAGCAGTGAAGGAGTACTCAAGATGAGAGTTAGAGCAGGGGCAAAGCAGGTAGTTAGGTGGCAGCCGCTGCACGTTCCGTCTTGAAAAACTGACTGGAACAACTTGTTTTGAATGTACTATGTAAGAATATCTTTTATACCTGAAAACCTTAATAGGGCATGGCTGCTAATGCTTCTAACTCCCCACAAGTAGTATGTGAAGGCCTGACAATAAATTTCAAGGCTGTACTTGCATACATAGTTTTAGGCTAGCCAGCCAGCCTGAGCTATCAATCTCTTTATAAAGGGGTCAGGGACAAACAGCTTATCTTGGACCTTTGGGAGGAAAAATCCAGAGGACTTCTTGACTAGTTTATGCATACAATATGAAGGAGAAAAGCATATGGCAAGACTCACGTTACCTTAAGATTCTGTAGTGCATGAAAGATTTTAAAAATGTAGCATAGGGATTTCAGAAGACAATATACTTACTCAGGATTTTAGGTATAAAAAGTATGATAAAATGGTACATAAGGTCAAATTAGAGTGTAGCCTGCACACCTAGAAAACTTGTTTCTCTCTTGGGTCGTCAACAGTTTTGTGGAAAATTCAGAAAAAGACTTCAGACTTTGTTTTTAAGGTCATTATAACAACTCTTCTTGATTCCAGCAGCTGTGGCTTGCTTAAACAAAATCTAGTGATGTGGTTGTTTATGATTTTAAGACCTTTTTTATTATTACCTCTATTTTGAGATAATATCTCACAGTGTAGCCCAGGCTAGTCTTGAACTTTGTCTTGTTTCCCCAGCTGAGTTTATAGATGTGTATCACCATGTCCCACTAGAGTGTTAAATCCAAGAACTTTTAACTGAAAATTTCAGTGCTGGTGTCCTTAGCCTACCTAGTGCAGTATCAGATGCCAGTGTATTCATACCTGAAGTATGTGACAGTTTTGTGATACAGTCTTTTCCCATTATGTTACAAAACCATGTGTTTGTCATACAAATGCTTCCTTCCATTATCTCAATGTTTCTGCTTGTATAATGCATTAAATTATTGTTTTGGCTTTAACATTGAGAAGTGGGAAATTTCCTTTCCTTTCTTTCTCCTCCTCCCCCATACTTTTCTCTCTCTTTTTTGGGGGTGTTTTGAGACAAGGTTTTTGTTTGCAGCCGCACCTGTCCTGGAAATCATTCTGTAGACCAAGCTAGCCTCAAACTCATAGAGGTCCACCTGCCTCTGTCTCCTGAGTGCTGGAATTGAAGACCACTACCTGACAGGAATTTCTCTTTGAATAAGAAGTAAATATTAAACTTAAAGGGTTAACAGTACTAATCATACTTTTCTGAATTTCTCTGTGAGACACATAATAATTTGGGTGAAGAAAGCACTTCTGAGCAGGGAGTGGTAGCAGGTAGCAGGTAGCATAGACTGTATCTAGCCTTTGGATCGATCTAGGGCATCTTTGGCTACGTAATAAGTTCCAGAGCAGTCTGGGCTATATGGGATGTTGTTTGGCTGTTTGTTTGTTTGTTTGTTTTTTTAATCAAATAAGGATAACGATATTTTTATTTTAAAGAAGATAAGTTTTGTGAGTCTCATCCTTGGTGATTTTCTTTTTTCTTTCTTTCTTTTTCTTTTTTTCCCTTTTTTTTTTTTTTTTTTTTTTTTGTTGTTGTTGTTGTTACTGGATCTCACTGTGTTTCCAGACTGGCCTCAAGTTTTAAAGTTCCTGCCTCAGCCTCCTAAGTGTTATTATTATTAAAGGCATGCACCAACACCACCAGACTGGCTTTGGCTTTAAGAGCAACATTTTTCTTTTTAAAGAATTTATTATTTCCGGGCAGTGGTGGGACATGCCTTTAATCACAGCACTTGGGAGCCAAAGGCAGGCAGATCTCTGAGTTTAAGGGTAGCCTGGGCTACAGAGAGATTTCTAGGACAACCAGGGCTGCACCGAGAAATCCTGTCCCCCAAACAAACAAACAAACAAACAAACGAAAAGAAAACTTTTATAAGTTACTCTGTGTGTGTGTGTGTGTGTGTGTGTGTGTTTACGTGTGTATGCACCTGTGTTTGTATGTGTGTCGTTATCTACATATGTATGGAGGCCAGGAAAGGCAGGCTTAAGTTTATAGTCTTGCTGTCTTGTGTCAACCTTTTGAGTATTGGGTTTACAGCTGTTTACAACCACACAGCAGAAGCCTATAGTTTTAAAAGCTGCTCAACTAGTTTTGCAAAAGAAAAGAAAGATGGTGTATTTACTCCTAATGTTCTTAAGACTTTATTTTATTAGTTCACAAATGTTGTGTTTTTTAAAAAGATAAGGAGAGAAGGAATATATTTGGTGGGTATGCAATCAGGTATAGGGGAAGGAGGTGCCTCTGCGGGCCCATGCTGAGGCATTCCATCCCCCTGAGGGACCAGCCACAGGACAGTATAGTATAGAATAGAGGTTATTCAGGGCATGGGGAGGGGGAGTTGAGGGAGTAGAGACTGAGAAAGGCAGAGGGGGGGGGAGGGAGGTGGAATAGAGGCTGGCCATGAGCACATGGGGTGGGAGGAGAATGGGGAGAGAAGGGGGTAAAGAGCGGGCAAGAGCAAGAGCAGGGGGGCAAGAGAGTGAGCAGGGGGCAAGCAGCCCCTTTATAGTGAGTCAGGCACACCTGGCTGTTGCCAGGTAACTGTGGGGCGGAGCCTAGACAATGCCAACAAAAGATAACTATAATTTTTTTTTTTTGTAGTTTTTTTTTTTTTCCATTTTTTATTAGGTATTTAACTCATTTACATTTCCAATGCTATACCAAAAGTCCCCCATATCCACCCACCCCCACTCCCCTGCCCACCCACTCCCCCTTTTTGGCCCTGGTATTCCCCTGTACTGGGGCATATAAAGTTTGCAAGTCCAATGGGCCTCTCTTTCCAGTGATGGCCGACTAGGCCATCTTTTGATATATATGCAGCTAGAGTCAAGAGCTCCGGGGTACTGGTTAGCTCATAATGTTGTTCCACCTATAGGGTTGCAGATCCCTTTAGCTCCTTGGCTACTTTCTCTAGCTCCTCCATTGGGAGCCCTATGATCCATCCATTAGCTGACTGTGAGCATCCACTTCTGTGTTTGCTGGGCCCCGGCATAGTCTCACAAGAGACAGCTACATCTGCGTCCTTTCAATAAAATCTTGCTAGTGTATGCAATGGTGTCAGCGTTTGGATGCTGATTATGGGGTGGATCCCTGGCTATGGCAGTCTCTACATGGTCCATCCTTTCATCTCAGCTCCAAACTCCGTCTCTGTAACTCCTTCCATGGGTGTTTTGTTCCCAAATCTAAGGAGGGGCATAGTGTCCACACTTCAGTCTTCATTCTCCTTGAGTTTCATGTGTTTAGCAAATTATATCTTATATCTTGGGTATCCTAGGTTTGGGGCTAATATCCACTTATCAGTGAATACATATTGTGTGAGTTTCTTTGTGAATGTGTTACCTCACTCAGGATGATGCCCTCCAGGTCCATCCATTTGGCTAGGAATTTCATAAATTCATTCTTTTTAATAGCTGAGTAGTACTCCATTGTGTAGATGTACCACATTTTCTGTATCCATTCCTCTGTTGAGGGGCATCTGGGTTCTTTCCAGCTTCTGGCTATTATAAATAAGGCTGCTATGAACATAGTGGAGCATGTGTCCTTCTTACCTGTTGGGGCATCTTCTGGATATATGCCCAGGAGAGGTATTGCTGGATCCTCCGGTAGTACTATGTCCAGTTTTCTGAGGAACCGCCAGACTGATTTCCAGAGTGGTTGTACAAGCCTGCACTCCCACCAACAATGGAGGAGTGTTCCTCTTTCTCCACATCCTCGCCAGCATCTGCTGTCACCTGAATTTTTGATCTTAGCCATTCTGACTGGTGTGAGGTGGAATCTCAGGGTTGTTTTGATTTGCATTTCCCTGATGATTAAGGATGTTGAACATTTTTTCAAGTGCTTCTCTGCCATTTGGTATTCCTCAGGTGAGAATTCTTTGTTCAGTTCTGAGCCCCATTTTTTAATGGGGTTATTTGATTTTCTGAAGTCCACCTTCTTGAGTTCTTTATATATGTTGGATATTAGTCCCCTATCTGATTTAGGATAGGTAAAGATCCTTTCCCAATCTGTTGGTGGTCTTTTTGTCTTATTGACGGTGTCTTTTGCCTTGCAGAAACTTTGGAGTTTCATTAGGTCCCATTTGTCGATTCTCGATCTTACAGCACAAGCCATTGCTGTTCTGTTCAGGAATTTTTCCCCTGTGCCCATATCTTCAAGGCTTTTCCCCACTTTCTCCTCTATAAGTTTCAGTGTCTCTGGTTTTATGTGAAGTTCCTTGATCCACTTAGATTTGACCTTAGTACAAGGAGATAAGTATGGATCGATTCGCATTCTTCTACACGATAACAACCAGTTGTGCCAGCACCAATTGTTGAAAATGCTGTCTTTCTTCCACTGGATGGTTTTAGCTCCCTTGTCGAAGATCAAGTGACCATAGGTGTGTGGGTTCATTTCTGGATCTTCAATTCTATTCCATTGGTCTACTTGTCTGTCTCTATACCAGTACCATGCAGTTTTTTTCACAATTGCTCTGTAGTAAAGCTTTAGGTCTGGCATGGTGATTCCGCCAGAAGTTCTTTTATCCTTGAGAAGACTTTTTGCTATCCTAGGTTTTTTGTTATTCCAGACAAATTTGCAAATTGCTCCTTCCAATTCGTTGAAGAATTGAGTTGGAATTTTGATGGGGATTGCATTGAATTTGTAGATTGCTTTTGGCAAGATAGCCATTTTTACAATGTTGATCCTGCCAATCCATGAGCATGGGAGATCTTTCCATCTTCTGAGATCTTCTTTAATTTCTTTCTTCAGAGATTTGAAGTTTTTATCATACAGATCTTTCACCTCCTTAGTTAGAGTCACGCCAAGATATTTTATATTATTTGTGACTATTGAGAAGGGTGTTGTTTCCCTAATTTCTTTCTCAGCCTGTTTATTCTTTGTATAGAGAAAGGCCATTGACTTGTTTGAGTTTATTTTATATCCAGCTACTTCACCGAAGCTGTTTATCAGGTTTAGGAGTTCTCTGGTAGAATTTTTAGGGTCACTTATATATACTATCATATCATCTGCAAAAAGTGATATTTTGACTTCCTCTTTTCCAATTTGTATCCCCTTGATCTCCTTTTGTTGTCGAATTGCTCTGGCTAATACTTCAAGTACTATGTTGAAAAGGTAGGGAGAAAGTGGGCAGCCTTGTCTAGTCCCTGATTTTAGTGGGATTGCTTCCAGCTTCTCTCCATTTACTTTGATGTTGGCTACTGGTTTGCTGTAGATTGCTTTTATCATGTTTAGGTATGGGCCTTGAATTCCTGATCTTTCCAAAACTTTTATCATGAATGGGTGTTGGATCTTGTCAAATGCTTTTTCTGCATCTAACGAGATGATCATGTGGTTTTTGTCTTTGAGTTTGTTTATATAATGGATTACATTGATGGATTTTCGTATATTAAACCATCCCTGCATCCCTGGAATAAAACCTACTTGGTCAGGATGGATGATTGCTTTAATGTGTTCTTGGATTCGGTTAGCGAGAATTTTATTGAGGATTTTTGCATCGATATTCATAAGAGAAATTGGTCTGAAGTTCTCTATCTTTGTTGGATCTTTCTGTGGTTTAGGTATCAGAGTAATAGTGGCTTCATAAAATGAGTTGGGTAGAGTACTTTCTACTTCTATCTTGTGAAAAAGTTTGTGCAGAACTGGAATTAGATCTTCTTTGAAGGTCTGATAGAACTCTGCACTAAACCCATCTGGTCCTGGGCTTTTTTTGGTTGGGAGACTATTAATAACTGCTTCTATTTCTTTAGGTGATATGGGACTGTTTAGATGGTCAACTTGATCCTGATTCAACTTTGGTACCTGGTATCTGTCCAGAAATTTGTCCATTTCGTCCAGGTTTTCCAGTTTTGTTGAGTATAGCCTTTTGTAGAAGGATCTGATGGTGTTTTGGATTTCTTCAGGATCTGTTGTTATGTCTCCCTTTTCATTTCTGATTTTGTTAATTAGGATTTTGTCCCTGTGCCCTTTAGTGAGTCTAGCTAAGGGTTTATCTATCTTGTTGATTTTCTCAAAGAACCAACTCCTCGTTTGGTTAATTCTTTGAATAGTTCTTCTTGTTTCCACTTGGTTGATTTCACCCCTGAGTTTGATTATTTCCTGCCGTCTACTCCTCTTGGGTGAATTTGCTTCCTTTTTTTCTAGGGCTTTTAGATGTGTTGTCAAGCTGCTAGTATGTGCTGTCTCCCGTTTCTTCTTGGAGGCACTCAGCGCTATGAGTTTCCCTCTTAGAAATGCTTTCATTGTGTCCCATAGGTTTGGGTACGTTGTGGCTTCATTTTCATTAAACTCTAAAAAGTCTTTAATTTCTTTCTTTATTCCTTCCTTGACCAAGGTATCATTGAGAAGAGTGTTATTCAGTTTCCACGTGAATGTTGGCTTTCCATTATTTATGTTGTTATTGAAGATCAGTCTTAGGCCATGGTGGTCTGATAGGATACATGGGACAATTTCAATATTTTTGTATCTATTGAGGCCTGTTTTGTGACCAATTATATGGTCAATTTTGGAGAAGGTCCCGTGAGGTGCTGAGAAGAAGGTATATCCTTTTGTTTTAGGATAAAATGTTCTGTAGATATCTGTCAGGTCCATTTGTTTCATAACTTCTGTTAGTTTCACTGTGTCCCTGTTTAGTTTCTGTTTCCACGATCTGTCCTTTGAAGAAAGTGGTGTGTTGAAGTCTCCCACTATTATTGTGTGAGGTGCAATGTATGCTTTGAGCTTTACTAAAGTGTCTCTAATGAATGTGGCTGCCCTTGCATTTGGTGCGTAGATATTCAGAATTGAGAGTTCCTCTTGGAGGATTTTACCTTTGATGAGTATGAAGTGTCCCTCCTTGTCTTTTTTGATAACTTTGGGTTGGAAGTCGATTTTTATCCGATATTAAAATGGCTACTCCAGCTTGTTTCTTCAGTCCATTTGCTTGGAAAATTGTTTTCCAGCCTTTCACTCTGAGGTAGTGTCTGTCTTTTTCCCTGAGATGGGTTTCCTGTAAGCAGCAGAATGTTGGGTCCTGTTTGTGTAGCCAGTCTGTTAGTCTATGTCTTTTTATTGGGGAATTGAGTCCATTGATATTAAGAGATATTAAGGAAAAGTAATTGTTGCTCCCTTTTATTTTTGTTGTTAGAGTTGGCATTCTGTTCTTGTGGCTGTCTTCTTTTTGGTTTGTTGAATGATTACTTTCTTGGTTGTTCTAGGGCGTGATTTCCGTCCTTGTATTGCTTCTTTTCTGTTATTATCCTTTGAAGGGCTGGATTCGTGGAAAGATATTGTGTGAACTTGGTTTTGTCGTGGAATACTTTGGTTTCTCCATCTATGGTAATTGAGAGTTTGGCCGGGTATAGTAGCCTGGGCTGGCATTTGTGTTCTCTTAGTGTCTGTATAACATCTGTCCAGGCTCTTCTGGCTTTCATAGTCTCTGGTGAAAAGTCTGGTGTAATTCTGATAGGCCTTCCTTTATATGTTACTTGACCTTTCTCCCTTACTGCTTTTAATATTCTATCTTTATTTAGTGCATTTGTTGTTCTGATTATTATGTGTCGGGAGGAATTTCTTTTCTGGTCCAGTCTATTTGGAGTTCTGTATGCTTCTTGTATGATCATGGGCATCTCTTTTTTTATGTTTGGGAAGTTTTCTTCTATTATTTTGTTGAAGATATTAGCTGGCCCTTTAAGTTGAAAATCTTCATTCTCATCAATTCCTATTATCCGTAGGTTTGGTCTTCTCATTGTGTCCTGGATTACCTGGATGTTTTGAGTTAGGATCCTTTTGCATTTTGTATTTTCTTTGACTGTTGTGTCGATGTTCTCTATGGAATCTTCTGCACCTGAGATTCTCTCTTCCATTTCTTGTATTCTGTTGCTGATGCTCGCATCTATGGTTCCAGATCTCTTTCCTAGGGTTTCTATCTCCAGCGTTGCCTCGCTTTGGGTTTTCTTTATTGTGTCTACTTCCGATAACTATAATTTGACACAATCAAATATGGCAAAATTTTAGTTTCACACAGCAATTGAACCTGAATGCATCTGTATTTGTGCAAAGTAAATAGTTCTCCAGGAAAGATGATGATGTTAAAAATACAGGTTATGCCTATTGGCTCTCTAGCCACCTCTGTCTTCCTTTCTTCCGTTTGTTTGTATGTTCTCTCTCTCCCTCCCCCCCCCCCACACTCTCACTCTCACACACACACACACACACACACAGAGGGTCTGGCTGACCTGGAACTCCTTATGTATACCAGGTTGGCCTTGACCTTACCTGATTCATAACTCTTTCTTAAAATAATGGATTAACTAATAATAACTTTAAAGTAAAACTAGCAAAGAGAATCTCATTGGAGTGTGACAATCAGATTACAGCTCCAACTTTATGCTGCAAGTTTCAAGATGTCTTTATGCTACAGTAGAATTAAGGAAGAAAATTGATTGCAATTATTCTTTCCAAGAGTTCCATACACTGTTGTTGGGGTCTTACGCAATTTGACAAGCCCTACTAATGTATCACAGGAAGGCTATTTTGTACTTGATTTAGTTATGTTGCAGTCAGAACAACAGAATCATCAAGGAAACTAATAATTTATTAATATTAACTTACAGTTTTTGGTTTTGACATAGCATCTCATTACGTAGCTGGCTGGCCTGAAGCTTGCTATGTAGACCAGGTTGGCCTCAGACTCACTGATGTGTAAGCACTGAGTGGGGTCAGGAGTATGTGCTAGTGTCCAGCTACAGATTTACTTACATTAATACGCATTTTTCCCTCCTCTTTATTAAAATCTCCCAGTGTGTAATGTTGATAAGATTTACAAGATTTAAAGGTGAGGAGATCCTGTTGTTTTAAAAAACAAAATCTCAAACTTTCGATTTACCAAAGACAACTCAGGAGCCAGATGCTGAGATGAGAGATGAAAACCTGCTCGCTCAGAGAGGTAGAGAAAGCACTCAGTTTACCTTCAGCTCTACTGATATCCTAGAATGAAAAAGCCCTTTCTCCTTCACACCTTAAACACCCTTCAACTTAGAGTTTCTCCCTCTACTTCCTTATGTTCACTCCTTTTCAGCTGGTTGCTTGTTCTCTTGACCCATTGTTGACTTTATTTAGCTCTTTTTTACAGAGAGCTTTTGGGTTAAAGATGTATGTTAAGACTGAGCCACACCACAACTACTTGTAAACAGAAAACTCTTGGAATAAAAGATGTGTGCTAGGGCTGGTTTTCCTAGTTCACAATTTGGACTTCACAGTGTGACCAAATATCTTGCAACAAGGTCCAAAGGCAAGTGAGCAGGTGTTCAGTCTTGAGAGTACTTGTTGCTCTTCCAGAGGAGACCTGAGTTTGTTTTTCAGCACTCACATGCTGGTTCAGTACTGTCTCTAACTTCAATTCTAGGAGATCCGACACCCTCTTCTGGTCTCTGCAAGGTACCAGGCAACACACATGGCACACATTCATACACATAGCCACAACATTCATTCAAATAAAAAAGATAAATAAATTCTTTTTAAAGCCAAGGGAAAGGAAGAATACCGACATCACATCTTTTCCCAGTGTAGGCTCAATGAGTAAAGCAACTAGAAAAGGTTATGAGACTATTTATTTAACCAGTCAAATAATCTCAATAACTAGGTATGGTGGTACACACCTGTATTCTCAGTACTCTGGAGGCTGAAGCAGGAGGATTGCTGTGAGTTTGAGGCCAGCCTGCATGACCTAATAAGTCTTTGTCTAAACAAGGATAAAGCAGCAATGTGTGGTAGCCACACCTTTAACCCTGGCACTTGGGAGGCAGATTTAGATCTCTTGAGTCTACAAAGGCCACCCTGATTTACAAATAGAATTCTAAGACGGCCAAGGATACAGAGAATATTCTGCACACCCTCACCCCCCACCCCCCCAAAAAAGAAGAAGAAGAGAAGAAAAAAAAAGCCTCAAGTGCTGGGGATATAACTTAGAAGTACAGTCCCAGATTAGCATGCATAAAATGTCTTGGTTCAGTGTTCTCTTCCAGGGTCTGTAGGGCTGATAAAATGGCTCAGCAGTTGTGGCACTCAATCCTGGCAACCTCAGTTTAGTACCCAAAAGAAATATAAAGGTAAATGGAGAGAACCAACTTCATGAAGTTGTTCTGTGACCTTCACACATACATGCTATAGGATGATATCTCACATACATACATCATGTATACATATGCGATAATAATAATTTTTTTTTTCCGAGACAGGGTTTCTCTTTGTAGTTCTGGCTGTCCTGGAACTCACTCTGTAGACCAGGCTGGCCTCGAACTCAGAAATCCACCTGCCTCTGCCTCCTGAGTGCTGGGATTAAAGGCATGTGCCACCACGCCCGGCGATAATAATAAAATTTAAAAGCTTCAATAAAAGCCATTTGCACTAATTGTGAACTAAGGTATAGTGTACTTGAAATCTGCATTTGAAAGTTATCTCTGTAGCATGTATTATTTGTTGCTTTGTGGGGAAGGGGCATTTTTGGGACTCATGAAACCTAGGCTGGACTTTCAACTCACTGTCTCATGAGGATAACTGAACATCTGATCTTCCTACCACCATCTACCGAGTGCTGGGATTACAGATGTATTCTACCACACCTACTTTTTATTCAGTTTGTGGAGCTGAACCTAGGGTCTCAAATATACTAGAAAACTACTCACTCTATTGAGCTACTACACTCTCTACTCTTATGTTTATATATATATATATATGGTTCATATAGTATATGAAATATGAAATCAATTTTTAAAGCTAGAAATATGATCTCAAAGAAATTTTGCCAAAAGGAGTCTGTTTTAAGTATACTTCTCAAGTAATGGGGCATGTTGAATGTGAGAAACAGAGGCAACTAATTTGTTCAAGGGAGGGAGGAATAGGTTGTCCAGCAAAAACTTGGTGAATGTGTTTTAAAAACACTCTATATGTATTTGTTTTTGTTGTTTCAGGAGGACAGGTGTGAGGCCAGTGCACCTTTGACCCAATGGGGCTTAACTGGTGAGTAAGTGAGTGGGAAGAGTCCTTTGTTAGTGTAGCAGAAGGAAGAGAAAGCTCAAGTTTGGAATCTTCTGGCTAGATTGAACTGCCTAATACAGTAATTACCATATCTTCTCTGTTCCTAGTGTCATCTATAAAAAGCAATAATTACTCTTTCAGAAAGCAGGCATATTAAGGTTGAACCTACCCAAAGAGGTGATACAGTACCTAGAGCCAGTCATTAAAAAAAAAAAAAAAATCTAAATGCTTCTTACAAGTTGATATCCCTTCAAGTATAAATGTCATTCCCCTGCTTAAATGGCCTCTTATTGTTTCAGTGACCTTTAAAAATATTGAATAATGGACTCCTGCTAACTCTCTTCACCATGAAGATTATGATGCCCTACCTTACCTATCGGTCTCCCTTTACCAAAGCCTTTCATCTATAGACTGATACTGCTCCTATCTGGATACTCTGTCTCCAGCTCTTGATAAGGCTCCTGTTCTTCAAGACACTATTAACAGTTGTAACTTAGTGGCTGAATAGAAAAGCCTTAGCATCCTCTTTCTGACCCCTAGACCAGCACCTTGTGCTGGACATCAGACTCAGGACTTTATGCATGCTAGCCAGGCCCTGTCACTGAGCTGTAGGAGTTATAGCTTCTATCTGAAATTCATCCTTTAGACTTAAATTCATTATTTCAGCAACACTTGTTTAATTTACACCACGATCCCAATACTTGTTGTTCTTTTATTTGTGTGATTATTTGTGATGTTCTTTCTATATTCTTTTTAGCCTTTTATTGATTGAATTTCACAGCATGCACCCCAATCTCACTCATCTCCCCCTCCCCTTGTACCCACCCTCCACCTTTGCATCCTTCCCCCAGCAGAGAAAAAACATCTCACTGTGGAAGCTGTAGTGTGGCACAGTGTGTCTCACAGTGTACCCTTTTGTCTATACTTCTTTGCTAGTAAATCTTTGGCAATGACTCATTGGTCTGGTTCGAGGCCTCTGTCTTCTGCTACAATACTGGAAATTCACTGGGACTCCTCTTGAATATCCTGTTGTTGCCCTGTGCTGTGGAGATCCTGTAGTTTTGGATCTGTAGGACTGGCCCTTTCAAGTGTACTCCGGCAGCTCCTCCATGGGATAGATGTTTGGAATGGGCCATTTGAAAGCCCTGGATCTGGGCCTGAGAGGTATCTGAGCTTGTCATCCTGCTGGCTCTTCCTGCTGTCTCTCACGCCCTCGGGCCCAGCTCACCAGCTACTCTCTCAGCCAGAGCCAGCTCTAACAGTACTGTCCATGTGAGCTGTAAGGCCAGCTCTCCAGAGTGCTGGAGCAGGGCCAGCTCTCCTGCTCTCATGACCCCAGGGCCAGGTGTCCTACCTGCCAGCTGTGGTGAAGGCAGAAAGGAGGGAAGGGATATATCTCCCTCAGCTATTTCATGCCATGGCAGTCAAGTGTTGGGGCCAACTCTCCCATGCTCATGCCCTTGGTCACCAGGGTCACCAGTCTCAACCCCTGTCACCAGGGTCAACTCTACTGTGCTGCCTAAGCAAGATGCAGGGCACACTCTCCTAAGTGCTAGAGCAAATGATGAGCAGGGCCGTCTCTCCTGTTCTCATGACCCCAGGGCCAGGTCTCCCACCTGCTACAGGGGGGGGGGGGGATGGTATCTTTCCCCGGCCACACCACTGCACAGGAAACAGGTAGTAGGACTGGCTCACTAGAAACTTCTGCAATGTATGGGGCCTGCCTTCCTGAGTACTGCAGCTGCCCAGGGGTGGGGTCAGCTTCCTACCCGATGCCCTCAAGGCCAGCTCTCCCACTATGTCCAGGTGGAGGGATGTCATCAGTTCTGCCCAGCTTTTAGACATCAGCAACGCAGACCAGGGACACATCTGCCTGGCCTTTGATGGTAACAGACCCTTGCTACTGCAGGGTTGTAGACCCAGATGTGGCCCATGATGGCAACACAGACCAGAAGTCCCAGGTGGCATCACTGGTTATGCACATCAGGTTGACCCTCACTACCTTGAGTCTCCATGTCTGCCTCTCTTCATTGTGCCCACATCTTCCTGTCTCTCTTTAACTTCTCCATCACTTACTAGTTACCTCTTAGTTGGGCCCAGGATCTCTGGGGTCTGGGGTCATCTCAGGAGTGCTATGCCCTGCTCATCTATTATATCACCAGACAGGGTCTGCCCCACCAGGCCTGTGTGGCAACAAACTGGTGGTTATCTCAGGCTCATTTTTTTTAGGGAGTGTTAGGCTACTGATCATTCAGATGTTTATACGTCAGAACACTGAGTGTAGGCATAGTCTCTCTCCTCTCTGCCACCTACTGATGTATATGTGACACAGAAGCCACACCTGCAATGTCTCTAAGGGCCCCTTCTCCAACATTCCAAAAAAATCAAAAAAGATAAGGGCTATAAAGTATATTTGGTTTAGCTTCAAATATATGTGACTTAACTATGACAAAAGAAAGATTTAGTGGGTTTGAGGAGATGAAATTTAAAATGCATTTATATATTTTTGAAGACTGGAAATAAAAGCAGAACATTAAATGTGTTTGTGTAAGACTTGTGAGAGAGGGGACGGTAGATAGGAAATGATGACCAGGAATGGGTATTACAGCATGTCAATGTAATGGAAAAGTTCCAAGGACAGGAGGAAGGTAGGTACGGTGAGGTGTGTTCAGTGATTTAGTAAATAATTTGCCTCAGGCTCTTCGTTGAGATGAGAAGGTAAATAGTTTTATAGACCTGTTTTCCTAGTTCCATAGTAAAAAATTGGGGAAGAATTTTCATCTTACAATTTTAAAAAGTTGTCTTTCTTTCTATGTGTGGGACACATGTGAATGTATGTTTGCATGTACTCCCATGTGTTAAGATGCCTGAGCCTGGCATTATCTCCCTTGATTGCTGTCCTCCACATTCATACACAAGCACGTTAAGCCTGTTTAAAAAATGTTTTTATTAAAACAAAAATTAAAAAAAAAAACACAGCTTAGTGGTAGAATGCTTCACTAACACCCAAAAGGCCCAGGATTCAAACGATGTTGGAGATTTAATGAGTTATTTTGAAGTTCTCTTAACTAGAGTATTGATGAGATAAACCAAACAAATCAAAGAATGGAATAGATGCCCATCAATGGATTGACATAAATATGGACACACTGGTTTTTTACAAAAGAGCAGTGATAATTCTAGGGAAACCACACATATTCATGAGTCTCACGTGTACGTAGGCACATACATACAAACACACACAGACTCTACATGCAGACATATACTTTTCTCACAGTTTAACTCAAGCTAAGGGTAGTGTTGCATGCCTTTTTAATTCCAGCGCTTGGGAGGCAGAGACAGGCAGAGATCTCTGTGAGTTCCAGGACAGCCAGGGCCACACTGAGAGCAGTTGTGAATTGCTTTTGTGAGGAAGTATGGCTCACAGCAGCGTGACAGTTGCTCACAGCTGAAACTCCAGCTCCAGGGCACCCTCTTCTGGCCTCCACAGATATCTGCCTGAATGTACACACATACACAGGTGAACACGTACACTAATGTCCTCTTCTGGCCTTTGTGGGCACCTATACATATACACATAAATAAAAAAATTAAAAACAAAAACGTTTTGGTGCTACTGTTTCTTTTTTTCATAAATTCTAATTGATGTCATCAGTTTCCATTATCCTCCTTAATGCTCATCAGTCTATTTCAGTTCTTACATTTGTTCACATTTCTCCATTTAAAAGAAGACAATGTTTAAAGGTAGAGAGTGCTTGCTTTGTAATACTGACTAAGGTTCAGTTTCCAGCACCCATATAAAAAGCCAGGTAGCCGGGCAGTGGTGGTGCACGCCTTTAATCCCAGCACTCGGGAGGCAGAGGCAGGTGGATTATTGAGTTCGAGGCCAGCCTGGTCTACAGAGTGAGTTCCAGGACAGCCAGAGCTACACAGAGAAACCCTGTCTCGAAAAACAAACAAAACAAAACAAAACAAAACAAAACAAAACAAAAAAGCCAGGTATCAAAAAGGGGAGGGGGACTGGAGAGATGGTTCAGTGGTTAAGAACATTGACTGCTCCTGAGTTCAGTTCCCAGCAACCACATGGTGGTTCACAACCATCTGTAATGGGATCCAGTGTTCTTTTCTGGTGTGTCTGAAGAGAGTGACAGTGCACACACACACACACACACACACACACACACCTTTTTTTTTTAAGCCAGTATCCTACAAATGTCTGCAACTTGCTTCTGAATTGTCTGACACCCTCTTCTAGCCCCTGTCCTTGCAGAAGCATGTATGAGAGCATACTACTTCAGCAACTAAAACTTGTATCTTGGGCTGGAGAGAGATAGCTCAGGCTTGAGAGTTCTTGCTGCTGTTCTAGAAGTATGTTCGCAGCACTCACATCAGTTAATAACTACCTTTAACTCCAGCTTAGGGAGTCAGCATGCTATTCTGGCCTCACACGTGCATGGACACACCTATACAGTAAACAGAAAATAAATAAAATCTAAGATAAGGAGACCCATGTGCTTGAGTGGGTAGTGGTATATGCCTCTAATCCAAACACTTGGGAGGCAGAGGCAGGCAGATCTCTGTGAGTTCAAGGCCAGCCTGGTCTACAAACTTCAGGACATGCAGAGGTATACAAAGAAACCCTGTCTCAAACAAAACAAACAAAAAACTTATAGGCTAAACTTAAGCTTGATAAGTTCTAAGGTTTATTATAGTTCCTAATGTAATGTAATTTTTGTTCTTAGCTGAACTGTTATAGTAGTTTTGTTTGTAGTTTAATTGTTCTGTAGTATTTGTGTTTAGTTTTTGAGAGAGCATCTTTTGTCACCCAAACTGGCTTTAAACATTCTCTGTATCAAGACTGGCCTTAGTCTACTGATGCTTCCATCTCCACCCCCAAGTAGTGGGATTACATATAATTGAAGTCTTTTAAAACTAACTTTTGATGCAACTACAAAGGTTTAAATAAATGTGTTCACTATAATGTGTGACATTTATTAAGTAATAAATGACTGATTTATTTAGTAGGAAAACAGACACCTATTCACTGCATTTATATAATTTCTCTCTTCTCCCTTTTCTGGTAAGAATAAAAGTGCAAATAATATGATAGTAGAAGCACATGGTTTATCTTTTTGTGTTTTCCTTGGAAGCCTTAAAAAAAAAAAAAAAAAAAAAAAAAGAGCCAGGCTGTGATGGCACACTGTTCTAGCACTTGGGAAGCAGAGGCAAGGAGCTCTTCAAGTTTGAGGCCAGCCTGGTCTACAGAGTGAGTTCTTGAACATCCAGAGCTACACAGAAACCCGTTTTGAAAAACAAACAAACAAACAAACAAAAAATAACGTGGCAAGCATCCTATTATTGATCTATACCCCAGCCCAGAAGTCCTCCTCCCCTCTCTTAAAGGTTAAAATAAAATTTACTTTGTGTGTTCTATTCAGTCTGTTTGTCTTTGTTATTTACTAGTAACTGTTAAAACAAGCCATTCAAAATATGATAGTGATGATAATCTGAAGGTCCAGGCATTAGTTGAATGTGCATATGGGCTAGCTGCACATTCTATTTGTGTCCTTAAACAATGTGTACTATAAGGAAAGAAAATGACTCTACCAGTCTCGAACATACACATGCCTTCAACAATTAAAACAGATCTATATAAATAAAACAACTTCAGTTTTACTTTGCTTTTCTTTCTCCGTTACTGTTTGATTTGGATAAAGACAACCAGGGAATATTGGGTACATTTGGAAATGAGCAGAAATAAGAATTTGTTCTATTGTTCATGTAGTCAATTTATTTTATTAATGATTAGTATTATGGAAATTCTAATGTCATTTTATAATTTTAACACAAAAACAAATAGCAAATGTAATAATATAAAGATTATTTTAGCTAATGCTATACTATAAGCATATATCCTTGGATTGGGTTAGATTGTGTGTCCATTGATATCTTGCAGCTTTGTACCTGTGATTGTATTGCTAGGGAAATAGAAGTGGAAGTATTTATAGGAAGCTTCTATAGCCTAGAAACCTTTGCTGTTATAGAACAATGATAACTGTGGTGCCCTGATAGTTGGGTGGGCATCATATACCCTAGTTCCAGCACTGGGAGACAGAGGCAAGTGAATCTCTATCCTAAAAAGGGGGTGAGGATATTTTCTTTTTAAAAAGAGTATTAAAAAGAGTATTAAAAAGAGTATTTCTTTTTAAAAAGAGTATTAACAGTTGTTATATGGCCCAAACAGAAGATTTCTATCACCTGAAAAGGTGTGGAGATTCTCCTACCAACAAATAAGGAATTAATTCTGCAGAGGTAGACACAGCCTTGATGTCCTAACTTGAGTCTGATACTGTGAACGTTGAAACTGAGTCAAATCCTTAAAACTGTCTTTCCCAAGTTGAGGTTCCCCTTCTAAGTCTCTGGTTATTTTGCTTGTGGTTTTGACTAACTGGTCATAAATAAGTAGCTCCCTTGTGCCTGCCTCACTTCTGGATTCTGTTTTGAGTAGCTCACAAAACTCAGGGAAACAGCCGGGAATGGTGGCATACACCTTTATTCCCAGCACTAGGGAGACAGAGGCCGGCAGATTTCTGAGTTCGAGGCCAGCCTGGTCTACAGAGTGAGTGCCAAGACAGCCAGGACTACACAGAGAAACCACCCTGTTGCGAAACAACTCAGGGAAACATAATTTATGATTTGCTGGTTATTATAAAATCATATAATTATAAAAGGGATATTATAAAAGGTACAAATGAAGAGGTGCAGAGGTGTTGCGGGTATAGGGTTTTTACCTCAGTGTCTAGAGGATCTGACCTTCTGGGTTGTTATGGAGACTTTATTGTGTAGTCATGATTGAAGCATGTAGAAATATGACTGGACAAAAAGGAGTGTGATCTAAGGGAAACCCAGTGAAGGTTCTTGTTCTTGTTCCCCTGGACCTCTCTATGGCTTTTATTCTTTCTGGGTAGGAGCTGTTCCCTTGAAATGTGGTGTGAGGGGTGGTGGTCTTTGATCTACTGTCAGACAAATTAGAGCTGAGGACTTCTTTATGGTCATTTTCAAAGCTGGGGAGATAAAAGTCTATTTTGGTTTGCATGACTTACCTTGGGGAGAGGGAAATTATGGTCTTCCTTGTGGAGAAAAGGAGATGAAAGAGAGGAAAGATGAGCTCGGTCCTGTTCTCTGAGGCTTATTCTGGCCACTTAGGAAGAAACCATGGCTGTGTATGAGTAAAGAGCCAGGACGGTGGGCAAAATCCAAAATGTATCACAGTATCACAAGGACATGCATTATCAAATATGGCAATAAAATTATCTTAGTGTCAACTTTTGTGTTGGGCTCAGTTTTTATGTGAGACTCTGAATTCTAATAGGGATAAAGGTTAAGACTTTAGTTTTATGGATTTATTTTCAATTGGGGTTTCTACTCAGAATAAAAATAATTCTTTTTAAAATTCCCCTTCCCTTCTCTTCCCCTGCCTTCCCCTCTTGTTTTCTTCTTTTCTCTCCCCACCCACTCCCCCTCCCCTCCCCTCCCCTCCTTTCTTTCAGCAGGGTGTCTGTCCTGGGAATCATTCTGTAGAATCATCCTAACTTGCCTTTGCCTCCTTCCCAAGTGCTAAGATTAAAGGCATATGTCACCATTCCTCATGTCTCTCTCTTAAAGCAGAGTTGGGGTTTTATGAAATATAATTCTGCTTAAACATAAGGGTTAAGAGAGACACTTAGAGAGAAACAACGCCAGAAAGCATTAAGTGTGGGCTGAGAGACTGCATGATTGCTGCCCGTGCTTGGTAAATGGTGAGGAGAGGGAGGAGAAACACTGACTAGCCTCATTTCTAATGAGTTTGGACAAATTGTATAAGGACAGCTTTGAATTAAATTGTCTACAGTTTATTTAACTTAGCATTAACCCTTTCTGCTGAATACCCTGTTACATAATCAATTAAGAAAACAACTTAGCAAATCATTTTCTTTTTGGCTAAATGACATTAAAAGAACTGTTTCGTATTAAATACTTAAGTATGTTCCCTTAGTGCCCTGATTTGCAGTTTACTTAGATAATGCTAACTTGTAAGTAATTAATCCAGATGGCTAGCATTTTGAAAGATATAAAACCAAAACCTATTTCAGGGAGCTCTGAAGATCACTGTACTTACCATTGGATAAGATCCATTCTAATTAGTGACTTTCTCAGTTTGTTTTAGAAATTATTTTTTAACTGTAATTTTCTTGGTTTTTATCCAGGTTACAAAATGTCCTTCTATGCATGAGATCTACGGACTATATGTTCTTCAAGAACTGATCAGTGGTTTTCACCTTCTGGAAGAACACTAGAAGCATAAATATGGTGCCAAAACTCCTCATTCTCTGACTGTGGTGATTTGGACATACTTCTGTGTGGAGGAGAAGTATACACGCTGAGGTCACTCATTGTTCAGAGACTGTCGTGTAGGAACATGGACCATTCTAATAGGGAAAAGGATGATAGACAACGGACAACTAAAACCATGGCACAAAGGAATACACACTGTTCGAGACCATCTGGCACTTCAACATCCTCTGGGGTTCTCATGGTGGGACCCAACTTCAGGGTTGGCAAGAAGATAGGGTGTGGGAACTTCGGAGAGCTCAGATTAGGTAAGAGCTTGCTTATGGCTGAGGCTTTTACTAACAGCAGTAACATTCTCTGGTGTGTTTCATGATAAGCAGGTGATTAGGAACTTTCTCTTATGTAGGTCTTACTGGCATAAGAAATAAGGATTTTGCAAAGGAGTTATCAGTCATGATGCTATTTTTCAAGGCTTCCCTTTATGTGTGATAGGACTTTTAATTTTCTACCAATTTAGAGTTTATATTTATTAATATGTTAATATTAATATTTAAATTATTATTATTACTGGTTTTTCAAGACAGGGTAGCTCTTGCTGTTTCAGATCTTGCTTTGTAGACTAGGCTGGCCTTGAACTTAGCGATCTGCCTGCCTCTGTCTTGAGATTAAAGGAGTTCATCACCCTTCCTTGCTGTAAAATTTTTTCTATTTAATTTTGAGACACATTTTGCTGTGTAGCCCAGGCAGACCTTGGACTCATTATAAAGCCTACACAGGCCTCAAAGTTGTAACTCTTTTTACCCCAGCCTCCTATGTACTAGGGTTATAAGTGGACACTATCATGTCCAGCTCAAATATGAGTTTGTGAATAGGGGATAAATAATGACAGTTAGCCACCTGGAAGATGTGAGAGTAAGAAGAATGTATACTGGGAATGTATATGCTCTTTAATATGCTATGCTATATTAATGGAGAAATGGAATTTGTTAATTTGTTTTTGAGACAGGGTCTCACCATTCAGCCCTGGTTAGCCTAGAACTTACTATGTAGACCAGGTTAACCTAGGCCTTTTAAATATCCTCTGTCAAAATACCCTCCCCTCCTCTCAACCCACCAACAGTGCTAGGAGTACAGGCACAGGAAACAGAAAATAGACCATATAAAGTTAAGAAAGACCTTATATGTGGAGAATGTGAAAAGCTGAATCGTTTTTGTTTTGTTTTTTTAATCTTTATGTACATTTGTCTGTGTGGGTATATTCTGTGTATGTGCAGGTATCCAAAGGAAGTCAAAAAGAGGGCATTAGATCCTATGGAGCTAGAGTTACAGGTAGTTATGAGCCACCTTATATGTAGATGCTGGCAACTAAACTAGTGTCCTCTGGAAGAGCAGCAAGCACTCTTAACTGTTGAACCATTTTTCCAGCCTCTAAATAGTTGTTGAAGCTATGATTATTATGAAAATTAATCAAAATTTGGACCATTGTGAGGGTAGAAACATGAGATGATTGGGGTGTTTTGTTCTTAACCTCTGTTTTTGATAATTATGCAAAAGAAAGTGGAAAAATTATATACCTATGATTACCATTTTCAATCCTTAGTGAGACATCACTATACTAGCTATGTATCTCCAGGTACAGAAATGAATCGAAAGATGCTAAGAATGAAATCATTTTTAATTATAGAACACTAATAACCTGGAATTGAACCTAAGATAATAAAAAGGCCTTCATATTTAGAGAAGTGTTCATGTTCCAGTAGCTAAACTCGATGCTTCTGTGAATCGAAGGTGTGTAATTTCATACTGCATGCCTTCCTAGCAACTACTCAGTTGCTTCAGCAATTAGTTTTGCAAACATTCATTCATTTAATGAATTGACTTTGTTTTACCACCACCATACTGCTTGGATTAGATATGTTATGGAATAAGCATCCACAAAATTACTAGTGAAAGGCAGTTTCTAATGCATAAACTTGAGTATTCTGAGGGCCAGAAATGCCTTTATTTCTATGAAGATCAAGAAAACCCTCAGCTAGTGGAATTGGATATTTGTCTTCTTGAAGTCTAAGATTTATATTAAAAATTTACATGAAAATGGGAAAATCAAAAAGATAAATTTCTAGCCCCTTTCTTCTTTCAGAGTGCTAGATTTTTTTTTGTTGTTGTTTTGTTTTGTTTTCTCTGGTGAATCTAGGATAATTTTGACATTTCTTTTGTATTTTAATTAAAAATTGTCTCTTTGAAACTGGTGTGGAAGTTTAATCCCATGCCTTTAATCCCAGCACTTAGGAGACAGAGATAGGTGGATCTTTGAATTGAAGGCTAGCCTGATCTACAGATCAAGTTCCAGGACAGCAGAGCTGTACAGAGAAAGTGTTTAGAAAAACTGAGGGGGAATGGAGAGATTGCTTTCTCTCTGAAGCCCAACCTTTTGTCAGACTAAATACTCCTGCTTCAGCTTCCAACCTCCTGGGGTCATAGCCTGACACATCTTATTTTTACTTCCTTTGTAATTAGAGGAAAGAAGTTACCTTTCTTTTCAGCTGCTTTTATCCTTCTATGAGCCATAGAGTAGGCTGTGTAGAAAACAGAAAATGTAAAGTAGGAAAGATCACACACAAACACTAGCTAGGTACATCTCTACTTTAGCTCTGCACCTGCAGGATTCTTCTGTGTGGGGTATGTTGGTGTATGTATGTATACACACACACACACACACACACACACACACACACGTCTTTCACTGTGTACACATGGAGCTTTTGAGTTTTGAAAGGACAAAACTGTGTTAAGTCAGTTCTCTCTTTCCACTTTTATTTGAGTTCCAGTGAACAAACCTATGCTGTTAAGCTTGCATAGCAAGAACTTTACCTACTGCATTGATCACTATCCAAAGGAAAAGTGCACCTCTGTTTCCTGTCGTGACTTCTCTTTACTTGGTCTTTTTTTTTTTTTTTTCCTTTTCTATTTTTAATGTGATGCTTCATTTGCTCAGGCTGCTGTCCAATTGCTCTGCAGCCTAGATAGACCTTGGACCTCTGATTCTTGCCTTTATTTCCCAGATGTCATGGTGCCTCTCCTTTCGAGTGCAGGGATTTTTCTGAGTATGTTTCATTATTTATTAAGTAGATTGTCAAGATAGGTAGCTAGAAGGGACAAAGTATGCTTTCTTTGTTCTTTCCCTATGTGGCAATAGTAGTAAGCAGCAGTCTTATTGTTTGAGTATACAGAACACAAAGAAACAAACAAATAGTGGCAGGGTTCCCCCCTCCGCAAGTTCTTGTTTCTCCTTCATTAACTATGTAATATCTTGCCTCAGTCTTCCAAGTGCTAGAATTTTATGTGTGTGCTGCTACTCCTTGCCTTATCAGTATATTTTGATTCTCAACTGTTTCTTGAATATTTACTAATGTCAAGTCTAGGGAAGATTGCATAGAGTAGGATATGGTTTCTGTTTCTAAAGATACTATTGTCTCCTGATACAAAGGGAAAACCAAATTATAATACAAAACAATAAATATGATAACAAGTGTATAGAGACTACGTCTGCAGACATAAATGAAGGTTTCAGAAAGGGTTATTTATAATAGTACTTTTGCTGCTAGACATTAAGGAGGGACTCTGTCCAGTTGCAGGGTACAAAATTGCTAGGTGAGATTGCTCAGCAGATTATCAGTGCAGCAGATGATTATAAATAGCTGAGTCAAAAGATGTGAAGTCAAACAAAACAAAACAAAGCAATAGATGTGCTACTAGGTAAATTAGGACCAAATTGTGAAGTGTTTCTGTGACTCTGGGATAGAATCATGAAGGATCGTAAAGAGGGGAATGACATAGATCCATTCATATAGGAAAGAAGGTGACATAATCTAGTCATTGTGTTTCTTACTTTATTGTACTTTGTTCTGTTCCAGGATGTGGTTGTGTGTCAGCACTTTGTTTTTATATCCGTAACTCTTTTCATTATGTATGATATATAATGTATACTCAATAAAATGGCTGGCTGGGAGCCTGGAGAGATGGCTTAGAGCACTGGTTGCTTTTCAAGAGCAGGTTTGATTTCATTCAAGTGTAGTTTACAATTATCTCTAAGTCCAATTCCAGGAAGGTGGAACCTGCTTCTAGTCTCTGCAAACACCGTGTACATGTGGTGCAGGTAAAACACCCATAATCATTGAACAGATAGACGGATGTATGGATGGACGGATGTATGGATGGATGGATGGATAAGTAGGTAGGTAGGTAGGTAGATAGATAGATAGATAGATAGATAGATAGATCTAAGCCACTTCTCCAGGCCCCTAGCCAACCATTTTTTTTTTTAAAAGAAAAGGCTAAATGAATAAGCCAAGTTATCATCTAACTTTTGGCAGTAGCAAAAGAGATTAATTCAAAGCTAGCAGGAATTGATTACTAGTTCTTTGAGGGGAAAGGGTCAGTATTTACTAGCTTAAGGAGACCTTGTGAGTGAAGAAGACTTAATGAAGTTAGTAATAAAGGACTAGGGTGGGTAATAGGATAAATGTGTAAGATAGTTTGTGACTATCTTTAACTTTGACAAGTGTGTGGCACAGACTTAGTCCCTAAATTCCTATGTAACATGTGTTTCAATTATTGAAAAAATTTTGGCTTGATACAGGAATTAAGAAATCACCATAGCTTCTCTGACAGTGGTGGGGGCAGGCCTTTAATCGCAGCTCTCAGGAGGTAGAGGCAGGCAGATCTCTGTGAGTTTGAAGCAAGACTCATGTACAGAGCTGGTTCCAGGACAGCCAGGGCTACATAGAGAAACCCTGTCTCAAAGAAAAACAAAAACCAAAACCAAAACAACAAATAAAAAAGAAAAGAAAGAAAGAAGTCACCATGGTGGCTGGTGAGATAGCTAAGTTTAGGAGGGTCTACTGCTCTTGCAGAAGACCCAGATTTGTTTCCCAGGACCCACACTGGTGGTTCCTAACTTCCTATTAAACTCCAGCTCTAGGGAAGTCAATGCCCTTTGGCTTCTTCAGGCATATGCACGTCTGTAGTATACATAAACTCACACATGTGCGCACACACGTGCATACTTGCACACAGTCGGAATTAATGTGTGGGAACGGCTCAGCTAGAGTAGGAGTTCCTGAGCTTCTCCCTCTGTGCTGGCATTTTGTTTTCACCCTAACTTGTGCATGCAGTCATAGTTGCTGGAATTTTATACTTACAATTTGTATTTATAACTACCTTATCACATTGGGCAAATACTACAGACATACAGACATTTACTTCTGGCGCCTAGGATTTTTCTATCCCCTCTTCTGTGATGTTCTCTTAACCTTGAGGGGGAGGTATAGTATAAATGTCTGATTTAGAGTTGAACACTCCACAGTCTGTTCTCTGCAATGTGACCAGTTGTGGTGTCTATATCAATCGCATCTATTAAAATTAGAACCTTCACTGATGATGTTTGAGAAATGCTCAAACCTGTACATAAGAACTTAGGCAGCAGGCCATTTAGAATAGTATGAGGTTCTCTCCTACATCCTGTGACCTGGTCAGCCCTCAGTTTTGGCCCTAGTTAACAGTACCAGGCAGGCATGACACCTGTCTTGTGGAGCATGCTTTGAGTCCATCAGAGAAGTACTGGTTACTCCCATAATATCTAAGCCACTGTTACACTAGTGGACACGTCTTTCCAGGACAGTCACTATTGTAGCTCATAGGGTTCACAGCTGTATAAGCTGGTTATTACTTTTCTTCCACAGCAGTATGCATAGATGAGAGAACAGGACAGAGGAGATAGGAAGGGATAGATAGTTAATACTAAGGACAATTGATAAAGCCATATGGAAACTTTACACACTTATACACATGCACATGTGCACGCACGCGTGGGCACACACACACACCTGTGTGTATGGTATTAAATGGTACTACCTTATAAGAGTACTTTTAAAAAAACATAAAGAGCTCTTCTTAAACTCAACAATAAATTAAAAGACAGCCCATTAAAATTAGCAAAGTTAAGTGTGGCTGGAGAGATTATGTAGCACTTAAGAGCACATACGTACGTACGTGTGTGCTCTCTGTGGACCCAGGTTTAGTTTTCTGTATTCATTTTGGTTTCCTCACAGCCTCCTGTAACTCCAGATCCAAAGGATCCAATGCCTCTAGTGTAAGCATGTACACACACACACACACACACACACACACACACACACACAATTAAAAATAAGTCTTTTAAAAGATGAACAAATGATTTGAATATACTTTAATTCAATATTTTGAAATTGGAAGATAAACACATGAAAAGTGTTCAACTTCTTTAGTCATCGAGGAAATACAGATGAAAACTACTTCAAACTTACCAACTCTGGAAAGAATTAGTGTTTGCTGGAAAGACTAGATAGAGATTGGACTGCTTATACAGTGATATTGGGAAAGTAAAATGGCATAGCCACTTTTGAAGATAGTCTGGTTAAAGATGTTTAGATGTTAAAAACAATTCAAATATCTTTCATCTAAGAAGACATGACAAAATATCTGACATAAGATGTTTATGGAGGGAAAGAGGAGGAAAAGAGAAAAGCTTTCCTTTAGCTCCGTTTCAGAGGCCAAGTAGCATACATAGTATAGGCTTGATGCCTCGACCCCTGGCTCCCTTGCAGATGGTATTTGCTAGAGTTAAAAGCACTAGGAGTTATATGTAACCATCCTTGTATGAGAACTTCAAGGCTCTCAAGTAAACTACTTTCCAAGACGATGCCCTCAATAATCTAAAGATATCAGTAAGCCCCATCTCAAAGCTTCTACAGCCTCTCCAAATAACCAGACTTTCAGTACATAGGCTTTGCAGGACAGGGTTAATTATATCATAGCATGTGATCACAAGCCCTGTAGGTCACAACCCCTCTGGCAAATCTGTCTCCAAAAAATATTTACATTATGACTCATAAATAGCAAATTTATAGTTATAAAGTAGCAACAAAAATAATTTTATGGGGCTGGAGAGATGGCTCAGTGGTTAAGAGCACTGGCTGCTCTTCCAGAGGTCCTGAGTTCAATTCCCAGCAACCACATTGTGGCTGACATCCATCTGTAATGGGATCTGATGTCCTCTTCTGGTGTGTCTGAAGACAGTTACAGTGTACTCATATAAATAAATAAACCTTTAAACAAATTCTAATCGGGGGGGGGGGGTCCCCACGACATGAGAATTGTAGTGAAGAATTGCAGCACTCAGAAGCTGAGGTTGAGAAGCACGGGCACAGATAAACAACTCTGTGTTATTTATCTAGTTAAGAGAATGAACAGGAGCTGGGGGTGTAACTTAGTTTGTAGAGTGCTTGCCTTGCAGGCTCAGGGCCCAAGTTTTGAGGCCCCAGCATGAGTGTGATTTACACACCTATAATCCCAGGGTTTCTCTGTGGAGCCCTGGCTGTCCTTGAACTTACTCTGTAGACTAGGCTGGCTTCCAACTAACAGAGATCCACTCCACTTGCCCCTGCCTCCCGCTTTTTTTTTTTTTTTTTTTTTTTTTTTTTTTTTGAGTGTTTGATTCTTTAGGAACGTCTTAGAAACTAGACTGACCCCTGTTGTAAGCTTTTTATCACAAAATGAAGTAATTGACACTGATTTTCAATCAGGTTTTATAGATAACTTTTCTGACCATTAGTTACATGAAAAAATAAATACTATAATCCCATACACATAAAATGTATATGCCTGAAATAAAAATTTCTCAAAATAATGTCTGTTTTTACTAAATATTTTTCTCCAAAGAATGCCCTGAGGCTAGATATGTTGCTGGGTTATAGAACGACTGATGGCTTGTCATATGTGAACCCTGAGTTCATCCCCCATTGCATCAATGATAGTAAAATGAATGTGCTAAGATCTTTAAAAATAAAGGTGGTGGTGGCGCATGCCTTCAATCCCAGCACTTGGGAGGCAGAGACAGGCAGACTTCTGAGTTCAAGGCCAGCCTAGTCTACAGAATGAGTTCCAGGACAGCCAGGGCTATACAGAGAAACTGTCTTGAAAAACAAACAAACAAACAAACAAACAAGTAAGTGTATGTGAAAGCCAAGTATAGTGGCGTACACCTGTATCATACCACTTGCAGTAGCAGTATTAAAGATATATCTCAGGTGGTAGAGTGTACCTATAAGCTAGGTATGGTGGGCACAGCCTATAATCTCAGCACTTAGGAGATAGAGACAGAAGACCAGGCCATCCATCTTTGACAGCATAATGAATTCAAAGCCAGTATGGGATATATGAGACACTCTCTCAAAACCTAACCTAACCAAAAAGACAAAGGTTAGCTGTAGCTCAGTAGTAGAGTACTTGCGTAGCATCCATGAGGCTTTGGGTTCAATCCCCAGTATTGCAAAAAAAAAAGTAATACTTGGTTTTTTGTTTTATTTGTTGTTGGTTTGGTTTTATGTGTATGAGTATTTTGTCTGAATGACTGTGCCTAATGCCCACAGAAGAATTGAATTCTCCTGGAACCAGCATTATGGATGACTGTAAGCCACCGTGTTGGTGTTGGGAACTAAGTACAAGTACTAAGAACTAAAGAACAAGTACTCTTAACTGCTGAGCCATCTCTCCAGCCCAGTGCTATTATTGATAACCATTTTTTTTTTTAGATTTATTTATTTTGAGTGTTCTATCTCTAGGTACACTTTTATGCCAGAAGAAGGCATCAGATCACATTACAGATAGTTGTGAGCCACCATGTGGTTGCTGGGGATTAGACTCAGGACCCCCAGAAAAGCAGTGCTCTTAACTGCTGAGCCATCTCTCCAGCTGCAAAAAGCTTTTGAAAATTTGAAATTCCCGGGGCCTAGCAAACACATAAGTGGATGCTCACAGTCAGCTATTGGATGGATCACAGGGCCCCCAATGGAGGAGCTAGAGAAAGTATCCAAGGAGCTAAAGAGATCTGCAACCCTGTAGGTGCAACATTATGAACTAACCCCGGAGCTCTTGACTCTAGCTACATATGTATCAAAAGATGGCCACTGGAAAGAGAGGCCCATTGGACACACAAACTTTATATGCCCCAGTACAGGGGAATGCCAGGGTCAAAAAAAATGGGAATGGGTGGGTAGGGAAGTGGGGGGGAGGGTATGGGGGACTTTTGGGATAGCATTGGAAATGTCATTGAGGAAAATACGTAATAAAAAAAAAAAAGAAAATTTGAAACTCAAAAATTGAGAAATTGGCATATAAATTATCCTTAAAATTAACTGATCATTATTTGAGAAAAATTTAACATTGTAGTACCAATCTTTGCCTTAATCATCCTGTACACATAAAGAGATGATCGATCTCTGGGTGGGACTGGAGGGAGCAGTGGACTAATTGCCCTCTTTTCACTAAGTAGAATGGTAACTATTCATAGGTATGCAGAAGTATTTACTTATTCTCCATGCTAATTGCCTGACTGACTGACTGCCCACCTTCCCTTCCTTCCTTCCTTCAGTGTGTGTGTGTGTGTATGTGTGTGTGTGTACACGTACATGGACACACATGCCCCTCTCTTGAAAAGACTAGAAGAGACCAATGGATCCCCTAAACTGGAGTTAGGGGTAGTTAGTTGTTAGCCACTTAACGTGGATGCTAAGAACTGAACTTTGGTCCTTCCTGCTCTGCTCTTATTTGCTGAGCTTTCCAGCTTCTGCCTCAATTTCTTCTTGCTGGATTTTAAGAAATAAAGGTTAGGTAGTAATTTATATATGTACTGCTTCCACTGTAGGGCAAGAAAGCTTGACAGCTAGAAAGATGATTAAACCCTTTATGTTTCCTTAATTGTGTGACTCTTGACTAAGAGCTACTGATTCTTTGAGAAATGCTGTCTTACTGGAGCTTTCAGTAAATGTAGCCTGTAGGTAACTCACTGAATCAGGAAGTTTTCCTTCAGATGTTTTAATGTCAGTAGCATATCTAGGCTGCTTCTTAGAGAAGCTGAGTTTTTAGTTAAAAGTGCTCCAAAACTTGTAAATACAGTTTCTCTGTCATTAATGATAGAGCCTAGAACAAAAAGTTAAACCTGTAGATTTTATGCAGTGGCTACTAAAGCTTTGAGTGCTTGGTATCATGCCAGCTCATTCATAGATTTTCAGTCCATTAAGCTGCGTACCTTTTCTCACAGTTATTGATACATTTTATGTATATGTTTAGTTGAAGTAGTTATTAATTTTAAAAGGATAGAACTTTGACCCACAAATCTTTGTCATTAAATTCTTCCAGTGCAACATTTCTGAGTACAGTATATTCACTGAGCATATTGACTGAATGATTGAACTTCTAAATGTCTGTATTTCCTGTTGGCTTATACAATTTTTTTTAATTACAAACTTTATCTATTTTGTCTATCGGGTGGGGCATGTGCCACTGTGTACATGTGGAAGTCACAGATTTTTGTTGTCCCCTTTGCTAGGTGGGCTCTAGGTATCTTAACTCAGGTCATCTGGCTTGGTGGCAGGCGCTTTTACTGCATGAGCCCTCTCACCAGCCCCTGTTCAATCTTCATGATGCCTTTGCCCCCTGGCAAAGGAATTGATTTAAACAGTGCTTGGCCCAGGACAATTATTGCATCACCTCCAGTGTTCTTTAGCTATTAAATAAGAGAATAACATTTATTCAGTTCTTTTGGCATTCTTAGAAAAAGTAAACAAGCACAAACCAGTCAGCATTTTATAGTGTATCAACAATCATACCTAAAGTTGAGTTTATGCTTGTGTTCCCTTAGAAGGCATAAAGAACCAACCTTCCCCCCACCCCAAATAGGGCACTGAGAGGCTCAAGAAACCATCAAGAACTCGTCAGGGTGGCCTGATGATTTTATTGGGGTTACTTACAACAGCATGGATAACTAGATAACTAGCTGGATAATACTTTACCAGAAGGTCCCAATTCTGGAGAGCTGTGTCACTGTAGTCTTAACTCCTAGGCAACCTCTATCTTTAAATCACTTGTCACCCTGTCCCCTCGGACCACACAGAGCTGCAGGGAGTGAGGAGAGTGGTAGTGACTGGAATCTCCAGAAGACCTCCTCTACCTTCTTTCTACCAGGGAATGTTAGCAGCCCTGTTATTATTGCCATATGTGTAGCTGTCACTGTATCGCTTACTTTTCTTGTCCAGATGACTGGAGACCAAGGTATTCATAAGTCATAAGAGTCATTCTTCATGATGGCAGATGGTCTTGTCATGTCTGCAGGAAATAGCTTCACTTCAACATTTAGTAAATTTTTTAAATATAAAATTGAATCATCTGAGAAGAACTTCATAATCAATCGCTTTCCAGTTTAGAGAGAACTGAAGAAAAGCACACTGATTATGCTCCTCTTCTGACTTTTCTGCTCTCCACTCACTAAGAGCATCTCCCCCCCCACAACACACACACCCATCCCCACACATACCCATCTCCTTGCTCCTTTGATCTTTGTCCTTCTAGATAGGATCTCACGTAGCCCCTAAACTCAAGATCCTGTTGTCTTTACTCTTTGTGCACTAGATAAAGGGGTGGGCTGCCACACTTAGCATGAGGACACAACTTTAGCCTTATTTTCTTATCCCCTATTAAATGTTAACTGGGGGTACTTATTTTTTCTCTTCAAAATACCTGAAATATTTTATTTGTTTTAGTTTTTTTAGAGGGGGCTGTTACCTCATACTTAAAATAATAATGAAAATGAGATTTATTTAATACTTTTCAGTTTACAGAGGACTTTCACGTGCTCTAGCTCATAATCCTTGTAATCATCCTGTGCCAGAAATGTGGTTCTCTAAGTGCTCTGCTCGGAGAATGCCCTGTGTTTCACCCTAGTTGTTCTCTTTTATCTTATACTGTAGGGCCAAGATAATACTTTTAAAATACCACTTGATTTTCTCTTAGCATAAGACTACTGGTGATTCTCAGCAAGTTGAATAATGAAATAAAAACATACCCATATGTTAGTTTCTCATAAAGAGCATACAAGACGAGAGGTTTATCTAGTTCATGGTTCCAAATGCTTCAGTCCATAATTCCCTGCGTTTGTTGGTATTGTCTGATGAAAAAAGAACAGATGACTAAATTGTATAGTGCAGCAGAGCTGTGCACCTCATTGGGTCTGGAAGAAAAAAAGCCAGAGGAGGGGAAGATGGATGGATGGATGGATGGATGGATGGATGGATTCCAGGAGCTAGATAGTAGACCATTCAAAACTATGTCCTGATGATCAACTTCCTCTCATTAGGCTCCATTTTCTAATTTTTACTACCTGTCAATAGTGCCATCAAATTATGAATCTACCTCTGAACTAATCCATTGATAAGTCAGCCTCCTCTGATCCAATCACCTCCTAGTAATTGGACCCACCAACTAGGACTAAGTCAGTTTGGTTCACTTTAGCAAGCATCTGTTACTATATGTTAGATACTGTACTTGTTACTGGGGATATAAATATTGATGGGGTAGAGATGTAGCTTAATGACAAGCCTAAAAGACAGTGAATGTTCTCTCTCTCTCTCTCTCTCTCTCTCTCTCTCTCTCTCTCTCTCTCTCTCTCTCTCTCATGCTTGTGCACGTGCATGCATGCGCACACACACACACACACCATTTTTGTGCTCAGGAAACATACTGTCTCCCTAAGGTAGAAAAAAATATATGTAACATACCTGACATATACCTGTCATTCTGGTCTGAAGAGGCTGAGGCAGAAAGATTGTTATGAGTGCAAGTTTAGCCTGATCTACATTTTGAGACCCTGTCTTCCAGATAGATAGATAAATAGATAGATAGATAGATAGATAGATAGATAGATAGATAGATAGATAGATAGATAGATAGATAGATAAGCAGGCCTGGTTTTACTTGCCTTCAGTACCAGCACTAGGGTGGCTAAGGCATGTAGATCTCTGAGTTGAAAGCTACCCTGGTCTATATAGCCAAGCCAGACTGTAAAGAGATCCTGTCTTAAGAAACAACAACAAATATAAATTGACACATTACAATTTACAATTTTCTAGAAACTAGGTGTTCATTTGTGTTATTAAGCTTCTTGAATCTTGTATAAAAGCTAGTTTCTTATCACCCAGGTGAAACCCTATGCCACTTTAAGATTTTCTAAGGAAGATTCCCCCCCTCCCCCAGGCTAGGGATGTAGTTTAGTAGTAGCACAGGTCATGCTTAGCACGTGGAAGACCCCGAATTCTATCCCCCATATGTCAACACGCACAAGAGGAAATACCCCTAAACACAATCTGATCCTGTGACATGCTAGAAAAATGTAGAATCTGATATCTGACTAGTCCCAGACAACTAGAGAATGTGGTACATGAGAAGAAATGGAAGGACGCCAGAGATGATCAGTAGAGGAAGCCTGTGGATGGCCTTGGCTAGCCTTCCTCTGCAGTATGCACACCTCAGAGCATATTGTCATAGGTCAGGGCCTCTGTGTACTAAGCTGCAGAACATATAAGACACATTATTCTTGGAACCTTTTTTTTTTTTACTTGTAGATTTAAGGAAAAATATTTATATTGAAATGAATCTATAGTATCATAAAAATCACACATCTTTTTTAAAAATGCAAGTGTTCAAAGAAATCAAAGGTTCCTTTCTTTCTTTTGAGGTAGGGTAAGGCCTTACTATATAGCTCCATGTGGCCTGGAACTGCTGATGTAGACCAAACTGTCCTTGAACTCATACAGATCCACCTGCCCTCTGACTTCCCACTCCTAGAGTTTAAAGGTATGTGTCACTATGCCCTACCTGGAATTCTTTTTCTGTTTTAAATATAAGAAGTAACCTTTATTCTTCAGGTTACTTGACTTTCTTACTTGAAATGTTTGTACCCAAACATACTTTCCCCTATTTTTCAGATTCTTCTATGTACTTGTTCATATTTTTGTCCTAGCATCATCTCATTATATAATTTATTGGCTGGGTTTTTAATCACATACACTGGACTGCATGAGCAGCTAGGGCATATTCTCTAATGTTGGAGAACTGCCCGTGGCTCATCTTGGATGGATGGTGCTTGTATGTGGTGGGTAGTAAGACATTCAGAGGCATCCCTTTACTTCCGCTCTCCTACTTTGCAGTTAGCTCTTATGCTGCCGCATACATAATCATTCAGAGTTGTAGATCTGATATGTGATCATTCTACCTCCAAATCTTCTGCTTTAAATCTAGAATGGTATTGAGGTTTTCCTACGACAGCTATAACTTTTCCAGTTTTTGCTGTAACCACTCCTTGTCAGTCTCCATTCGTCCCTGATGTCACTAAACTTAAGGACTACACCACTCTGAGTCTGTAGCTTCTTCGGCTTCATTTTTGTTTGCTTTTGCAGTTTCCTCTTCCTGAAATGATCTTACCCAGTCTTCAGCTCTTAAAATACTGCTTGCTCTTTGAGATTTTTGTGGAGGAGGGAAGTCAAAGAGAGAAAATTGAACTCCTGAGACTCCTTCCCTGGTCCTTCTGTCACCTACAGTCATTTCTCTTTGTTCACAGTGGTATCCAGGTTTGTTCCTTTGCTGAATGTGACTACCACCTTGGTTCACCTTAAATATTCACCTCTTGTTTCCTCTTCCCTCTTAACTCCCAGATGAGAGTTTAATTTTTTTTCTAGAGATGGGAGGAAGTTTGAGACAGGAGCTCATGTAGTCCAGGCTGGCCTTAAACTCAACAAGTAGCCAAGGATGACCTTGAATTCCTGATTTTCCTACTCTAACCTTCACGAAGTTTAAATTTCTATCTTTGAGATTGTGGCATTTCTTCTCAGTTGACTTAATGCCCTAATAACTGAGAAATAATAAGGTTGCATGTTTGTGGGGGCATAAAGGAGAGAAGAGGGGGTGGATTTGGTTGGTTTGTTCCTTTTTTAAAACAAAACAAAACAGTTTCTTGTACAGCTTACATTTTTAGATTCTTAGCCTGTTTTCTGTTCTAGCCCTGCTGGTTCTCATTATCTCTGTTTAGCTTTTCACTTAGCTCTGGCTTCCTGTACTGAGCCCAGTTAGAAAAGCCACCTTTCTCATGACCTTCTAAGCTAATATCACTAAATATATACATTCTCTTTTTCCCTTAGGTAAAAATCTCTACACCAATGAATATGTAGCCATTAAACTGGTGAGTAGACCGTGTGCTGTGGTCTTTGTGTTTGGTGTTTTCATTGCTAACGTCTTCTTACAGGAAGTCTTTATAAGCAGTCACAATAATGCTGCTATTTTTACTGTGCATATGATGCCAGATAGCCATTTTTTCTCCATTAGGATGTTATAATGATAAATCAGTATAAGTGCATGTTGTATAAATGGTATACTAACTGAAGTGCTAGCAAAGATTCGTCAAAAGTTAATTGATTAAAGCTGAAAGAACAAGTAATTCTCTGGACTCTCTTTCATGGTTCCAACCTAATTTTGCTACTGTTTTTAGATTTATTTTATGGGTGTGGGTGTTTTGACTATGTGTGTGTGTGTGTGTGTGTGCATGCCCACTCTTGAATGTGTGCGTGTCTGGTGCCCATGGAGGCTGGAAGAGGGTATCCCTGTTTCCTAGAACTGGAGGTAATGGATGATTGTAGATTCTGTTGTTGATGCTGAGAATTGAACCTGGGTTATCTGCAAGAATAACAAGTACTCTTTAAACCACTGAACATTTCTCTGGAGCCTCTTGACATCAATTTTTTAAATGTAAGGTATTAATTAATATATTTAACAGAAAAAAACAAACAAACCAAATCTGACAATTGATGTTTCAAAGCAGTGGTTCTCAACCTTTCTAATGTTGTGACCCTTTAATACAGTTCCTCGTATTGTGGTGACCCCAACCATAAAATTATTTTTATTGCTACTTCATAATTATAATTTTGCTACCACTATAAATCATAATTAAATATTTTTGGAATTAGAGGTTTGTCAAAGGGGTCAAGACACCCAGGTTTAGAACCACTGCTTTAAAAACCTGTCTAGACAGGTACAGCCAGCACACGTTTTTCAACACATGGTTTTTGGTTATTGGTTGGTTGATTGGTTGGTTTTGGTTTTTCAAAACATGAATTCCTTTGGTAACAGCCCTGGAACTTGCATTGGAAACCAAGCTATCCTTGAGCTCACAGAGTGCTGGCATTAAAGGCTTGAGCCACCATGCCTGGTTTCTGCACATACTTTTAATTCCAGCATTTGAAAGGAGAATGAGGATTTCGGTGTCATACTCAGATATATATTGATTTTGAGTTTAAGGCAGAAGCAGGTAGATCTCTGTGTGTTAGAAGCCAGCCTGGTCTTCATAGTGCCAGGGCAGGCAGGGCTACAAAGGTGAGACCTTGTCTTCAAAACAAAACAAGACAAAACAAAAAGTTGTTAAACTGGTTATGGTCATGCATTTCTTTATCTCCAAGGATTGGAGGGCAGAGGCAAGAGATCAGGAACTCAGTATCTTTCTAAGATGTATAGCTATTTAGAGGTTAGCTTGTGCCTGGAGACTCAAGAAACAAACAAAATTCCCACAGAAACATCCTCTCCTGTTCTGATTAGTCTTTGTATTGTCTTTAGCTTGTCAGTTTGTGGGCTTGTTAGGATTCTTCTGTGGAAGAGTTGGTGTTGCCAGGTTAGTTTCTCTACTAAGGAGAAAACAGGTACTGATATTTAAAACAAGAGGCTTCACTGAAGCTCTCCTGGCTCTGTCCCTTTTTGAGCTGTTTCATGTAACTCAGGCTGGTCTTAAACTCCATGTATACCTGAGGATCACAGTGAAAGCCTGGTCTCCCTCCTCCTCCTCCTTTTTTTATTCTTGCTGAAACAGGATCTCACTTTGTAGCCCTGGTTGACCATAAATTTATGGCAACCCTTGTGCTGAAGCACCCTTAGTGCTGGGATTACAGGCAGCTCCATTTGCTTTGCTTTTGTCTTTGACTTAGAGTTCTTGGTGGAGAAATTAGAGCAGGAAGAGGTAGAACATGCAGTGATGCAGGGCACACATCTTCTGAGATGGGTGAGTGAGAGATCAGCTACCTGCTTTCTGTAGAGGGATTTAGTTCTGGGCCGTGTTCTCTAGTGCATTTGCCTTTGACTTTCTGTTTCACACAGACTAACCTTTAATTATCTCAGGCTATTTAACAGGAAGAAAGAGTCCATATAACACTTGAATCCAATAGTATCAGTGCCCACTTGTAACCCCAGCACTAAAGCAGTGGTATTGTAAGTTTGAAGTCAGCCTGGGCTATATAGTAAGTATAGTGAGTCCCAGTTTCAATAAACTAAACACACACACACCAACCACAAAAACAAAGAAAACTAAAACAATGTAAAAACTTGTCCTTTTAAAATTTTGTGTCCCTATTATATACTTAACACTTTTATGAAACTTCATTCTGCTTTGTTTGCCAAAACAGAAAGTAGAATTAGGACTAGGGCTATAGCTCAGTGGTAGAGTTTGTATTTAACATGAGTTAGAGGAAGACAGAGGAAGGTAGGAGAGACTGTTTAGAGCATAGCAATTCCATCTGTACATCTCATCCCTTGGTGTTGAACTTATTCAAGGGACAAAGAACAATAGTAATTGATCTCCTTTCACTGTAAGCAACATTTTTGTGAAGTATCAAGATCCTGTAAGACAGCCATCTGTCATTTGGGCTAGGATTTCAGGCAGGCTCCTGTGTTCCAGAAAAGCCATGATTCTGGCAGATGGCCAGCCCTCTGGTCACAGGCACTCACATCTGCCACAAAACTGCAAGAAACTTGATACTACCAATTTTGTTGTTGTTTTTCAAAACAAAGTTTCTCTGTGTAGCCCTAGCTGTCCTGGAACTCAGTCTGCAGGCTAGGCACTCAAGGAGCCTCCTGCCTCTGCCTCCAGAGTATGTGCCACAAGTCTGGTACTGCTGTTGCAACTCTTTGTTTAGATCTTCATTGTAGCTCTTGCCTTTAAATTTTTAAGAACTTTTAAAAGTTCACAAAGTAGGGCCATTTAGGGCATCTCAGAAGGTAAAAGTGCTTGCCATGCAGTCTAGACAACCTGAGTTCAATACCCAGAACCTGTATAAATGTGGAAGTAAAGAACTCCCGCCAGGCAGTGGTGGCACACACCTTTAATCCCAGCACTTGGGAGGTGGAGGCAGGCAGCTTTCTGAGTTCAAGGCCAGCCTGGTCTATAGAGTGAGTTCCAGGACAGCCAGGGCTACACAGAGAAACCCTGTCTCGAAAAAACCAAAACAAAACAAAACAAAGAACTCCCAACAGTAATTCCCAAAGTGTTGTCCTGCCTACACCCCTCTTTCTTTCTCTTGTGCACATGCACCCCTCCCTTATACACACCTAACAATGAAGAAGGAGAAGAAAAGAAGAGATGAGTGAAGACTGTTTAAAAATATGCTAAGTAGGGGCTGCAGAAGTGTCTGAATCGTAAAAAGCACTTGCTGAAGTTCAGTTCCCAGCACTCGTGTCAGGTGATTCACAGCTGTCTTGAACTCCAGCTGCTTCTTCTGTCCTTCATGGGCAACGGTACATATATCCATCCATCCATACATACATACATACATACATACATACATACATACATACATACATACAGAGATGCAAACACATGAATAAAAATGAAGTAGATCTTAAACACATATGCAGAGTAACCAGACATGGCGGCTCCCAATTGTAATTTCACTTGGCAGGTGAAGCAGAAGGATCATTAAAAGTTCTAGGTCATTCTGGTTACAGAATGAGGGATATTATCGAAAACAAAACAAGGGGCTAGAGAGATGGCTAAGAGCACTGAGTGCTCTTCTAGAGATCCTGAGTTCAATCCCCAGCAATTACATGGTGGCTCGAAACCATCTGTAATGGAGTCTGATGCCTTCTTCTGGTGTGTCTGAAGACAGCTACAGTGTACGCATATATATATATATATATAATAAATAATTCTTTAAAACAAACAAAAAACAGTGTGGGTGTCTATCTCATGGCTTCAGTCCCAGTACTCAAGAGGTAGAGAGAGGAAGATTTGGATTTCAAGGTCGTCCTCAGCTACTTACCAAGTTCAAGGGTAGCCTAAGCTACATGAGATCCTGTCTTAAAAAATAGAAAAAGTATCTAAATGTATATATATACGTACAAAGTAAAAACAAAATAGTGGGCTGTATTTTTATTAATTAAACCCCTTATGTTTGCCGTTCTCTCGGGCTCATCTCTGGAGGCAGGCAGTGCTCTCCTGCTCTACATCCGACTCCTCTGTCCTCTTTGTTTTTCATGAAATCATTGGTGGTGATTTTGCTATTAGTCACATTCTGTAACTGGCTACTTTATTGGTGATAAAGTAGATGACCTTTCCCCAGAGGAAGAGTGCAGGAAGGTAGCTATCATTGTATTGGTATTGTGTGCTTTTCTCTTCACTATGACTATCTCAGGAGGCACACACTTCAATGCTAGTTAATGTTGAGTGCTGTGAAGTCTTTAATGGAATGCCTTGAGGGTAGAAAGATCCAAATTTATTTACCTTATCTTAGAAGTAACAGGTGAATGAATTAGGTAATTTGAAAGAAGCTTCAGAGTTCTGTGATTTATAGAGTCTATGTCCTAAGAAAATATAGACTTTTTTGTTAAACAATAATTTTTTGCATTTTTTGAAATAGTAGATATGTTTTTAAATGTTGATACTACAAAAGTATGATAAATGTTTGAGGAGATGGGATGTAGATCAATTGGTAGAAGGCTTATCTAACATGCATGAAGTCCTGATTTTAATTACCCTACACCACATAAAACCAGTTGTGGTGCCACAAGCTTATAATCTATACCAAGAAGTAGAAATGATTGACTACAGCATTTTCAATTGCACCATGCTTGCTATCTATCTATCTATCTATCTATCTATCTATCTATCTATCTATCTATCTATCTTGTTTTCTGAGGTGATCTCTCATGTAGTTTAAACTTGTTATGTAGCCAAGGATAACCTTGAACTCCTGATCTTCCTGACTCCAATTCCTGAGTGCTGAGAAAGTGGAAGTGCTGGCGGCTGCAGCGTTTTAAATTAAGGCTGGCAAGCAACAGGGTTTGAGTTTCTCCATGGTGCTCATTCACCAGCCCTACCTTTCTGCTTTGGCAGTAAGCATCCTAGTTGAGTGTGTGTGTTTAAGAAGTTTTGCTTGGGGGCTGGTGAGATGGCTCAGTGGGTAAGAGCACCCGACTGTTCTTCCAAAGGTCCGGAGTTCAAATCCCAGCAACCACATGGTGGCTCACAACCATCCGTAACGAGATCTGACTCCCTCTTCTGGAGTGTCTGAAGACAGCTACAGTGTACTTACATATAATAAATAAATAAATCTTTAAAAAAAAAAAAAAAAAAAAAAAAAAAGAAGTTTTGCTTGCTGTGGTTGTTTTAGTTTTGTTTTTTAGCAAGGGTCTTATTCAATAGCCCAGACTGCCCTCCATGTAGTGGGCCATGTCCTAAACCAAGACCCTCCTCAATACTAAGGTTATAGAGATTATAAGCATGCTTGGCTTGATAATTAGTTTTGGTTGGTTGGATGGTTGAGGTATTTGTGTGTCTGTGGGGGGGTCTTTGCTTTGTTTTAAGACAGAGTCTCCTATAACTCTGGCAGGCTTGATTTTTGATCTGTATTCCAAACTCAGAGATCTGCCTGCCTCTTAAAGGCAGGTGGCATCACACCTGGGCGATAATTTAAAAATAAATAAGAACGAACTACGCTGTGATGGTTTTCACCTATCATCTATGTACCAGATTGTCAAGAAGCTCTTTTATCTTTTATCTTTTAGGCTAAATAGCCTTTGGTTGCCTTGTTAGCTATTTGCCAATACTACACATCTGTTTAGACCAGTTAATCACTCAATTCTTAGGTGTGACAGAGTAATGTGTGGTGGCTTGCCTGCTTTATAAAGATTTTGAAACTCCCTCATTGTTGACTATTGTTTCTATTCTGTAGGGTTGTGTTGTTGTTTTTAGTCAGAGTCTCACTTTGTAGTCCAGGGTGGCCTGTAACTCATTATATAACTCAAGCTAGGCTCAGACTGTGGATGAACTTCTTGCCTCGGCCTTGACAACATGAACCACTGTGCTTGACAAAAGAGTCCAAATTTTGTTGGAAAGACTGATACCAACCACATGGTTGTTTTGGGTTTTTTATCGTTAGTTGTTTCTATACATGGAATTTAGATTAAAAAGAGAAAAAAACAACACATAAATTAAAAGGTGAACTTTTTGGGAAAATAAAGGAACCTGTGGATGATAGAGTGGGCAGTGGTGTGTGTGTGTGTGTGTGTGTGTGTGTGTGTGTGAGAATTTCCATTAGAAATGCATATATGAATATGGCATAATCTATTATTTTATCCTATTAACATGTATTAATAAGATCTTTGAAAAGCCTTCTTCCTAAATAAGAAAGGAAATTACTGTTACTGACAATTAACACATGCAAGCAGGTGTGGTGATGTATGCCATTAATCTCATCACTAAGGCAGAGGCAGGTAGATCTCTGTGAATTCAAGGACAGCCAGAACTACATAGGAAGACCCTTTCTTAAAGTAAACAAACAAAAAAGTGAACACCACATTAATCAAAGTTACTGATTTATGTTGCATTTTACAGTCCCTAATTCCTGCAAGGTTAATGTTCATAATGTTGAAAACAGCAAGCATATGCATACACAAGAATGTATTTTAACCAGTAGAACTGTTCATACCTCACACACATAGTAAATAGCAAATAAAGTCAGATCTCCTTCGTATAAAATGATCTGTATAATAGATACAGATAAGTTCTTGGAGCCAGGCATTGTGGTACACACCTGATCCTAGCAATTGGGATACTAAGACAGATTTCCAAGTTTGAGGCCAGCCTGGACTATGTAGAGAATTCAAGATACATGCCCTGCCCCAAGATGCCCCCCCCCCAATTTACGAAAGCATTGATAATGGCTATCTGAAACAGTAGATTCTCAGATTAATTTTTCTTTCTTCTTAATTTTTGTGTATTTGAAAATGTGTTTTAATGTATATTAATTTTTCAAACTGTTTACCACCCAGAGTTCATAATAACACAAGCAAGAGATATCCACTGTGTTTTTTAAGATTTGATGTCTAAACCAGGCAAAATAGTGAACTACTGTAATCCTAGCAGTCCGAGAGGCAGGAGGATTGAGATTTTGAAGTCATCCTCCCTAAATACAAAATGATTTATTGGCAAAGAGGAAAAGAAAGAAAGAAGGTAGACTGGTGAGTGAGCCCATTTTTGTAAGAGTGTTTCATGCCAAGAGAGCTGCCCTTGAGTGTTGGCTCATGGAGAGTCTGACTGCCTGAGAGAGGAGTTGTATGTAATCCAACTCATCCTCTTTTATCTGCACTCCCAAAGACAGCTGTGGTGAGAACACACTATCTATCTATCCTGTGGAGATCAATCGTCTCCACATTAAAGGATCTTTGCTCTATTGGTGCTGAAAATCTAAGACTGGGGAAAAAGCCCATTTGTTGAAATTTGATCACAGTTTTTCTTCTTGGGTTTCAGGAACCAATAAAATCACGTGCTCCACAACTTCATTTAGAGTACAGGTTTTATAAACAGCTTGGCAGTGCAGGTAAGTCCCATTATTTTTCTCCCTTTATTTAACATAGAACTTAGTTGGATGCCCTAAAGTAAGCTTGTATGGTTTGTCTCCTTTACTAGACCATTTATCTCCTGTCTACTGGGTGGGTTATAAACATGGCCAACCAAAAGCTGTTTGTTCTCTGGTTCCTGGAGATTTACTTGAGGGGCTGTTAATGGTGTGACCTTTTAAGGTCAACCCTTAAATGCTACTGGCTAAAATCTGCTTAAAATACCACATGCTATGAGGATTTGGGATTTGTCTCTTTGCTGACTTTTGTCTATACCAGGGATGTGGGGTGGGATGGGGATTGGCGAGGGGTGGGGGGGTAGAGGAGAAAGGATTGGTCATTTGTGTGCTATGCTTTAGTGTTTTGACTGAGATAAATTCTAAAATACAGCACTTTGGTTTTACTCATTGTTTTCTTCATTTACAAGAGCCACTCACGGGCTGGAAAGATGGCTCAGCAATTAAGAGCACTGGCTGCTCTTCCAGAGGCCCTAACCCAGTTTCAATTTCCAGTACCCATTTGGCAGCTCACAACCATCTGTAACTCCAGTTCTAGGGGATCCTACATCCTCTTCTGGCTTCCTCAGACAGCAGGCACACACATGGTGCACAAATATATGTGCAGGCAAACTATCCATACATATAAAAATAAAGTTAATTTTTTAAAATTGCACCTGAAAACTAAATTCTCAGGGTGTGTATTTAACCTGAGATTTGTTTCTCTAACCTGAGAATAGAATTGATGGGATTTTGTTGTTTGTTTGTTTGTGTGTTTATAAATAAGTAGCTATACATAGTTATTTCTTTATATAGCTGGACCATATATATTGAAAAACATTGTGAGTTCACAAGAATACTTAAATTGTAATTGGGGGCTTCCAGATCATTCCTAATTACTCCATTGTTTCGGTCCCTATGAGAAAGTTACATCACATGCCAAACAGGCTTATCATTAGCCCTTCTCCCTAACTTACCACTGTTTCTTCTTGGCTCTTTTCTGGCATTTTTGTGTTATTTTTCTAATAGCATTACATCATGTAGCCACCATAATTGTATGATTTTAAAATTTGTTGTATTTGATGTCATTTTTTTTAAATCAATTATCCTTTGAAATCCCTTAAAGATTTTCCAAGGGCACTAAGGCCATGTTTGTTGGGTGTCATAACCCAAGCTAGCCCAGATTCCTGCTGTTCCAGTTTTCACCTCCTCAGAGCTGGGATTATAGGTGTGCACCACCACACCTGATTCTCACTTCTTGCTTTGGATGCTTTTCTTACTTTGCTAATATTGGTTTGGTCTAGTTTGATTTGCCTTGGTTAAGATGGGGTTTTACATTGTCACCACAGCTGGTTTAGAACTTACTGTATAGACAGTCTGGACTTGAACTTATGGTAGTCCTTCCCAAGACTGCCTTAGCCCCCCCCCCCCCCAAGTATTAGGAATACAGGTGGGAACTATAACATCTGGCTCATAATATTGTGAGCCTGAAATTTTTCAGGGTGATAACTGTATTAACCTAGTTATGAAAAATACACTTATACACATCTCACAGATCTAACACATAGGTTAAAACATACCTGATCCAAACCAGCAATGTTTGAGTGGCCTGGGGAAGTGAGCAGGCCAATTTCCAATATTGCTTCTATAAGTCCTTCCAGATAAAGCCACCAGAGCAGGCCATTCTTCTCTTTTTAATATGAAGCCACACACAGTGGTGCACATCTCTCATCCTAGCAATATGGGAGACTGAGGTAGAAGGACCACTTGAACCCAATAGTTTTGAGACCACAGTACCTTAAAATGCTGAATAAAGCTAACATATAGGTCAGTGGTAGAACAAATACCCGATATGTGCAAGGACCTGAGTTTATCTCTGGGAAAAATTCATTAAGTGAGAAGAAAATCTGTGCTACTGGAGTTATGATCTTTATAAACACAAAACACTAAAGTCCAGAGGTTTGGATATTCCCTGTAAAGAAGTACTACACAGAAAACAAAAGAGGAAGTAGGGGTTCCAAAAATTGCTTAATGCTTAAGGCAGCCCCGAGATGTGTATTGTGTCATTGCTACCAGTGAGAATAGGACAGCTGCTGTTCTTTCATTCTCTCCCTCTCTGCCACTCCCACCCTTTTCTACAGTATTGCATTGGATGCTCACATGTAGTGGGTCTTCCTGATATTATTCTTACCCCTTGATAACAGTGCTTTAGTCTCCTAAATTGGAATGCTACTTTTCCATGTTTCTTCAGTCCAACTCACTGTCTGGAAGACTACTGTTAGTGGTTTTTATCTGTGTCTCTTCTGGGCAGTCATCTTCTGCATGGTGTGTGTGTGTGTGTGTGTGTGTGTGTGTGTGTGTGTGTGAGAGAGACTATATCAGTAAACCCCACCATTTTTGTCAGGCTAACTGACCAGTGAGTTACAAACAAGTACTTTTTCCCACTGAGCCATCTTTACAGGGTTTTCTTATTTTATTTTCTGTGAAATTCAGTGGTGGTCTGTCTGTCTGTCTCTCTCTCTCTCTAAAGTTTGCATATTATCTTTTTTCCTTTTCAAAGATTTATTAGATGTGTGTTTTACCTGCATGTTTGTGTATATACACCTTGTACCTGCCTGGTGCCAGAGGAAGGTGTCAGATTTCCTGGAAGTGGAGTTACTGACAGTTTGTAGGTTGCCATAGAAGTGCTAAGAATCTAACCTGGGTCTTCTGAAAGAGCAGACAATACTCTAAACTGCTGAGCCATCTCTCCAACCCCTTTCTCCTCTCCTCTCTCCTTCGCTGTCCTTTCTCCCCTCCTTCATTTCTCCCTTTTTTCTTTCTTTTCTTCCTCCTTCCCTCCCCACTCTCTTTCTTTCTTTTGCTATTTATTTATTTATTTATTTATTTATTTATTTATTTATTTAATAGTGGTTGGTTTTGACAGTATCTTGCTGTGTATCCCAGGCTGGCCTTGAATTTTTCTATGTATCTCAGAGCTGTTCTTGAACTTGAAATCCTTCCTGTCAACCTGCACCTGTTGGGGTTACAAGTGTACAACTCTGCCTAGTTTTACCCATTACTCTTAACTGGAGTTCATGTTGTCTTAATATTCTTGTCTGCAACTAAGTAGTAGCCAGACTTTTCCAAGATGAGAACTTTGGTGATGTTTGAATCTACTCTAAAGCAATGGTTCTCAACCTTCCTAATGCTACAGCCTTTTTTTTTTTTTTAAGATTTATTTATTATATGTAAGTACACTGTAGCTGTCTTCAGACACTCCAGAAGAGGGCGTCAGATCTTGTTACAGATGGTTGTGAGCCACCATGTGGTTGCTGGGATTTGAACTTCAGACCTTCGGAAGAGCAGTCGGGTGCTCTTACCCACTGAGCCATCTCACCAGCCCTTTTTTTTTCCTCTTGAGACAGGGCTTCTCTGTGTAGTCCTGGCTGTCCTGGAACTCACTCTGTAGACCAGGCTGGCCTTGAACTCAGAAATCCTCCTGCCTCTACCTCTCGAGTGCTGGGCTTAAATGTGTGTGCCACCAATGCCCAGCTTTTTTCTTCTTCTTCTCCTTTTTTTAAATTTAAGATTTATTCATTCATTTATTTATTTATTTGTTATATGTAAGTACACTGTAGCTGTCATCCAGAAGAGGGCGTCATATCTCATTACAGATGGTTTGTGAGCCACCATGTGGTTGCTGGAATTTGAACTCAGAACCTTTGGAAGAGCAGTCAGTGCTCTTAACCGCTGAGCCATCTCTCCAACATGCTGCAACCTTTTAATACAGTTTTTCATGTTGTGGTGATCCCAAACATAGAATTAGGGTTTGTCTAGAAGGCTGTGACACCTTCTTTCTGAACATAGTAGCATATGTGCTAAGACCACACACATGTACAACTATAACCAGCATGTATCCACATTTACCGAAGTGGTTCTTATTGGGCATTCTACTTAGATTATGTGTGGTTATAAGTTCTAGGCATACCAAATATATGCAAGGTGGGCAGAGCACCAAGCTTATAAAAAGGAAACAACTTGTGACTGGCTCCAGAGAAGCAGACTTAGGTTTGGAGAGTTGGAAGGAAAGAGACAGTTTTGGGTGCTTGGGTCATGCTGAATGCTAAGAATAGAACTTGCTTCCTACTCTTTGTTCAGCATAACTTCTGTCTGTCATAACTACATTCAGAACTGAAGTCCTTTCATCTAAATGTAAATGTAAACTACATATTGAATTTCAAACATTTTGCTCTCCCCCTAAAAAAGTTTAAAATGTAATTTAAAAATTGATTCTGTGTTTAGGATTAGACAGCCAGCTCAGCAGTTAGGAGCATTGATTGTTCTTCCAAAAGACCCAGGTTCAATCCCCAGCATCCACATGGTAGCTCCCAACTGTCTATAAAATCTCAGCATATATGACACCCTTTTCTGGCCTCCGTAGGCACTCCATGCATGTAGTAGTATACAGCTATACATGCAGGCAGAACACCCATACACAGAGAATATTAAAATAGATTGCCAAAAAAACAACAAAACAAAACAAACAAACAAACAAAAATGCCAGGCGTGGTGGCGCATGCCTTTAATCCCAGCACTCGGGAGGCAGAGGCAGGTGGATTTCTGAGTTCAAGGCTAGCCTCGTCTACAGAGTGAGTTCCAGAACAGCCAGGGCTATACAGAGAAACCCTGTCTCAAAAATAAAACAAAACAAAAAAACAAACAAACAAACATAAATAAATAAATAAAAATAGATTTCATTTTAAAATGACACTTTGGATGTTAGTTAAGTATAGTGTATTGTTAAATTTAATTTCACACATTTTTACTTTTAAAGTGTGGCTCCTAGAAAACTTTAAAACAAAATTCATGGCTCCCATTAGCATGTGGTGGTTCACAGTGATAATCACAGCACTTAGGAGGTAAAGGTTAGAGCTACCTCCTCAGCTACATGATGAGCTCAAGACCAGTCTGAGCTACATGAAACTGTTTATATATATATATATATATATATATTTTTTTTTTTTTTTAAAGCATGATTCTGGTCTGGCAGTGGTGGCACATGCCTTTAATCCTAGCACTTGGGAGGCAGAGGCAGGTGGATTTCTGAGTTCGAGGCCAGCCTGATCTACAGAGTGAGTTCCAGGACAGCAAGGGCTACACAGAGAAACCCTGTCTCAAAAACAAAAACAAAAAAACAAAAAACAAAAACAAAAACAAAAACCATGACTCTGAATAGATAAGCATTTTATCACACACACACACACACACACACACACACACACACACACACACACACACACACAGAGCCCTTAAGAATATTTTTGATGGAGAAAAAACTATTTCCTGTGAAAATAGTATTAAAGTTACACTGAGACAACGTGGGTATAGTATACTTACTTTTTATTTACTTAGATATTGCTTTACCAATGACCTCTCCATAATTCATTCTTCCTTCCTTCCTTCCTTCCTTTCTTCCTTCCTCCCCCCTTCCTTCTTTCTTTTTTTCTGATTTTTATTTATTTGCTTGTTTTGAGACATATTCTCACTATGTAGCCTTTGTTGGCCAGCCTGACCTCTAACTCATAGATGCCTGTTTGCCTCTGCCTCCTCACTCCTGAAATTAAAGAGACATACCATTATATCCAGCTTAAATTATTTTTTTCCATTTTATGTTGTGGGTACTTTGCCTGCATGTATGCATTCTGTGCATCGCATGAATGTCTAGTAACCATGGAGCCCATGTCACAACTCTAACATCCATGTAGATGCAGGAATGGAGCCTCAATCCTTTGGAAGAGCCACAAATATTCCTAACTGCTGAGCCATCTCTTTATCCCCAATCTACAATTATTTTTAAAGAAATTGTTTAATAGGTACTCCAAGATTCAAGAAAACTCTGAGAGTGGCTGGAGACATGGCTTAGTGCTTGTTGCTCTTGTAGAGGACCTGGGTTTGATTCTCAACACCACATAGTGACTGTTACTCCATTTTGTGGTCATCCAGCACTCTGTTCTGACCTCTAAAGACATGAGTCACGCACATGTTGCACATACATACACACAGGTGAAATACCTATACACATAAAGTAAAATGTTTTAAAAAAAGAGAAAACTCTAAAAGCAAAAGGTTGTGAAATTTTCTAGTCCCATAGAGCGGTCTGTTTCTTACCTTGCTTTCACCTTTGTACTTTCAAAGGCTCCCTACAGCTTTCTTAACCTGCGAGCTGACAGGCTCCCAACTCTAGTCTAGTCAGCTGACTCATCCTTCTAGACTCTAGTGACCCTTACTTGTAAAGAGTTCCCTGACCCCTTCAGTCATGGTAGCTGTTCCCTTTACTTTTCACTGTTTCTCGCTGGTGATGTTTGATGAAGGAATGCAGTAACCATCAGACGTGTTGGATTTGGAGATTTGAAGCAGCGTATCCCATGCAAGTGTGCCAAGTTGTCTTTTAAATTCCCTAGTGTTTAATTGTTAGACTGACCTTGAAGACTGGCCTTTTGGATCTGCTGCTTCTGAAACACCACCACGGCACTCCCATGTTAATGGATGGACTTCTGTAAGGAAAGTGTTACATAGTGTTCATAATCTGTTAGGTTAAAAAAATCTGCAAAGTAGATTAATTCACTTTGCTTTCTCAAATGTCTTCATACCTTTTAAAGTAACAAAAATTGTAAGATCATCTGAATGCTACAGCTAATAGTCATACTTGAATGAAGGATAAAAAGAAGAAACAAAAACAAAACACGGCAGCCCTCAGCATCTGCTCTGTGGCAGACGCTTGTACCTTTCCATTTAGAAAAAAGTGACTCTTGCCGGGTCGTGGTGGTGCACGCCTGTAATCCTAGCACTTGGGAGGCAGAGGCAGGCGGATTTCTGAGTTTCTGAGATTTCTGAGGCCAGCCTGGTCTACAGAGTGAGTTCCAGGACAGCCAGGGCTACACAGAGAAACCCTATCTCCAAAAACCAAAAAGAAAAAAAAAGTGACTCTTAGATTTACCTTCCCAAGACTGTTCTGTTTTTAAAGAAGGGTGGGTGCTAAAACTAAATGGGACATTATGGCTTTGTGCTGTGAGTGGCCTGATATAGTTAATTTTTTGTTGCTATAACAGATACTTAAAACAGTAATTTAAAAAAAAAAAAACTAAATTCATGTTTCTGGATGTCCAAGAGTGTGGGTGCAAACTTTTGCTCATCTTCTGGTGAAGACATCACAAAATTTCAACTCATGGCACAAAATAGAAGGACATACTTGTAGAAGAGAAGAGAGGCCAGGGAGGCAGGCATATGTAGGTCTGTGCATTTTTTTTTTTGTTGTTGTTGTGCTGAGGATCAGGCAGAGGTAGCCAGCCCCTGCAGGTGAGCACGCCAGTGCTGAGCTGCTTCTTCAACCCAGATTCTTATAGCCAGTGGCTCTTGAGGCCACTGCATTTCATTCCTTATGCATTCTTATGCAAACAGCCATCAGCTTCTCCTAACAGCCCAACTTCCAATACTGCTGCACTGACAACTAAATTTTACTGTGAGTTTTTATGGCACCCAAGTTTTACCATAAGTTTTGGTGGCCACAGCCACATCTACATTATATTGGCTTGTTTTTCCAGTGGGATACTTCTTGGAACAATTTGTAATATGGGCCCACAGGAATAAAAATATTCTTATCTGCCTTTTATATTTTCTGTATCATTCTAAATATATGCCAAGTTGTTTTCTTAAATTCTACAAGATGTATTTAATTTTTAGGATTAATTAGAAGATTGATTCCTTGTTAGGATTTATTTGTGTACTTGGTTGGTTTTTGGAACAGGGTGTTCCTGTGTAGCTGGCTGTGCTGCACGTGCCGTGTAGACCAGGCTGGCCTGGAGTGTACACACAGTCAGCTTGCCAAGATTACAGGCGTGTACCGCCATATCTGGCCAAAATGTTCATTTTTAAAACAATATTTAGAGCTTTTCCACTGAAATCTTAGCTGTGTGTCTGTAACAAATATTTTTCTTAAGCATTTGCATTAATAATCTATCATGCTAATTATCAGTGTTTTCCACTGTCATCAGGGCTCATATACTTATAGGCGTGTATGGTAGTGAAAAACTAGGTTTGGATCCTGTCAAGGTAATATGACACAGAGTTCATCCCACCACGCCTAACTAAGGCTGTGAATTCAGATCACCGGTAAGTAAAGGGCATGTAGCAGAAAGGCCGACGACTAAAGCTTACAGGCCGAAGTCAGGGTTTAGGACTTGACTGATCTACTCAACCTGAGCAAGTTACTTTAGATCAGCTCTCTATTAAATAAAATAAAATAAAATAAAAATACCCTTACATAATTGATAGGATTAATTGAAAGTCTATATAAACTATAAAGCATTATTTATACTAGTCTTATATAATACTGTGAATAACATTTCCTAAGTGTGACATTAAACAAATAGTTCAAGAAGGAGTCTCCTGATTTTGAATTATCAGTGATACATTGAATAAAAAGACAAAAGGACACTTTTTTAAATCTTTAATCCTTTTTTTTAAACTGCTGAATTAGATCAGCCTGTATATATTTTTTTAAGATTTATTTATTTATTTTATGTATATTAGTACACTGTAGCTGTCTTCAGACATACCAGAAGAGGGCATCAGATCTCATTACAGATGGTTGTGAGCCACCATGTGGTTGCTGGGAATTGAACTCAGAACCTCTGGAAGAACAGTCAGTGCTCTTAACCTCTGAGCCATCTCTCCAGCCCCTCTTTAATCCTTTTTTACAGTCTGGTCATTATCCCCTTCCCAGTCCACCCTCCGACAGTTCCTCATCCCATTCCTCTGCCTCACCCCCACAACCCCATATCCAAGAGGATGTCTTCCCCCCCCCCCCCCGCCCCCGCCCCATCCTGCCAGACCTCACCATTCCATCAAGTCTCTTGGGCTAGGTGCATCTTCTCTCACTTAGGCCAGACCAGACAGTCCTCTGTTGTATATGTGTCGGGAGCTGTGGACCAACTAGTGTATGCTGCCTGGTTAGTGGCTCAGTATCTGAGAGATCTCGGGGGTCCAAGTTAGTTGAGACTGCTGGTCTTCCTGTGGGGTCACTCTCCTCCACAACTTCTCCCAGCCTTTCCCTAATTCAACGACAGGGGTCCCTGGCTTTTGTCCAGTGTTTTCGTGTGAGTATCTGTGTCTGTCTCAGTCAGTTGCTGGTTGGGCCTCTCAGAGCACTGCCATGCTAGGCTCCTGTCTGTAAGCACACATAGCATTAGTAATATTGTCAGGCCTTGGAGCCTCCTCTTGAGATGGATCCCAAGTTGGGCAGGTCACTGGATCTCCTTTCCCTCAGTTTCTTCTCCATTTTTGTCCCTGCAGTTCTTTTAGATAGGAACAATTCTCCCATGGTTGGGAACAAAAGACTCTTTCACACACTTATGACTGGGTATAAAAAGTGGTAATGCAAGCATTTGGATAGGAGGTACCCCTCAGCTTAGATCCCCAAGCAATGGCACCATGGTATTAACTGTTGAATGCAGGTCCAGGACGAGAGACAGAATAGAGAGGATTTAGTGCCCCAGCAGCTTTGCTTACATACTGTTAAGATTTGGATCTGAAGTGTCCCACCAAGGCTTGTGTTTTAAAGCCTTTGACGCCAGCTTGTGGTGCTGTTGGGAGAGTGGCAGAACCTTGTGAGGAAGCACATTTGAAAGATGTTAATGGGACACTTGCTTTTGGCCTGTTATCACTTTCTGCCTGTAGTAATGTGAGCAGCATGCTTCTGTGGTGATGTTCTGCCAAGCTTGCCACAACCCCAGACACACTGGGCCTAGTGACTGTGGAGTGGAACCTCTAAAACAAAGGGAGCATTTCCCCCTTTTAATTTGTTTTTCTCAGACATTTTTTAACAATGACTTGAAGCTGACACATGTGCAAAATGTTAAAGTACGTATATTCCTTGACTCATTATTTCATCTTCAAAGAATTTACATTCAAGGCTTGTTTACATAAATGCCCCAAAATGAATGTTGGACCATAACTCAGTAAGGAAAGTACTAGCCTAGCATAGATTCTCCAGTACCTCATAAATACCACAGAGAGTGGGGGGAGGGATTTATATTTTCCAGTATTGTTAAATGTTTGCCTGGATTCTTTCATTTTCAAAGGCTAGAGCTAGAAATTCCTTTTCAAAGTCAAATGGAAAAAAAAAAAAATCAAAACATGGTGATTCACAGGAGCAGGAAGTCAGAGAAGTGCGATGTTCAGTTTTCCAGGTACCCATTATCTGACAATACTGCGTGAAAAAATTCAGAAGCAAGATCTACAGTTTTAAATTACACATTAAGTTGTACACTATTTTGAATGGTGTGATGAAATCTCGGGCTATCTTGCCTTGGAAACTGTCACCTTGCCCAGCTTATCTATGCTGTATGGGCTACCTTACCTCTGTCCTTTAGTGACCATCTCCATGTTATGGGGTAATCACAGGGTCACATTATTTCATTGAGGTCCTCTAGGATGAGTGAGAGTCCAGTGAGATAAGAAAGGGCTTCCTGGGTACCAAGCAAGGTAGACATGGCCAAAGTAATGTATTTATCTGTAAATGGATAGAAGGCAAAGAGAGAGAGGGGCTGGGGGGGGGGGGAATCAAATTTCCTTTGCATTTAAACAGCTCAGATAGTCTGTATAGGTGGGACAACTGATATGTTTTGTTGTTGTTATTGTTTAATTGGTTGTTGACTTTCTTCAGACAGAGTCTTCTTTGTGTTTAAGATGACCTTGAGCCTATGATCCTTGTTCTTCAGTCACCCTAATAGCTGAGGTTGGAGGTCATTGGTGCTACACTCAGTTCTGCAGGTGCTAAGACAGTAAAGATTGTTGAGTGTAGCTTTTGGTGCTACAAGCTATGAGTAATTTTGCATGGTTGTTCACCTGTTTAGGGGAATCACACAAGGTAAACTAAAGATACCATAAACAGCCATCATGGAAGAAAGTCTCAAACAAAGTTTGCAACCTTGAGTTACTTTCTATCTTTCCTATTGAAGCTTGGGCCCAAAAGAACTTTTTTTTATTGCAAGGAAAGTCGGATAATATTGAGAAGGGTGTCCATTTAGTTTGCATCCCAGCTACATTTAAAATCTGCCAAGTTTGCTTTGCTTTTTGTATGTGCATTTTAGAATCTTAAGGTAAGCATGCATTCCAGGTAGAAACTCCCATTATTTTTCATCACATTGCATTTGTTAATTAGTAGTCCTTTTCTTCAAATCAGCTAAATGCCTGGACCAATGCTAGCTACTAACACAAAAATATTATTAATATCCAATAGTTACTGCCTACAGTTAATCTTCTGTTTATAGAGAATACATACATGAACAGAGACAATATAATAGGAGTTTGGCGTGTTTGTCAGGACAATGAATTGTCAAATGTTGCTGATATTTGGGTAGCCTCATGTTCCCCTCTTTTATTTCTTCCAAGTGCTCTCTAGAATTGTCCTGACTTTAGTTACTGTTTACATGTGTGTTATGAATCAGCATCCCTTAGCTTTCAGGGTACTGTTGAAATTCAATAGCTAGTCTGTCTCTATAAGTCAGTCACAGGACTGGAGCTGGCTCAGTGGTTAAGAGCATATACAGGTCTTTCAGAGTTTCTGAGTTCAATACTCATCAAATAGCTCCAAAGGATGATACCCTCACAGACAGACAGACAGACAGACAGACAGACACAAACACACACACACAATTAAAGAATCTAAGTCTTTATTTAAAAAAAAAAAAAAAAAACAAGGCTGGGCGGTGGTGGCCCACGCCTTTAATCACAGCACTTGGGAGGCAGAGGCAGGCGATTTCTGAGTTCGAGGCCAGCCTGGTCTATAAAGTGAGTTCCAGGACAGCCAGGGCTACCCAGAGAAACCCTGTCTCAAAAAACAAAACAAAACAAAACAAAACAAAACCTTAGGGGCTGGAGAGATGGCTCAGTGGTTAAGAGCACTAACTGCTCTTCCAGAGGTCCTGAGTTCAGTTTCCAACAACCACAGTTGTCTTAGTCAGGGTTTCTATTCCTGCACAAACATCATGACCTGGGGAGGAAAGGGTTTATTCAGCTCACATTTCCACATTGCGGTTCATCACTGAAAGAAGTCAGGACTGGAACTCAAGCAGGTCGGGGAGCAGGAGCTGATGCAGAGGCCATGGAGGGGTGTTCTTTACTGACTTGCTCAGCCTGCTCTCTTATGGAACCAAGACTACCAGCCCCGAGATGGTCCCACCCACAAGGGGCCTTTCCCCCTTGATCACTAATTGAGAAAATGCCTTACAGCTGGATCTCATGGAGGCATTTCCTCAACTGAAGCTCCTTTCTCTGTGATAACTCCAGCTGTGTCAAGTTGACACAAAACTAGCCAGTACAACAGTGTTTCACAACCATCTGTAATGAGATCCCATGCACTCTTCTGCTGTGTGTCTGAAGACAGCTACAGTGTACTCATATAAATAAAAATAAATAAATCTTTAAAAAAAAAAAAAACTTACTCTGGGTATAGTGGTGCATGCCTTTAATCCCAACACTAGGGAGGCAGAAGCTGATGGATCTCTGTGAGTTCAAGGCTAGTTTAATCTATATAGTAAGTTCAAAGATGTCCAAAGCTACATAGAGAAACTCTGTCTCAAAAAAACAAAGCAAAAACTAACAACAATCGAAAGGGAAACCCCAAGGCCTTTTTCTTATCCCTTAAGGAGGCATTTTACTGAAACTTGAGCTGATAGTAGCCCCAGCAATCCTGTCTTTATCCTTGACAAAGCTGTGTGAGGCCAGCCTGGGCTACAAAGTGGATTTCCCATTAGTCTAGATAGTCTAGACTACAGTTAAACTACCACCATCTACCCTCCCCAAACACACACACACACACACACACACACACACACACACACACTATTGTGTCCCAGAAACCATGCTGGGCATATGAACTCATTCTGATGCTTCAACAACAAGTACTTGGACCTGTTTGTTTTTTAAACAAAACTGTAGCCCACAGTGACCTCAGACTCATGGCAGTCTTCCTCTCTCCACTTTTGAATAGATGAAGCTATAGGTATGAGCCACCTATAAAGTTTCAATATAAGTACTAGTTTTATATGCAAATTTTATTGTAGACTTTGCTTCACAGTTAGACAACTTAGGGGTTTTTTCCTTAATATAATACTTAATAATATAATATTATACTTAATATAATACTTAAAACTATAAGCAAGCTACTAAAACTTTCAGGTGCTTTTATTTCAGTTCTTAGCCTGGTGTACATTTAAAACATCTCTGCTTAGTTATTCTTCAGAGTGCATTATGGAATCTTTTTAGGTAGCAACAGCTTCAATGCTAGATAAGCAGTTAATGTTGATATGGTCGTTTTAACCCAAATTAAATTTATGATAATTAGCTGTGCTGTTGTAACCTTACTTCCTGTGCTGTACAACTTGATATATGTGTGTGTGAGACATATGGCTTACAGGATTTACAAGAAAATGCTCTGGCTAAATGGAAAGGCTATTTCTGGAAGGATGCTTAGGATGATGTGATGTAATCTTGCACTTTAGGTTTGATGAGGATTTAACCTATGATTAAACTGTTCCTTTTCCTTTGGCTGATTTAATGGGAGGCCTCACTTATGAATGCATTATTTCCAGAACCGATAAAAGATTATAAAGCTAGCCCGATGTGGTGATTTTTAAGCCTGACATCCCAGTACTAGAGAGACAAAAATAGGAGGATTATTTCAAGTTCAAGGTCAGCCCAGGCCAGAGTGAGTTCGTTAGCCTAGGTTACAGTAAAATCCTGCACCCCTCAGGGAGAGAGAGAGACAGAGAGAAAGAGAAGGAGGAGGAGGAGGAAGAGGAGGAGGGGGAAGGAAGGGGAGAGAGAGAAAGAAGGAGGAGGAAGAGGAGGAGGGGGAAGGAAGGGGAGAGAGAGAAAGAAGGAGGAGGAGGAGGAAGGAAGGGGAGAGAGAAAGAAGGAGGAGGAGGAGGAACAGAGTGATTATAAAATGACCTTAGTTTTTGATATGGTATAATAAGAAAATCCAGTGCATATTTGCTTTGCTCAGTTTTGCCATCCTTTCTCTCATAATTATTCACAGGAAGTGCCTTCTTTACCATGTATATAGCTTGTATTGCATTTACACTGTCCTTACTCCCAGTCTTATTAAAGAATTCTACAACATAATGTTAATTTAAATTGCATTAAGCAGTAAATTGGAGATTGCTCTACAAAAAAGTGAAAGATTCAGAATTTTTACTTGCATTCGTCCCAGAGGTGGATAAAACATTATTGTAATCTCTATACAAAGAGCCGTGGCGGTCTATAGCTACTATATGGGCAGCCATGCAAATACATATGCAAATCTTTGTACAGACAGTTCTATTAAATTACAACTACATCTCCTGAAGGCACTTTTCTACTTGGCAGTCCATTTCTTGTAATAACCTAAAAACCTTGGGATAGAAGGCTATTCTCATCACTAGGAAGCCTTTTAAATAACCTCTATTATTCCTTTAAAAGTTGTTGTGACCCTGCTGGAGCTGGATTTGGTGACGCACCTGCAATGCCAACAGTCTTAAGTTAAGACAGTGTTAAGGCGGGAAGAGAGCAAGCTTGAGGCTGGTCTTAACTGTTTATAGTGATACACGGTCTCAGATGAATCGACAAAGGAGTTCAGTTGCTCTAGTCTGAAATAACTGTAGAAACAGGTTTGTTTGTATTTTCTGAGACCTGGTAATAGATTAGTCATAAAACAAAGCAATGCCTTATATTTCTCCTCTCCAGGTGCAGTTTCTAGATGGTGCTACATAGCACTTAGAGTGTTGTTTGCTTCTGCTCCACTCCTAGAAATTCTAATTCAGAAGGTGTGAAGCAAGGCCACTTCATCTGTTTCCGTTTTAAGTTTTAGAGATGTTGCAGGTGAACATTGTTCTAGTTGCATGACACTCGTAGCTTACATTTTAATTGTTACTCCACATGGAATCTAAGTTTAATTCACACTGATTTTTGTAGCTTTACAAAGATGAGCCTAGAAGGTAGCTAGAAGGAAATAATAGTCATAATTTAGATTTAAAGAGGAACTAGTTTAAATTCTTCTGCATTGGGAAAGATAAAAAAATCCAATCTACTGAGAGAGGCAAAGGAATGTGCTAGAAGTATAGAAGCAGATACTAGACTCAAGACTCTTGACTTGAACGCTCTCTACACTAGTTCCTTGGAACTAGGACCTCCCTAGAAATGCTGTACAACTAAGCAGTGGCCTGCAGATGATGGCAAACATCTCTACATGCGCACGGAGGCCTTCTGAAGTCACCCAGCACACAGGAACTCCTCATGCTATGAAGTTTGTAGACAGAAGTTATTACTGACATCATAGCTAAAAATTATAAGCATTACCCAAAAAAATGCTTTTGTAAGTTTTTAGTAAATATGGAAATTTACGGTAAGGGGATACCTAGGTTTCATATTGAAGGTTGTTGGAAACATGCCACTTATTACTCTTGCTTTTAACTGAGTAGACCTGACTTGGAGTATTTAAGTATTTAAAAGAGGATAGTGTGCCTAGACTTGGAAATTCAACCAAGTAAAGGAAGAATGTTTTTATTAAGTAGGGTTAGCCTTGGTTTTTCTTTTTTAAAATAAAGCATATACCTGTAGATTAGTTAGATTAAGAAAAATCTAGAAACACCTCTAGAGTTGTAGATTAGTGGTAGGCCATTTACCTAAGGTTCAGTCCCCAACATATCAAAAAAAGGAGTTGGGGCATGGGTAAAAGGATGGAAAGTCCAACTTTGGTGTGATTATTCCACAGACATCCAGTATCAGACTCTTTTGTTCTCTCCATCTATTCCTGTTGCTACGTTATATCCTGAAGGAACTTGGTGTTTCTCGTTGGCTTTTGGAGTTCTGTAAGATTTCCCTTCCATTTAAATCAACTCATTTGAAAGATCTTTTCTAGATAGAACCACCACACCCAAAACTTTGTGCTTCCATCTCATTGACCATTCCTATAATCAGTTGTAACTGTTCGGGTTGCTTTTTAAAATGGTCAGAGCCCTGGGGACTGGAGAGAGAGCTCAGTTGGTGAATTTAAAACTAAAAGTTTAGCACCCCACCTAGTACCCATGTCAAAAGCCAAGCACAGTGCTGCTCCCTTGTAATCCCAGTGCTGGAAGAGCAAAGACAGAAACAACACTGAAGATTGACTCTGGCCCTACACACAAATGTACACGCACATCTGTACTGCACATATATAAACACATACACACACACCAAAAAAAGTGCTGTTAGTAAATAGGGAGGGAGAAACAATGAATACTGGCCAGACAGCGAACAGATCCTGCTACAACTAACTTTAAGGAATATAATACTAATGTTAGGAAAATAAAATTTTAGAGACATTAAAAAATACTATAAATTGAGCATAAGTTTAAAGTATATCCACAAATTTCATCTATCATGTGTTTAAAAGATAAAAGGAATTAAACTCTTGGAAGTAACTGTTACACTTAAATGTTTAAAGTTAACTGAAAAATGACTTCAGAACAACAGGAGGAGGAGAAAAAGACAATTCAGTTTAAACCCTGTTTCTGTTTGGAGACAGAATAAAATTAACTCCAGAATTAGGAGGAGCCCAGAGTACCTTATTAGATGATACAGACTCTCATGAACTCACTGAAATACTTAAGTGGTTTAAGGGTCTAAAGAGAACAAGACAGATTGATACAGTACATGGAAAAGCTAAGCATACACCCTTTGTAGCAATGAGTCACAGTATCTGCAGATATATAAGGCCTTCCTTGAGGAAAAGGATAGTTAGATATGTGTTGCTTCTGCCTGTGTTTCATCCATGGAAATTAGAAAAGAATGGGGGCTGGAAAGTCAAGACAGTTCAGCCGGGAAGAGTACTTCTTCCTCTTCTAGAGGACTGTGGTTCAGTTCTCAGCATCCCCATCTCACAATTACCTGTTACTCCAGCCCCAGAGGATCTGATGCACTCTTCTAGCCTCCATGGGCACCAATACATGCATGACATATATACACACACATACACATAAATAAATTTTTTTCTTTTGGCTGTGAGCCTAACCCTTAACAGCTGAACCATCAACCGAACCCCAGAAATAACTAGGCATGGTGGTACACTCTGGAGGCAGAGGCAGGTAGGTTTCTGGGTCTGAGGACAGCCTGGTTTACAACAGATCAAGTTCTAGGACAGCCAGGGCTAAACAGGGAAACCTTGTCTCAAAAAAACTAAAATAAATAGATAAATAGATAAAATTATATTTTCTTAAACTTTGAAGGAGAGGCAGCAGTAAGCGAGCGACACCATGCATAACTGTAGACTAATGTACACATACCTGTGAGATGGAAATGTTGCTGCTAAATAAGATGAAGATGAAGTCATTGTCTTAATGTTTTGTAGCTTTCTAAGTATCTACTGTTTGGTTTTTTATTTTGGTTTTTTGTTTTTTTTTTCAAGGCAGGGTTTCTCTGTGTAGCCCTGGCTGTCCTGGAACTCACTCTGTAGACCAGGCTGGCCTCAAACTCAGAAATCCACCTGCCTCTGCCTCCCGAGTGCTGGGATTAACAGCGTGTGCCACCACTGCCCGGCGAATCTACTGTTCTTATGGCGTCCTTTTAGAAGCATTTATTGAATACCTTGTTTTTATGATTCACTGTAAAGAATTAATTCACAAGTTGCTATTTAGTCAAGAAAACCTGGATTTTTAGCTTCACATATGAATTTCAAATTTGGGAAAACTGAGACATTTTAGATTTACGTTTTTCCCTTTCCTTTCATAATTACTTAACAACAACAAATGCTAAGGGTCTGCTGACTCCTAGATGAGAAAAAGAAACCCCTACAGAGATTTTGTGTGAAAAGAAAACCAGTTGTGCTGGCCTAGGGCCAGGCTGCACCTCTTTGGCCTTGCCTCTCAATCCGATTCTCCAGGGGGCAGCAGTTACCAACAACTCTTTTTGGCTTTAGCAGCGAGCCCAGGGAGTGCTAATGAAACTAGGCGGATGTACCAAGGTTTGTTAGCTTGCATTTGAGCTCGGTGAGGCTCCCTTTGAACCTTTTATGATGCTGCACTTTCAGGCATCCTTTGGGAGAATAGTTTACATCCTGAAGCAATAATGGATCAGAGACCATTTTCTTTTATACAGCAGTGGAAACGCCTTTGGCACTCTGGTATTAAATAACTGCTTATTTGGACACATTGTGCAATGGCTTTGCCTTTTCCGCCCAGTAATAGTTCCCACAGAAGCTATTATACTCAGTTTAACTTTTCCAGGAGGGACTCTGAAAGGAAATTGAAATCTTAGAGATTATACTTTATATTACATTCATTGCTAATGTCTTATGTTTTAGTTTTTGTGTCTCTCACTCTGTACCCCATTTGCCCCTCTACTTTCAGGTGAAGGCCTCCCACAGGTTTATTACTTTGGACCATGTGGGAAGTACAATGCCATGGTGCTGGAACTCCTTGGCCCTAGCTTGGAAGACTTGTTTGACCTCTGTGACCGAACGTTTACTTTGAAGACGGTGTTAATGATAGCCATCCAGTTGGTAAGTTGATGTGTGGTTCCAGAAGATAAATGGATCCCTTGCCCACCTCCTTGAGGGCCCTTTAATGATGTATTAGCTGCAGTGAGATCTGGTGACTTCGTTTTTACAGGCTTAATGGCATTCTAGAAGGATCTAGCAGACTTCTGAAAGGAACTATTGCAGCTGCTGCTTTAGCTGGTTCCTGTGTATAATTTGGCCACAAAGCCTCTTGGCCAGTATGTAATATGCCAAACAGCTAAGGTAGGTTCTTAGCCACACAACTTAAAGGGTTACAGAGGGTTAACTGAGGGAAGTCAATGCATCTGCAGTTTGCTCTATTTTAAGAGTTTGCACCTTGAAGCAGAACCATTCCTGTAACTGAAGTGGGGGAATATAATTTACATTAGGGAGAAAGAGGACGATTAGGTAGAGCTGTGTGAATTCAAGTAATTGCTTCAGTGTCTTATTTATAGGTCTTAGGCACACAGTTGTAAGCTTTTATCATGCCTTCTTTCTCTCACTGTTGAAAACCAGAAAAGACTGAAGGTACCAACCTTTATTCAAAGTCACGTAACTGAGATGTTACAGATAATATACCATATATAACATGTAGCATATTATATACTTGTGGGCTGACCAAGAAGCTTTACAGCTAAATGAAATACTAGTTCTACTTTGAGTAATTAGAACAGTCTCTTTGAGAAGTTTTTTAGCCCCTCAAGGGAAGATTTCAAGTATTGGGTTTTATTTTGTTTTGTTTTGTGGTATTATCTCACCAGTTTAGTTAGACTGCTTCTGCCTCCTGAGTGCTAGGGTGGTTGTGGACCACCCCCCCCCCCTTCCACAGCCTTAAGGTAGATCCTAATTCACGGGAAGTCTAGTGATGGGCTCACCATCATCCTATAGCAACTTGGAAGTACTTGAGAATTGACTATACTCAAGGATTTAAGCCTTCCTTTCTATGCTTAGCAGAAATGCTTTATAGATAGAATTATTTAATGAAATTCGATATAATGTTACAATTACTTCCTTTGAGCTTTGGTCACTAAACTGCTCATCCTCCTCCTGCTGCCAGCCAGCTGTCTAATGTCAGGCAGGCATCCATTTTACTGGGCCCCTGCTTTCTTCTTTCTGCAATACCAAGATTGGGGTTAAAGAGTCCTAAGCAACTAACAATAGAAAGTGTGGCAGGAGGTGAGGTGGCAGTAGCGCCTGTCTCAGAGGGCACATTTGCAAGTTACAATATATAAAGTAAAAGTATTACCATCTTAGCCAAACTTAGTGACCTCATTGTTTTCTCTTAATCTTAATGGTTGTTATATGTTTGTAGCAAAAAGTATTTGGATGTGGGGGCTTGCTGGAGATAGATTAAGCAGTTAAAAGCAGTTATTGCTCTTACAGAAAATCTGAATTTGGTTCCCAGCACCTACATCAGATAACTAACACTGCCTGTAACTCCATTTCCAGGGAATCTGATAGCCTCTGGCCTTGTGGGCACACAATTGGTAGATATAAACTCAGGAAGGCACACACACATACATATGCATGAGTAAAATCATAAAACAAACCTTAAAATATAGTTTTAGTTTATGTCAGTAAAGTGGGAGGTAGATAAGAGTGGATGATGTGCCGGGCAGTGGTGGCAGACACCTTTAATCCCAGCACTCGGGAGGCAAAGGCAGGTGGATTTCTGAGTTTGAGGCCAGCCTGGTCTACAGAGTGAGTTCCAGGACAGTTCCCTGTCTCGAACACCCCCCCCCCCCAAAAAAAAAGAGTGGCTGATGTTGTTGTTACTTTATTTTTTTGGAGAAAAGGTCTTACACAGTAACCCTGGCTGGCCTGGAACTTTCTTATGTAGACCAGGCTGGCATTGAACTCATAGATATCTATCTTGGATTAAAGGCATACACTACCACACCCAGGCAAGAGATGAGTTTTCATTTTAGTTTCAGAAACCTTATGCTGAGCCAGGGACAGTGGCATATCTATGATGACAGCTACTTAGCAGACCCAAATAAGAAGATTGCTTAAGTCCAAGAGCTCAAGGCCTAGCCTAGACAGCAGAGTGATACAGAACAATGGGAAGGAAAGAATAAAACTGGGGAGGCGGGGTGAATGTGGGGGGGGGTCACAGTGAAATGACTCAGCAGGTAAAGGCACTTGCCACCAAGTCTGACAAGTTAAGGTTAAGCCCTCAGTCCACATGGAGGAAAGAAGTGACTCTTACACGTTATCTTCTGACTGCCACACACACCTATGAATGCACTTTCATGCACACACACACACACCACAGTAAGTAAATAAACAAACATAATTTTTAAAAAGAAATATTTGGGCCAGGCATAGTGGCACATGTCTTTGACCCTAGCACTTGGGAGGCAGAGGCAAGCAGATCTCTGTAAGTTCCAGGACAGTCAAGCTACATAGTGAAATCCCATCTCTAAAAAAAGTTTTTTGGATTTTCCTTCCCCCAGCTTGCTTATTTCAAGGTATTTCCATTATTATTTTTTCTTTCTTTTAGCTTTCTCGAATGGAGTATGTACACTCAAAGAATCTTATTTACCGAGATGTCAAACCAGAGAACTTCTTGATTGGCCGACAAGGCAATAAGAAAGAGCATGTAATACACATTATAGATTTTGGACTGGCCAAGGAATATGTTGATCCTGAAACCAAAAAACACATACCTTACAGAGAGCACAAAAGTTTGACTGGAACTGCGAGATACATGTCTATCAACACACATCTAGGCAAAGGTGCGTTGAAAGGGGCAGGTTATGTGAGCATCTTCTTCCCATAACACTGACTATGCATTACACTGTGAGTTACAACTTGTACCATCTGCTGCATCATAAGGTAAGTGACATTTTTTGTACTTGAGAGAGTGGAATGGTAAGTTGGTGATGTTCTCATATATCTTAATTCTGTGTTTTCTGATGCTTCGTTCTTCAGCAGTTTAAGAGTTATTGCAAGATGATAGTAGTATTTGCATTAAGTAATGAGACTTGTATTTATTTACTTGTGTATGACTCTGTACACGTAAAAGGAGGAAATCAGGCCAGGCCTGTGTTAATGAAGGGGTTTCACTAAACATGGGTGCTGGGACAGGAGAGATGGCTCACCAGTTAAGAGCACTGGCTGCTCTTCCAGAAGACCAGGTTTGGTTCTCAGCACCCACATGGCAGCTCATAACCAGCTGTAGCGTTAGTTCCAAGGAAGGAATCTGATCTGTTCTGAACTCTTTGGGACCAGGAACACATGTGGTACACAGACATACATGCAGGTAAAACATGATGTGGATAGTATGATTAGCCCAGTAGGTTATCCCTCATGGCAATTATCTTTATTATTCTATAAAGTATGTTTTGAGCATCTACCCTGTATGACAGTAGAGCACTTCCTCGTGTTGGTGTTCTGCGATTGCCACTGGAATTATCTCCAAAGTTAGGCTTCATGAGCCCAAGTGCTCTTCAGGTCAAATCTAATATGCCTTACCATTAGGTTTGTTCTCCATTTCTCTACATATTGTAGCGCGCTCTCTCTCTCTCTCTCCCCCTACCTCTCTCCCCCTCTCTCATGGTGTATGTGTGTGTATCAAGACAGGGTTTCACTATGTAGCCTTGAACTCAGAGATCTGGATACCTCTAACTCTCAAATTCCGCAACTAAAGACATGTGCCCCTGTGTTGATAAAAATTTTTGTAATTGGGTATAGTAGCATACACCTTTAATTTCAGCACTCTAGAGGCATAGGCAAATGGGTCCCCACGTTTGAGACCAACCTCATCTCCATAGCAAGTTTTAGGCCAATTGAGATTACCTAGTGAGACCATGTCTCAAACAAAACATAACTCATAAATGCTATCTCAGGTATCACACACTAGAGAAGTGTCCATGGGAGTTCTAATATTGTTGGCTTTTAAATGTGTAATATTTTTTTAAGTTGTAATGAGGGAGGGAGACCCTGGGAAATATATTGTCAAATAGCTCAGAGAAGTGCTCTTCACTTTGTAATGGAAGTTAGCAAAGGAAAAGGTGTTCTTCCTGGCACTACATCAGATGAGCTACCTCTCATTGATTAAAACATCCCAGCCCAGGTTTAAAACCATTATTTAATGGCTAAAATTAGAGAACACTCTTTCTTTGAGCAAAATACAATTAGCCTAAAATTGGGGTGTTGTGCCTGTAAAGCAAACACATTTTTCTTATAACCTGAAGGGAGCCTCCACCATGTTGAAGACATTTGTGTCTTGTTCATTTCCTAGTAGCGAAACCCTTCTTTGAAAACAACAACAACAACAACAACAAATCCACTGTGAAAAGTGAGGAGGACCTACCTATTGCATTACAGTGCAGACTATCCAAGCAAGTATGGAGACAGCACGTGCTGGTTTTCATTTACATTTTAAGACCTAGCTGCAGACAAACAGAAATGAAGATTTAAGACCTAATAGTTTAATATTGATTATTTTAAATTTTTAGAGCTCAGCCAGGTGGTGGTGCACACCTTTAATCCCAGCACTCGGGAGGCAGAGGCAGGTGGATTTCTGAGTTCCAGGCCAGCCTGGTCTACAGAGTGAGTTCCAGGATAGCCAGGGCTACACAGAGAAACACTGTCCTGAAAAACCAAAAATAAAATAAAATAAAATAAAATAAAATAAAAATAGATAAAAATAAATTTTTAGAGCTCAAAAATGATTTTTCAAATTACCTAAAATGGCCACATTATTTTCACATAAGAAACTGAGGCCCAATGTAGGTGGCTTGGCTGCATTTTCACTTTACTAGATGGTGTTAATATGAGTTAATAGGAACAGTGAGCACAGACCTAGGTCTCACACCTACTTTAGGTGTCATAGTTTCTCTATTCTGTGTCCCAGAGCAATGCTTTTTTTTTTCTCCTCAGGACTTACAGAGCTACATCATTTGTGTGTGTGTGGTGTGTGTGTGTGTGTGTGTGTGTGTGTGTGTGTGTGTGTGTGTGTGAAAATTGTAAATCTGTGGAGAGCTCGCCCTCTAGTGCTCACTTAGCTACAATTGAAGCATTCGCCTAGGGAATTTTTTTATCCTCCCCAGGCTTCCTGTTACGTACAGGAAACAGATATAAAAGCAGAGGTGTGATGCCGTGTGGGAAACTCTCCCACTGTGCTTCCCTGTCTGTCTGCTCACCTCACATGCTCTGCTCCTCTCCTCATTTCCTATGCTCTGTTAACAAACTTTTTGTCTGACTACTTGTTTTCAATCCCATAACATTTTATTGCAAATTTCAGACACCTCACGTAGGCCAAACTGTCTGGAGAGCTTGTGTTTTCTTACATCCTTTTAAACGCTTTTCCCCTCCTTTTATTCTTAGTTTTAATCCAGGACCTGTTCATTCAAGGAAGACCCTTCACAAAATTATGCCCCAGTCATGGGTGTCTCCTTTTTTTTTATTAGAAACTGCCTTTTCAAAACCCTTTTTGTCAGGCATAGTGGCCCATTTCTGTATTCTCAGCATTGTATAAGCAGAAGGCAGGAGGATCACCAGAAGTCCAAGGCTTGCCTGAGTTTCATAGTGAATTCCAGGCTAGCCTGGTCTACCAAATGAGACATCATCCTCAAAAACAAAACAAAAAGTTAAGGAAAATCCCCCTTCTGTCATAGTACTATTTATAAAGTTGCCTTTTCAGACAGGGTCACCCTCAAATGAAGAAGGTGAGCTGGAAGGTGTATGATGTAGGAACTGTTTAGAGGGCAACTATGAAGTAGTAGCAAGGAACAGTGATATGCACAGGTGACAGTAACAGAATGAAAGCTTTTAAGTTGAAACAGTTCATCTACTCTGTAGAGTACTGTTCATTTTTATGTTGTTAAAATATTTCTTGTTTATTTGACGTGTGTGTGTGTGTGTGTGTGTGTGTGTGTAAATCTATATTACTAACCCTCCAACTCCTCCTGGACCTCTTCCAACAATGCTCCTCTCACCTTCATCTTTTCCTTTTCTTCCTCCTCCTCTTCTGAATAACCCACTGAGTCCAGTTAGTGCTGCCTTCAAGAGCATAAGCCAAAATAAACTGACTTCCTCTTCCTCCAGCAACCATCAGTTGTCATTCACTCCTCAGCTGAGCCTCAGGAGCATCCCCCACCCACACTGGAGTTATTGGCTGGCTGCTGTAAGTTGATGAGTGCAGTGGCCATGTCCTGTCCCAAAGACTGTCGTTTATATAGCACTCTTTTCCATCCTCAGCCTTTACGTTCTTCCCACACCTCCTTCTGTGATGCCCTTGAGCTTTTCTGGAGGGTAGAGATAGCCCACTAGGGGAAGCACTCAGCAGTTTGGAGTCTCTCAGAAACTTTTCTGGCAAAAGTGGAGAACAGCACTAATATATGGGTCTAAACATAAATATTTAGTAGGCAGCTTGACGTGTCTTTAAGTAAAAAACAATAGCAGGTTTCCCACTTAGGCCCATTTCCAAAGAGCATGACACTTTGACCAGGTTTACAGTATCACTACTCATTCCTTCTTGTGCAAGTTTCCCATAATTTGAGACAGCAGCTATGCTATGTTGTGCTGTATTTTTAGTCTGTGACTTTCCCAGCCTAGATGACAATCTTGGATTTTACTTTGAGTTCAGAAGATTAGAATCAAGTTGAAAGCGATAACTAAGCAAAGTGGTGGGACGTAGTCCTGTAATACCAACACTTGGGAAGCTGAGGTACAAGGATCATGAGTTTTAGGCCCACCTGTCTTAAATAAGACACATTCAAGGTAGTCTCTTAATTCTCCTTATGTGTATACACACACACACATACACATACATATCCCCGATTCCAGCCAGGGTATCATTTAGTCCAAGCTGGCCATGAACTCACCAAGATCATCTGCCTCTGCCTCTTTAGTGCTAGGGTTAAAGATGTACACCGCCAAGCCCAGCTGTAATCTCTTTTGGAGAAGCTCTAAACTTGGCTAAAACAAAAAGTAAATACAAATCATGCCTGTACTTTGAACACTTGAGAAGTGGAGACAGGATGATCATCCTGAGGTACATAGCGATTTGAGACTGTCTTGTGCTACATTAAAGCCTATCTCTGTAAAACAAGAACAATAAATAATAAATGCCTTGATGAGCCATAACTGGTAAGTTCAAAGTAGATGCATATACTAGTTAGTATTTAGTGTTGACATCCAAAGATCTTGTCAACTATTCCATAGTTACTAACTTATCTTCCTATTTCAAAGGAGAGAAAAGCTAGAAACGTAGTCAAGTTCCAAAGACAGCAACTTGTTTTGTGTATCCAGAGAGGACACTTTTAATGTTAAACCGTTTTTTAGTTTTAAGGTGATTGTGGAATACTTGGTTCAAGTGGGATGTTAACCAAGAAGTGATATATTGTTCTCTGCTGACTTGAAACTAAAGTATTGCCGGGTGGTGGTGGCATACGCCTTTAACCCCAGCACTTGGGAGGCAGAGGCAGTCAGATTTCTGAGTTCAAGACCAGCCTGGTCTACAGAGTAAGTTCCAGGACAGCCAGAACTATACAGAGAAACCCTGTCTCGAAGGGGAAAAAAAAAAAAGAAGAAGAAACTAAAAAAAAAAAAAAAAAAAAAAAAGAAGAAACTAAAGTGTTCATTTTTGTGATGAGTTAAAATTGCTAAACGTGGGGGTGGGGGTGGGGGGTGCTTGCCTTTAATCCCAGGGCAGGCAGATCTCTGTGAGTTCCAGGCCAGCCTGGTGTATACAATGACAGATAGCCAGAGCTACACAAAGAAACCCTGTCTTGGGAAAAATTTTGCTAACATGTATACTAGGTATTCTGCATCTTGTATCTCTGTGGGCCTAGTCCAAGTGGACTGCCTCAGCTGGGACAGTCAGCTGTGCAGACTACTGCCTGTTTTCCTTGTGATAACCAAACTAAACAAGTCCTGTTTGTTTATGTGTAATCCCATGCTCATGCAGGTGTTGAATCCGGAGTGCTTTGCCCAGTAGCTAGCATTGGGTCTTGGTTGGGATTTAGAATTTACTCTTCACTTGCTCTTTACTTGTTAGCAGCAAAGGATGGCCACCTATTGTTTTTCAATTTTAATCTAAAATATTATTCCTGGTTCAAGTGTACAAAGATTAGTAAGAAGAGCCTTTCTAGAGCAGAAGGGCTTCGGGAGGGATTGTTTGGTTTTAAAGCTCTTTCTGCTTTAATAACTGCAAACATAATGTGTGTGATCTGTCTTCCCTCCTAGAGCAAAGCCGGCGAGATGATTTGGAAGCCTTAGGCCATATGTTCATGTACTTCCTCCGAGGCAGCCTACCCTGGCAAGGACTCAAGGTATCCTTGAAAGTGCTTTTTGTCTGCTCAGTTGATAATGAAAGGGCTGCCTAGGGTGGTGTCTCTAAAAAGCACAAAGGGGAAGGTTGGTTTCCAAGATGAGAAGCAAGGCTTGTGACATTAGTCCACGTTGTAAAATGTTGGTCACCTGGGCTTGGGGAGCTCTGTTCACATTTGGCTTCCTCACCACCTTCCTATCCTAACTCCTGCCTCTCTGCCATTCTCCTTCCTCCCCTCCCTCCTCCCAGCCGAGGCAGTGCTGCTTTTCTCATCGTGTTGGTGGCCCTCCTCCACATCATCACTCTCAAGGAGGAGTGTTCCCCAGCTATTGGAAATTTTTACAACAAAACAATGACAGCATCTGCTACACATTTACCAAAAAAGCCAACAGGGTTTTTCCAGGCTCCTAAGGAGAACTAGGAAATATATATTAATCCTACATAGATAAAGGATTCACCTTAACAAAAATAGCAGAAAAAGATTCAGGCTTCACACTGCTGTTTGTTTAAATACATTATTGAATAAATAACTTTCAAATAATAGCCATTTCTTACAAGCATAAGGTTTTTTAGGTAGATGTTTCTTTAGGTAGATGTGAGTAAACTCCTTTTTTTTTGGGGGGGGGGGGGTTCGAGACAGGGTTTCTCTGTGTAGCCCTGGCTGTCCTGGAACTCAGAAATCCTCCTGCGTCTGCCTCCCCAGTGCTGGGATTAAAGGCGTGCGCCACCACACCCGGCATAAACTCTTAATACAGTAATAGGCATTATGATTACCCTGTAGCTGTTACTAGGAAACTTAATTTTCTAACCCTTCCCGAAGCCTTTTACATAGTCAGATATAAGGTATATTTTTAGTTGTAATTTATTTCTTAATATGGAAAGATACTTAATCTGTAATTTGAGGTATTAATATACTTCCTTCCTCCAGGTAGGCAAAATAATCCATTTTCCCGTGCTTTCTATGACATGACTTCTACACCCATTCATTCTCACTAATTAAACACGAGGCCTTGTACATTCTCCGCAAATGTCCTTTCTCTGAGCTACAGCCAGACCCTCCTATTCTCTAAAAAATTCTTTTCTTAAATTTTTCTCCTGTCAGCTCTCACCTATAATTATCCAGTCCTGTGTGTCTTTTCACTGATAGTGACATGTTACATATAGCTTACACATCCTGCTTGCTTGAAACTCTGGTGGACTCTGAGACCCCGTTTTGGTGTTGGTAGTGGATTTAGAATCTCTCCAACTTACTTTTCCTCGACGTTACTTAATTCTGGGTGAAGCAGGCAGGTTAGAGCCTAAGGGAGCGTCACCCAAGGCCCAGGAGTCTCCTGTTTATTCCTTATGCTGCGTTGGGACTGCTCTGACCCTCTGGCACACATTTACTTGTAAGCAACCCCTATTCTGCGGATATCTTTCATTTGTCTGGAGAAGTTTTGTTTATTGGTTGGTGTCCCTTGTCAGTAAAGCTGTCTTCTGAACCCTGAGAACATTACTTAAAGGATTCTTCTCATTTCTTGTCTTTCCAGTCTTTTGAACTTGGCACTAATTTTTCTCTCCTTTGAAATAAGATAAATTACTAACTACAGAAAAGTTGACAAAAAGTTGTGACTTCACCTGAGAAAACATACTCTTTGGATGTCAACTGAATGCTAATAACTTATGCATCTACTTTGACCTGCCAGAAACGAACTGGAAACTTAGAGGGAGAAGAGCTGAATGACTTTGAACTCTTAACTGGTCATGGGAGATTTCTAAGCTGCTGCAGGTTTTAAAACACTACTGCATAATGGTTCTGTTATCTTATCCTGTCTGACCATCTCATCTTAGATTACTAAACGTATTTGCAAGTGACACTTCCTAGAGCTCAACAGAAGTTTGTAGGTATCTAAACACATGGCTTTAAAATGAGATCCACTAACAAATCCCAGCAGTTTGAGTGGACATAACCATTGTGGCTGCAAGAGAGATGGCTCAGTGGTTTTAGAGCATGTACTGCTCTTGTAGAGCACCCACGTTCATGCATTTCCTAGTCCCTACGAGTTAATTCACAGCCACCTATATCTAATTCCAGCTGCAGGGAACTGGCTTCCTCTTCTGGCCTCCTCAGGCACATGTACCACGTACAGATACACACATATACACATAACTGGAAGTAACCCCAGTGTCTGAAAACGTCCTTAAGCCTGCTTACTTAGTATGTCTTTCCAGGTGTTTTTCTTTCTTTACTTTCTACAGGCTGATACATTAAAAGAGAGATATCAAAAAATCGGTGATACCAAAAGGAATACTCCCATCGAAGCTCTCTGTGAGAACTTTCCAGGTAGGATGCTAAAAAGATAATATACAGCCAATGTGACTGTCACTTCAAAGTAGTAATGTCACAGTATCTATAGATACTAGTAGATATTGGCCAGATCATTTGAATTTCTTTTTATTATTATTCAGCCTAAGGAGGTATCACTTTTATTTGGTCCATAAAGAAAATATTAGTGTCAGATAATCTGTATAGATAGCTCTTGTGTGGCTCAGAGCTTACTTACCCTTTGGGGAGGCATTCAGTTAACAGGAATGGCTTTTTACCTCTTTCTTAACAGAGGAGATGGCAACCTACCTTCGATATGTCAGGCGATTAGACTTCTTTGAAAAACCTGATTATGAGTATTTACGGACCCTCTTCACAGATCTGTTTGAACGGAAAGGCTATACCTTTGACTATGCCTATGATTGGGTTGGAAGGCCTATTGTAAGTACCCTTTAAAAAAATAAAATTTCAGACCAGTACCACCCCATCTTTTTACTTGCCAGTCCTTCTGCTCGAATCTTTGAGGAGAAATTGCTTTCATTTAACGACCATTTCCAAGTAATACTATATAGGTTGCCATTCTTAGACCAATGAGTTATATGTTTTTTGGATTATGACTTGTGGGGGCTGGAGGGATGGCTCAGCAGGTAAGAGTACTTGCTGTTTTTACAGAGGACCCTGGTTCAGTTCCCAGAATCCTAATAACCATCTGTAACTCCAGGTCAAGGGGATCCATTGCCCTCTTCTGCTCTGTGTGCACCAGGCATGCATATGGTGTTCATACACATATTTAGGCAGTACCTATACACATAAAATTAAAAAATGAATCTTCAAAGAATATAATGTGTATCGTAGGATACTAGAATTTGGACCTGTGTTTTGCACATTTTTTTTGAGTGATTCACAACTTAGCACTATCTGTGCTATAGAAGACCTTGACTTCTGTAGGAATAGAACCCTTTCAGCACTGTAGGAAACTTGGCTTTACTGTTCTGGCCAGGAGTCCACACCATCAGTCACTGTGCTAACCGATAATGCTATAGAACTGGGTTGTTGGGTTTTTGGGGTGGGGGAATCTTTCTGAGATAGTTCTCAAATGGATTATTGAGGACCAGACTACCTTCCCTTCTGCAGATAACCAAACATGGAAAAACAAGATGGCATGAAAGAAAAACAGTGCAGGCTGGAAAGGTGGCTTAGCAGTTATGAGCACTGATTGTTCTTCCAGACGGCCTGGGTTCATTTCCTAGGACCTGCCTGGCAGTTCACAGCTGTCTGTAACTCCAGTTGTAAAGAATCCAACACTCTTCTGGCTTCCTCAGGCATTGCAAGCATGTGGTGCACAGACACCCATACACATAAAATTGGGGGGGGGGCTTATTTATTTATTTATTTGTATCTTTTTTACAGTCCAGTCGTTATCCCCCTCCTTGTCCACCCTCTAACAGTTTCTCTTCCCATTCCTCCCACCCCAACCCCCAACCCCGACTCCAAGAGGATGTTCCCACGCAACCCAACCCAGCCCACCAGGCCTCCCAACTCCCTGGGGACTCAAGTCTCTTAAGGGTTAGATGTGTCTTCTCTCACTGAGGCCAGACCAAGCAGTCTTTATATGTTTCGGGGGCCTCAGACCTGCTAGTGTATGCTGCCTGGCTGGTGGCTCAATGTCTGAGAGGTCTCAGGAGTCCAAGTTAGTTGAGACTGCTGGTCTTCCTATGGGGTCACCCTCCTCAACTTCTCCCAGCCTTTCCCCAATTCAACTATAGGGGTCCCTGACTTCAGTCTATTGGTTGGATGTAAATATCTCTGTCTGTCTCAGTCAGCTGCTGGTTGGGCCTCTCAGAGGACAGCCATGCTAGGCTCCTGTCTGTAAGCACACCATGGCATTAGTAATATTGTCAAGCCTTGGAGCCTCCCCTTGAGATGGATCCCAAGTTGGGCAGGTCACTGGACCGCCTTTCCCTCAGTCTCGTCTCTATTTTTGTCCCTGCAGTTCTTTTATACAGGAACAATTCTGGGTCAGAATTTTTGACTGTGGGATGGCAACCTCATCCCTCCACTTGATGCCCTGTCTTTCTACTGGAAGTGGACTCTACCAGTTCCCTCTCCCCACTGTTGGTCATTTCATCTAAGGTCTCTCCCCTTTGAGTCCTGAGAGTCTCTCTCCTCCCAGGTCTCTGGTACCTTCTTTTAGAGGGTATCACACTCCCTGAGGTTTCATATTTCCATTTATTCTGTTGGCCCTCAGGGTTTCACTCTGCCCCCACTCCCCAACCTTTTCCCTTCCCATCTCCATCTCCCATCCAGATCCCTCCCTCCCTCCCTCCCTCCCTCCCTCCCTCTCTCTGCCCTGCCCCCTTGGCTGATTCCTAGTCTATAAGAATTATTATGTTGCTACTCTTTCAGAGCTGTTTCATTAAGCTTACTTTCCCCATTTACTGTTTTGGGGAACATTTTTGAAGACAGGGTCTTACTCTGTAGTTTTGACTGTTTTAGCACTCTGTAGACCAGGCTGGCCTCAAACTCACAGGCTGTCCTCTGCCTCCAAGTGCTGGGTTTAATGGTGTATGCCACCACACCAACACTACCCATTTGACCTTTACTTTCATTTTTCTAGCCTACTCCAGTAGGATCAGTTCATGTAGATTCTGGTGCATCTGCAATAACTCGAGAAAGCCACACACACAGGGATCGGCCATCACAACAACAGCCTCTTAGAAATCAGGTATGTGTTAGTTTTAAGTTGTTTTAATCATTTCCCTTCTTTATAGCTACTGCTAAAACCTAGATATGGAGTTCAGAAAAAAATAGCTGATTTAGTATGACATTGGACAACTGTCAGAGTAGGAGTAAATGCACTGAGATGAAGCTAAAGAATCTGTTGTCTGAGCTGGGTGGTGGTGGTGGTGGTGCACGTCTTTAGTCCCAACTCTCAGGAGGCAGAGGCAGACAGATCTCTGTGAGTTCAAGGTCAGCCTGGTCTACAGAGTAAGCTCCAGGACAACCAAGGCTACACAGAGAAACCCTGTCTGGAAAAAGAAAAAAAAAAAAAAAAAGGTGAGCCTGACCCTGCAGGTATGTGTCATTGGCTTTTACTCTCAGCATAGGAAGAAGCAGACAGATCTCCCACCTACCCCACCCACCCCACCCCAAAAAAAAGAAAAGAAAAGAAAAAAGAAACAAAAGAACAGACTCTGAGCCTTAGAGAGTACTCTGGTTTTCAGGAGACCTGGTCACTTAACTGTGAATTAGGATCTAAGGTCTGAAGGACTGCTGGGTGTGCAGATAGACACAAATACCCAGGTCAATCTGGAAATTGTATAAGGTGCCTTAAAGATGTAGTTCAGGGGTAGAGCATTTTCCTGGCATGTAGAAGACCATGGTTCAGGGTCTGACACAGCCACCAAAAAAAAAAAAGTTGTTTAGAGCCCAATATGGCAGGGCATGTTTCTAATCACAGTACTTGGAAACAGTAAAATTGCTACAAGTAGAGGCCAATGTGGACTGCATAGCAATAGTCTTGTCTCAAAAAGCCAAAATAAGTAAGTAAATAAGTCTTCACAATTTCCTCTCTGGGGAAGGGAAAATGAACAAAATTAATATAAAATAATAACAGAAGTAATGTTGGGAGTAGAATTCTGAGTGATATTTTTCTGAAACAGTTTTTATGAGGTTTCAGTTTTATAATAAGTAGAATGTATAGGGCCATGGGATATTTGCTGCACGCCTTTAGTCACAAGTGCTTTTGAAGCAGAGGAAGGTAGATCTCTGCGTCCCAGTCCAGCCTGGTCTACAGAGTGAGTTCCAGAACAGCCAGGGCTGCACAGAGAAGCCCTGTCTCGAAAAACCAAGGGAGGAGAAAAACAAAAAGAAGAATGTATAGAAAGAGAAAAGAGATAAAAGTGAGACCATAATTATTATATCTCAGCTCATGATTTGGTAATGGTTTAAATTAGTGTATAACATAATGAGTCTCTTAAGACTGTTTTGTACACATGTGTTGTTGTACTTTGTTCAGCTACCCAGTCTGCCTCTCTTTCTCTCTCACTGACCCCCTTCTTCTCTTCCAGTTTCTGGTTTCACACAAATACTCACTGTTTTTAAACCTAGATTGCCCTTGTGAGAGAGAATGGAACAATTTTGTTTCCTGCCACCATTGCCCTATCTTGTTCCTCCCTTTAGTAGTCTCATTATTTGTTCCCACTTTCATGTTATATAAGGGACCATGCTGTGGCTTGTCAGGTATAGCCACTGGCTGGCAAACCTAATGGCCTCAGGGATAAGTAGAGAGCTTTTATTTCCAAAGATCTGACAAGTAGGGGCTGGTGAGATGGCTCAGCGGTTAAGAGCACTGACTGCTCTTCCAAAGGTCCTGAGTTCGGATCCCAGCAACCACATGGTGGCTCACAACCACCCATAATGAGATCTGACACCCTCTGAACAGCTACATTGTACTAATGAATAATAATAAATAAATCTTTAAAAAATATTTTTAAAAAAGATCTGACAAGTAGATAAGCCATGTAACCAGATAACTGTAACACAAGGCAGAATAGAGAAGAATTAAAAAGTAAGACCTCTTGGAATTGATTGGTTGGTTGGTTGGTTGGTTGGTTGGTTTGTGACAAGGTCTTTTTAGACAACACTGGACACAGAGATCTGCTGAGTGCTGGGATTAAAGACATGGGCCACCATGCCCAGTCTCATTTGAAATTAGAAGGAAACATTTCTTCAAGTCAGAGCATGACATTATTTCACAGTGAGGCTGGAAAGCTCCATTTGAAATGTTCTTGGAAGAAGTAGAGATGAACAAGACAGTGAAAGCAGAAAGAGCATGACCAATAATAATTATGTATCTAATGGAGCCCTAGGAATTGTGGCTACAAAATAGGAAGTTCCCAAAATGGTGGAATTAATGTCAGCAGGCAAGTGGGCTATAAATCAGAAGTCTGATAATGAGGAAATTTGCTTTAAACCCTTTTGTTTTTAACTTGGCAGCTAGTACTGAGACCAATGAGAAAGCTTCTTGCTGGAGACAGCCCAAGCAGTAAAGTGCTTGCTCTACAAATATGAGGACATGGTTTTGATACTGAGCTATTAGTTAGTGGCACATGTTTATAATCTCAGGCAGGACAGGTAGAGACAAGAGGATCCCTGGTGCTCAGTGAGCAACCAGCTGGTGGAAATCATCACACTTCACGTCCCAGTGAGAGACCATGTCCTCAAAGGCTGTCCTGCATCCACTTGTAGACATACATGTAAATGTACTTACACTCATATAAGCACAAGCACCATAAACACAAAGCATTTCAACACTGATCTGTACATTTGGATCAGATATAGAGATTGTTCAGCCTGTACACAATCTTGTGTTCAGTCATCCACACACAGTGTAAATAAATGTCCATTTCAACCCTTTACTTTCTCTTCTGGCTTTTTAAAGATTTATTTATTTAAGCCGGGCGTGGTGGCGCACGCCTTTAATCCCAGCACTTGGGAGGCAGAGGCAAGCAGATTTCTGAGTTCGAGGCCAGCCTGGTCTACAAAGTGAGTTCCAGGACAGCTAGGGCAATACAGAGAAACCCTGTCTCAAAAAAAAAAAAAAAAAACCAAAAAAACTATTTATTTTATATACATGAGTACACTGTAGCTGTCTTCAAGAGGGTGTCAGATCCTATGACAGATGGTTGTGAGCCACCATGTGGGTGCTGGGAATTGAACTCAGGGCCTCTGGAAGAGCAGTCAGTGTTCTTAACTGCCGAACCATCTCTCTAGCCCCTCTCTTCTGTTTTAAATTATTTTTTTATTTACTTTTTGTTCTGGAGATCAAACTGAGAACAAGTGAACAAGTGTGCTACTAGTGAGTTACATTCTTAGTGCAAGCCCTCTTTTTTTTTTTTTTTTCTTTTCATTTTTATGTGACTTAAAACAAAAGCAAAACCAACTTTTGTGGAATGGAGTGATAGCCCAGTTAGTAGAGTGTTTGCCCTGCAAGTCTGAGGACCTGAGGAGTATCCCCAGTACATATTGAAGAGCATACAGCACCTATGGGGGAAAGCAGATTGGTAATGAGGAGAGGTGACTCAGGAATTAGGAGCTCTGTTGCACTTCCAAAGGACCCAAGTCAGGTTCCTAAAACAACAGAACAGAAAAGCTGGGCATGGTGGCAGGCATACAGCTGTAATCCCAGAAATATGAAGATTGAGACAAGCAGTTCCCTAGGGCTCACTAAACAGCCAGCCTATCTTACATGATGAGTTCCAGGCCACTGAGAGACCTTTTCCTGGAATGAATGAATGAATGTATGTGGGGGTCACTGGGGAACAACACCAAGGTTGACCTCTGGCCACAGTACATGTGTACATAAATGTTTACACATGCACACACCAAAACAAAACAAGAACAAAACCATCATTTATGGGAGAAGTAATTGTTTTGTGTATATATCATAAAACCCTAAAGAATGCTAACTGGCCAGTAAATGGACTTTTTAAATGTTTTATTGTCATAGATTAGTTATACATGATGATTGGTTTCATTGTGACCTTTTCATGTGTTAGGATGTGTTTTGTTCATATTTATCATTCATTTCCTTCCCCTCCGCTCTCCCACTGATCCTTTCCTCTTCTCAGCTAGTTTCTCTTTTACTTTCACACTGCTTTTTCAAAAATTTACTTACTTTATGTGTGTGTGTGTGTGTGTGTGTGTGATATAATGTATATGTACACACACATACATGATACATACACACACACCATGTATGTGCAGATGCTGGAGAAGAGGGCATTATTAGTTCTCTGTGAACTGGAGTTATAGGCAATTGTGAGCTCTCTGGAGTGAGTGCTGAACCCTTGGGGCCTCTGGAGGAGCAGCAGTGCTCTTTACTGCTAAGTCACCTCTCCAACTGCCTATCTTCTTTTGTCTTTGGTGACCATTGAGTTTAACTGGGGTTGCTTACTGAGGAATGGGCAATTTACCAATAACTACAGGGCTAAAAAAAAATGTTCCTCTCCTAGCAACTAGTAACTGCCTATAGATCCTTAAATAGGGGCAGGTCTTTGTGAGCTCCTTCTCTTGCTTTTTTTATTTTTTATTTCTAGTATGTTTGTCTTTGTGCTTTGTATGTGCCTGGTGCTGACTGAGGTCAGAGGAGGGCATTAGATTCCCTGGAACTGGAGTTACTGACAATTGTAAGCTACCATGTGGGTGTTGGGAACTGATTTCAGGTTCTCTGCAAGTGCTCTGAGATACTGTAAAGTATTTAAGTCTTGGGAAGCTGGGCACTGTTGTGGCATACACACACCTGAAGCAGGAGCATTCATGAGTTTGAGGCCAGCCTGGAGTTATATAATGAGACCTAATTCTACATAATAGTGTAAGAACTTGAATACTCTATTTAAACTTTACTAAACTAATTGTGTATCTTCTAATGTTAAAAAAAAAAAAAACATTCAATTGTCTAGGCATCAGATAATGTCACTGGGTTTATAACATGGTAAAATTTTGCTAGATACCCCAGCCTTTTTTTTTTTTTTCCCCCAAGATAGAGTTTTTCTCTATAGCCCTGGCTGTCCTGGAACTCACTCTCTCACTCTGTAGACCAGGCTGCCTTCAAACTCAGAAATCCCCCTGCCTCTGCCTCCAAAGTGCTGGGATTAAAGGCGTGTGCCACCACTGCCTGGCCTACCACAGTCTTATTTTGGAAAACTTAACATCTGAATATCTATCAACAGAAACGGTTGGATGGGAAGCATCAAAGTAGTGTATACTCTAATCCCAGCTACACAGGTCACTGGTGGGATGATGGTATGACAGTTCAAGATCAACCTAAGCAACTTAACCCCTCAGGGAAGGGATATTTATAATAGTTTCAACTCTCTGTGATGCTGTCAGCATGAAACCCAAACCCCACTTATAGAAGTTACACAGTAAGCAAGTTAATACAGCTATCTCCTTATTGAACCTCTTCATCCTCCAAAGGAAGTAACAGCAAATCAGACCAGAATCTTTTACAGTACTGTTACTACCTATCCATGTGACTTCAGAGTCTGTTAATAATGGTGAGTAAATTATAGCTTTATAGGAAATGTCTGTTAGGGCACTTACTAATGAACTTTAAACAGTTCTTATCAATGAAATCCTTAGAGGGAAATAGTCAATATGGAGCCTTAAGCTATAGAATACACATTTATATTTACCAGCATTTACGGGATTTATAAGTTCCTTACCTAGTGTTCATGTAGAGGAATGATACTCTATTCCAACCCCTGCTGTTACTGATATTAGCAGCAATTAAATTTTTAATTACTAATCCTTCATTACTTCCTCTTAAACTACTCATTTTCATTTTTTAAACCTTTAGGGCTATTACACAGCTGTGAGACATGGTGGTAGTACCTCAGCCATCTGGCACAGGGCAGAAGGGACCTAGACTCTTGAGAACAAAAAGTCACACATAAGTGATAGCAGACTAGCATGAGAGCTTAAACAACAAAGTGGTAAAGAAGACATGAGGACAGCCTGAATGGCAGCAAAAATAGAAACAGTATCAAGAGTTTTAATTTTTTAGAGACCCTATTTTTGCTGAATAAATATCTGCCTTTTGCTTTCCATAAGAAAGTAATTCACATCAGTCATGTCAGTTAGTAAATTGTTTCTAATTCCAAATTAAATACTATTGGCCCAAGGAATCAAAAGCTTTATTCTGTCTTTGTGTGCTTGCTTGTTCTTAACGTGTCAGTCTCCTTTAAAAAGATATTTTGGGGGCTGGAGAGATGGCTCAGTGGTGAATATCACTGACTGCTCTTCCAGAGGCCTAGATTCAGTATTCAGGCCCCACACAGTGACTTACCACCGTTTGTGACCCCAGTTCCAGCATATCTAACACCTTCTTCTGGTCTTCATAGGCACATGGTACACATACATACCTGTAAGCACAACACTCATACATATAAAACAAATCTACAAATACTTTTAATAAGTAAAATATTTTTTAAAATTAAAGAAAACTACTTTTCTCGTTTATTTAGATATGAAAGCATATTCCAGCCACTGTTCATCTTAGTGAATCTCTTGTTAGTCAGCTATGGTGTTTTACGCCTAAATCTCAGCACTTAGTGTGCTGAAATAGAAGAATTGTTATGAATTTCATACCAATCAGGGTCTCAAAAATGGAAGAAGAGGAGAAGGAACAGCAAAATAAGAAAAAACATGTCTCATGGACATTAACCTTGAGAGTAGAAAGCTACCTACCTATTTAAGAAAATGGCATCATCTTGGTTCCTCATAGGAAGACTTTTATCTGCTCAGTTATTTAATCAATGAAATTATAAGTATGACTGTTGCTCAATATCTTTTAACTTTTCTGAATTTGATCTGCGTAGTGGCTGCTGAAATCACACTAATGTGGAAGCTGAAAGGTGATTCCCAGTTTTTGGTTGGCTCCCTCTCTACTCTTGGTCAGTACAGGTTTTCTTTCAACTGATGTGTTGGTTGGTTAGTGGAAATGAATGCAGCCATGGTATTATTTCTAGGTGCTCTGCAGCAGTTGTTAATGTCAGGTTCCAAACAGAAGGCCTGCAGGAACACTAATGTACTCGGTTTTGTTGTTGCTTTCTGTTGCTTTACCTTTCCTTCCATATCTCGCTGTCATGCTTCCTAATGCCTAAGCAGACTACATCATCAGAGCGCCGAGGAGAGTGGGAAATCCAGCCCAGCCGGCAGACCAATACCTCATACCTGACGTCTCACTTGGCCGCAGACCGCCATGGGGGTTCAGTACAGGTACTCTGTCTTCCCTGGCCTTCTTAGCCTGGCTAGTAGAATGTTGGCTTGCTCTTGCAGTTTGGGTCCTTTCAGATGGATGTTTACGCAGGGGTGAGTTGCTTCTGTTTAACTGATTATCTCTGCTGATTTTCTCTCTACATAGACTTCAGTAAAAATCATTTTTTGAGATAATTCCTTTTTTTGTCATTGACATAAAAGCATCTGTGTGGTTTCTGTATTGAGTTAACCTGCCCTACAATCTTGGTCTACTCATGATCTGCAAAATACCATCAAGGTAAAAGTGTGCTAGTATCTGAATCATAAAGTCCTGAAACTTAAAATTGGAGCCTTCTAGTACTAGAGTATGCATGTGTAGCTCATCTGATGATGATAGATTAGTTAACACCTCACAGCCTGGGAGTATTGATTGCAGGGATTTCCTGAGTTGATACCCAAGGAATTGAACTGTTTTTTTTTTTCCCCTCTCTGGAATAAATTTGGTTTTGGAAATTATTTCTGTTTTTATTTGGGCTCGCCTGAATTTTTCTTCTCTGTGTAGTTCCAGGAACATCTTCTGTCTCTTCAGTTTTCTTATGTGTAACTTTTAAAGTCATAACCAGAAAAATTCAACTGAATATTTTTCTCATACTGATTACCTACTAGTAGAGCCATAGAAATGAACTTCCTGTGTGTAAATAAATCTTAATAGGCCTGATCTTCTGGAATATGCTTTTTTAAAGAAATGACTCACTGAAAGTTTTTATTCATAGGAAGTTAAGACACTTTTAGCCCTATAAAGTACTTCATAGAAACATGAAGGTAAAATGATGAATAGACACAGACTTGCTTTTATCTCTTCTGAAGCAGTGGTAAAGGAGCATGATGGCCAGGCAGCTCCAAGGCCAGCCTGCTCTAAACATTGTGTTCCAAGCCAGCCAAGGCTACATAGAGAGACCTTGTCTCAAAAAAGGAAAGGAAAGGGAAAGGGAAAAGGGAAAAAAGGGGAAAAGGGAAAGGAAAGGGGAAGAAGGGGAAGGGAAAGGAAAAGGAAAAGGAAAGGAAAGGAAAGGAAGGAAAAGAAAAGAAAAGAAAGATAAAATAATTGTTTAGAGGTAGAAGTCCATAGAAAGGTGAAGAAAACAGTAATAGCAACAAAACATTGGAAGTTGAAAGGCAGATTAAATAATAATTAGCATAAAATTTAAAAATTGAATCTTAGTCTGTTTACCCTGGCATTTCCCAGAAGCCTCAAAAATTGGCTTTTAAGTTGAAGAGTAAAAGTAGGACATATGCTAAAAAAAAAGATCGATCGAGGGGCTGGAGAGATAGCTCAGAGTTAGGAGCACTGGCTGCTCTTCCAGAGAACCAGGATCAGTTCCCAGCACCTACATGGTAGGTAGCTCACAACTGTCTGTAACTCCAGTTCCAGGGGATCTGATGCCCTCATGCAGACTTACATGTGGGTAAACACCAATGCACATAAGATAAAAATAAATAAATTAAGCAAACAACATCTGAAAAGATTGGTTGAAAGTCTTAAGAAGGCAGAGATGCTATATGTTGCTTCTTCACCAGAGATCAAATCTTTATTTGAAGAGGGGCCGTGGGAGTCAGTCCATCGCATCTGATTCTGTTTGCTCACACCTACCCCTGCCCTCCCAACAAGCCTCACCTTGTTTCAGGGGCCGCATCAGGCAAGACCTGAGACAGTCTTGGATAATTGAAGACGTGGCATTGTGTGACAAACAGGTGGCTAATGTATCGTTTAACTACGATGCTTCACATCAGAAATACTGAGTGGCTAGTACTGCAGAGCTGGAGAGAGTACTCAGCAGTTAGGAGTACTTATTGCTTTTGCAAATTACCTAGATTTGGTTTCCAGCACCCACATGGCAACTCACAACCATCTGTAAGTCTGCTTTTAGAATCTAACACCTCTTCTGCTTCCATAGGCACTGGGTGCACGTGTGGTGCACAGACAGACATGCAAGCAAAATGCTGATGCACATAAAACTTTTTTTTAAAGAAAGAAATACAAGGGAAAAAATGTTAGTTTTGTTTCAGAACAAAGTGTAATTTTGCTGATAGAAAAGCATGACAAAATAACATCAAATCAAAGAGAAATCAATAAAACAGTAACAACATAAAATGAATTCTCCAGAAGTACAAAGATTTCTCGATGTAGAAAAGTGGATGTACTTCCCTCCTCAGAACCCAGGGAATGCCCGCCGTGTTAGCTGCTTACGTACCAGTCGGTGCCCCGGAGGAATCCCAAGGGAGTTACATGAGTTCATTTCTGGAAGTTCTTGATATTTTACTTACTATATTCAAAATGAAACCAGGATTTCTGCTATAAAAATAAATTAAGGAAGAAGGTGTTTATTTGTTTTTGTTTAAAGTGGGTTTCTAGACTAATAGATGTGAAGTGCCCTTGGAGGCAAGGTGTAATGCTTAACAAGGAAGAGTGGGTGTGTGGTCTCCTGACTGACTGACTGACTGACTGACTGTTTTTTCCATGTATTGTTGTAGAAAGCAAATAGCTAGGCAGGAGGTAAATACACACACACACACACTCTAGAAAATACAACCATCCAGAAAGAAAATTGAAGGGGACTAACACCATTATTCTCCCTAGTGCAGTGGCAGCCAGATCATCTTGAAGTATAATCCCAAATTGTCAAGACCCACCTAGTCTCACAGTGTCAATTGATATGCACCCTCTTGTTTAAAAGTTTTTAAGGCCTTGAAGAGATGGCTCAGCAGTTAAAACTGTATACTACTCTTGCACAGGACCTAAGTTCATTCAGTTTCCAAAATATCAGGCAGCTAACGTGAACTGCAGGGGATTTCACACTTTCTGGTCTCTCTGGATACCTGCACTCAGATACACATACCCATTGTCCTAGTTGCTTTCTTTGATAAACACCATGACTTAAACCTTGTGGGGAGAAAAGAAAGGATTTATTTCTCTTTCATTTAGTCTCTGAGGGAGGCAGGAACTAAAGCAGAGACCATGAAGAAACCTTGTGTACTGTCTGACTTGCTCAGTCTGCTTTTTTATACAACCCAGGATGACCCGCCATCGTGGCCTGGGCCTTCCCACACAGTCAATCAAATTAAGGGTCTCTTCCCAGATGACCCTTTGCTTGTGTCAAGTTGACAAAAAAATTAACTGGCATACCTAGACTGGACAGACTCACATATATATTTTAAAACATAAATCTTTGTTTTTATATATTATATAATGTATTCACTACCCATAACCTTCTCTTTTTCTCTTACTCTGCAGACCCTTTATTTGCAACTACTCTAGTGCTCCTACTCTTCGGGATTGTGTGTGTGTGTGTGTGTGTGTGTCTGTGTGCACGCATGCGGTGAGTTTAATTACAACTATTTACAGGAGCATGGGCAATTTACTGTTGCCTACAACACTGAAAGAAGTGTCTCTTCCCATAACAATCATTAATTGTCTGTTAATCCTCAAGGATAGATGGAGACTTCTACATCCACTACTTCTAATAGGAGCAGATAATCAAGGGTTATCAGGCACCTGAGGAAAACTTTAAAAAGAGAGGAACCAAAGCAAACTACAGCAGAAGTCTTTTCAAAGGAACAGTTTTTGCCTGGCAGTGGTGGCGCACACCTTTAATCCCAGCACTTGAAGGCTGAGCAGGTGGATCTCTGAGTTTGAGGCCAGCCTGGTCTATAGAACGAGTTCCAGGACAGCCAAAGCTACACAGAGAAACCCTGTCCCAGAGATGGGGGAAGGAACAATATTTTACAGAAAAAGAGATTAGAGCTGGAGACGTAACTTGGTAGTTAAGAGAAATTCCTGCTACCCTGGAGGATCTAGGTTCAAATCCCATCACCAACATGACAACTCACAGTTGTTTGTATCTCCAGTTCAAGAGGCTCTGATGACCTCTTCTGATCTCCTTGAACTAAACATACATAGTCCACAGATGTATATACAGGTGAAGTAGTAACCATATACATAAATAAATAAAATAAAAATTTTAGAAACAAAGCTCTTAGAAATTAAAACAAATGCAGGGGTGGGGGTTAGCTTACACCTTTAATCCCAGCACTTAGGAGACAGCAGCCAGTTGGATCTCTGTGAGTTCAAGCCCAGCCTGGTTTATAGAGCAAGATCCAGAACAGCTACGGGTACACAGAGAAACCATGTCTTAAAAAACCAGGGAGACTGAGAGACAGGGAAGGGAGGAGGAGGAGGGATTGATTAAAACACACAATTTAAAACCCAGTCAGATTGGATATAAAATTAAGAAAGTAGAGCAAAAAGAAATATAAGAAATAATTGAAGAAAAGTTAAGAAACATTTAAGATCATGTCTAAGTATATTAGTTCCAGAGAGCGCAAAGAAAGGGAATGATTTGCAAAAGTATTTCCCAGACTCAAAGATCTGTTTACAGATCATAGAGGCCACAGAGTACCAGAGTAATGGATGATAGAACCACACCAGGGCTCACTCTCATGAGACTAGAACACTAACAACAAAATAAAGTTGACTTCAAGCTTCCAGAAAGTCACAAAGAAAGAATCAGGAATTAATGTTGTAGGTTCAGATTTCTGAATAAGACTAGAAGCCAGAAATCGGTGAAAAATATCTCCAAAAATCTGAGCAATTACTTCTAACCTAGAATTCTTTACTTAGCCAAACTGCCAGTCATATGTGAATAGCAAAAAGATCATTTTTAAAACTCAGAATTCTTGGGGACAGCAAGATAGCTTAGCAGTTAAAGGGACCACCAAGGCTTGGTGACTTGTTCTCAGAAGGAGAGGACTGACTCCTGAAAGTTGTCTTCAAATTTACACTTATATGGAGGGTCTTACCCTCATAGAAAGTACACACATACAATATTTTTTAAGAGATGAAGTACTTAGAAGGAAAGTAAGGCAACTGAGTGGATGTGTGTGGGCGATTTTTTTTTAAGATTTATTTATTTTATTTATATGAGTATACTGTTCCTATCTTCAGACACAACAGAAGAGGGCATTGGATCCCATTTGTAGATGGTTGTGAGCCACCATGTGGTTGCTGGGAATTGAACTCAGGACCTCAGGAAGAGCAGCCAGTGCTCTTAACCACTGAGCCATCTTTCCAGCCCCTGAGTGTGGACTTTTTAGAGACAGTTTCCATGACCCTGGTTTGTTTTGTTTTGTTTTAAGTAGCTTAAACTTTCTATACTTTATGTACCTTTTCTTATGAATCTACACAGGATGTATGTTATCAAGATGTGTGAAAATAAAAAAGAAGCATATATTGGTTCTAGGGATCAAGACATCCAACCCAACAAAGAAGCAGAGTCTCGCCAATATAATGAAAAGTTAGGCGATTCCTTGGGTGATACCTGTTGCCAGTTCAGAAACTTACAGTCAGGAGTTTGGGGAGCTGTGTCACCAAAATGATGCAAATCTAGACCTAGCTCAGTGTATCCTGCTTGTCTAGCATGCGCATTATTCTGGGTCCCATCACTAGTAATGCAATAAATAATGCATGAATGAGCAAATAAATAAGACTTGAGGTAGAATTAATGATTTGCCATAAATATATAATAATTAAGTTAGTATATAAAATTATTTTGTTTTTCACTTGTTTAAAATTATGTTTTAGAAATTCTGTGTCTGTATGTATATATATCACGTATTAGGGTGCCCAAAGAGGACAGAAAAGAGCACAGAATCCCCGGAATTAGAGTTAAATGCAGCTGTGAACTACTTGATATGGGTGGGTGCTGGGGACTGAACTTGGGTTCATAGGAGTAGCAGTAAGTGCTCTTAACTGCTGAGCCCTCCCTCCAGATAACCTTTTGGGGTTTTGAAACAGAACTTTATATAGTCCTAGCTGGCCTTACTATGCAGCCAAGGCTATCTTTGACCTCCTAATTTTCCTGCCTCCACATCTTTTTTTGTTTGTTTGTTTTTGTTTTTGTTTTGATTTTGAGACAGGTTTCTCTGTATGGCCCTGGCTGTCCTGGAACTTACTCTGTAGAGTAGGCTGGCCTCGAACTCAGAAAACCCCCTGCCTCTGCCTCCTGAGTGCTGGGATTAAAGGTATATGCCACCATGCCCGGCTCTGCCTCCACATCTTGAATATTGCAATAACAGACATATACTACCACATTTGGCCAAGACTATGCTTGCTTGCTTTTTTTTTTTTTTTTTTAATTTATTTATTTTATGTACATTGTCGCTGTCTTCAGACACACCAGCAGATGGCATCAGATCCCATTATAGATAGTTGTGAACCACCCACCATGTGGTTGCTGGGAATTGAACTCAGGACCTCTGGAAGTGCAGTCAGTGCTCTTAACAGCTGAGCCATCTCTCCAGTCCAAGACTATGCTTTCTAGTACAACAGACGTCTGTGTATTTTGTTTGTTCTATTGTTCTTTTTTTTTTTTTTTTTTTTTTTAATTTTTGTTTTGCAGACAGGATTTCACTATGTAGCTCTGGCTGTTCTGATCTCACTATGTAGACCAAATTGTCCTGGAACTCACAGAGAACTGCCTATCCACAACATCTACCTCCCAAGTGCTAGGATTAAAGGCATTCACCATTATTCCTGCCTTGGTTTTCCTCTTCCCCCTGATCACCAAAGCAGAAACTCTCTGTGTATCCCACACGGCCTTCAGGTTGCAGTCATCTGACCTCAGCCTTGAGTGCTGGGATTGCTGAGATGCACTAGTGATGTCTGCATTATTTAACTCTGCAGAGGTGCTTGGTGAAGTCATGTTGTATTTAATCTGTATAATCTGCACCATCTTCTCTCATCTCTCTTTGAGGGCAAATTGCCAAGATGAAGAACATTTGTCTTCTTTAAGTTTGAACATTCTGGTTCTAACCAACTTAATGAGCAGAACACCCTGGTTCCCATCTTTCTACTATTTCCACAGATCTTCTGCCTCTACAGGCCTAAGTTCCAGAAGACAAAACACTTTTCTTCTTCCAAAAGATTACTTTTAAGTTGTTCAAATTAAACTATATTGAGAATTTTTAGAATCTCTACAACCAACTAAAGACAGTGTGACTTAAGAATTAACAGCTGAGCCAGGCGTGGTGGCACACGCCTTTAATCCCAGCACTTGGGAGGCAGAGGCAGATGGATTTCTGAGTTTGAGGCCAGCTTGGTCTACAGAGTGAGATCCAGGACAGCCAGGGCTACACAGAGAAACCCTGTCTCGAAAAACAAAAAAAAAAAAAAAAAAAAAAGAATTAACAGCTGAGAGTGCTGGAGAGTTGGCTCAGAGGTTAAGAGCATTGGCTCAAAAGACCCAGGTTCAATTATCAGCACTGACATGGCAACTCAAAACTGTAACATCACATACATACAAGCAGGCAGGACACCGATATACATAAAATCAAAATAAATAAATCATATTTAAAAAGAGTTTGTAGCTGAAGCATTAACCACTTTGGTACACATTATCTTTCCTCGGTGACTTTTTTTTTTTTTTAGAATTTATTTATTTATTTTTATGTGAGTACACTGTAACTGTTTTCAGACACACCAGAAGAGGGCATCAGATCCCATTACAAATGGTTGTGAGCCAACATGTAGCTGCTGGGAATTGAACTCAGGACCTCTGGAAGAGCAGTCTTAACCACTGAGACATCTCTCTAACCCCCCTCAGTGACATTTTGAAAAATGGGAATTATTCAAATTTGTGAGATTTCTACAAGAGATATTACCAATAATATATATGTGTGTGTATGTGTGTGCACGTGTGTGTGTATGAATATATATGTGTGTATACATATATTGAGTATGTGTCTTTATATTCACATGTATGTGTGTATGTATGTGTGTGTGTGTATATATATGTATATGTATATATATGTTACATTTTCTTTGTCTTCCTCAAAGATAATCTTACATGGTTTTGTATAACCAGAAAAATGATGTGGCTAAAGCTAATATGTTCATGTATGTAATATGGAAGTCTTATTTTTTAGTAAAGATTATACTAAAATTTTATCAGAAAAAATATAACTGATATTATTTAAAATATTAATAAATTGAGGCCAGGCATAGTGGCACTAAGTAGGCAGAGGCAGGTGGATCTGTATGTATGTGCCTGGTTTATTTGCAATCATGTGCTTTCTGGTACAGATATAAATACTAACTATAAAGTAACTTAGAATGCCCAAGGACATTGCTTGAAGGACCAGAAGCAATTCATGGGGAAGAGAAGTATAAGACATGAAGTGCTGTTAGCAAATGCCATAACCCAACGTCACAGATAATTCTCAGTAGTGACTCTTCCTAGTTCTTTCATGTTGGAGAGATAGATAGATAGATAGATAGATAGATAGATAGATAGATAGATAGATAGATATGCTAGGATAACTTTGAATCCCTCTTCAGCTCACGCTGGCTACACACTTCAAATCCTCCTGCCTCAGACACCTGAATGCTGGCATTATAGGTTCACACCACTTCACCTGGCTTCTAGCCAAGACATCTTACATGACATTTTATCCAGTTCATTAAGAATCAGTGATTCAGTTACAGTGCTTCCTAGAATACACACAACCTTTGGTTTACTCCCCAGTGTTACAGAAATAAATTAAATAAACATTTTTTAAAGCCTTCAGACACACCAGAAGAGGGCATCAGATCCCATTACAGATGGTTGTGAGCTACCATGTGGTTGCTGGGAATTGAATTCAGGACCTCTGCAAGAGCAGCCAGTGTTATTAACTGCTGAGCCATCTCTCCATTCCCTACAAGCAAATATTTTAAAATGGCTGGTTTCATAGGATGAGCCAGTTACCAATGTTAACAGTAATCTATGCTAGAAAATATGTCTACTGGAATCACAGCAGAGCTGAGGCAGTCACAGGATGTAGTTCTCAATCAAGTTAACCTCTGCCTTTTTCATTTGCTGGGCTTTATCCAACTTCTATTTTGAAATTTTCAAATCTACAGAAAAGTCCAGAATATCTTTAACCTAGATTAAAATTTGTTAAGGTTCTGCCACATTTACTTTAATTTTGTGTGCTTGCATGTATGTGTGCTTGCATGTATGTGTGCTTGCATGTATGTGTGCATGTCTGCATATTTGCTTTCCAGACCTTTTGAAAGTCAAAACAGTATATTTTAGCTCCGTATGTTTCAACTACATCTCCTCAGAACAAAGATATTCTTTCATGTAAGCAATGACACCCTTGCCTTCTCTAAGAAAATAATCTCATAATACCTAACAACCCAAACTCCAGCTGTCCTTAAAATTTTATAGTATTCTGAATCTAACCGAGATTCCTGCGTTCCATTGGTTGTTCTGCCTCTTCCATCTCTTTCAATCCTTTAATCTCTCTCTGTCTTCTTTTTTTATTTTGGTTGTTTTGTCAATCTTAGTCTGTGGCCTATGCTAACCCACATCTCACTGTATAACCCAGGCTACCCTCCAACTCATGGTGATCCTCCTGTTTTAGCCTCCTGAGTCCTAGTAATTTTAGGTGTTTATCACCTTGCCTGATTCCTTAGTCTCTTTTTCCCCCTGCATGATTGTAAGAGCACCACATGTATGCCTGGTGCTCTCAGATGCCCTGGAACTGGAGTTATGAATAACTGTGGGTTCACTATAGGCACTAGGAACGGAACCTAGATCCTCTGCAAATGATCTTACTGCTGAGTCATCTCTCCATCCCTTTAATCCCTTTTAATCAGGGATTTTCTTTTTAAGGTCTTTTTAATATGGTCCCTTTTGAAGAATCCACAGCAGCTGTTTTATACAATTCTGGATTTGTCCTACTTTTGAAATTGTGACTAGATTTAGAAGAAACCTGTTTTCAGAAGAGGGAAAATACTGTGTTGTATACTATCCATAAGGTTAGGCTGTCCACTAATCAGAGATACTAAATTTAATCACTAGCAGAAATTTGGGTCTTCCTCAGGTAAGTCCAAATTTTATGTAGGCTTCTTTTTTTTCCCCCATTAACCAAATATCATGATTATAACTTTCTCAATCACTTCTTATTAATGAGAAAAACGTCAGGCATGATGTTCTAGACCTGTGATAACCTAGCTCTATGGAGACTGAGTTAGGAGCAGTGTGAGAAATGTATATAGTCCCTAAGTTTAAATAGCTTAGGCTATGTAGTGGGTACCAGGCCAGGTCCACAGTATAAGATCCTTGTCTCAAAAACAGTAGGTAGCATTCACTCAGACTGCCCCCAAAGTGGTGGACATTTCCTTCCACTTTCCTTTTTAGGATAATTTAAGAAATCTTGGAAGAGTAGCTACTAGTAATCACCACCACCACCACCTCCACCCCAGCTCGAGGCAAAAAAGAGTATGAGGAGAACATTTTTGAACCATTAGTATGTCTTGTGGCTCTGGACTGAACACTTACTGTGGCTTAGCTTGCATGGTAACACCAGCAGGATAAGCATTACTGTTACCCCATTTTACAAATTAGAAAACTGAGGTATAGAAAGATCAAAGATCTTGCCCAGGCATCCTTAGCCAGTAAAGCTAGATTCCAAACCCATGGCTGCCTGATTTTAGAACACTGCTCTTCCTTTTTTTTTTTTTAACTTCCTCCAGCATTGTATAAAGGTGTCATACCCAGTTCTGCCCCGTTCGTTACTTTATAAGCTTCCCATCAGTCTGTAAGAAGTCTCAGATAGGTGAAGTTACTTACCCAGTAGCATAAGCTGTCTGAACCATTTATCCTATTTTGTGGTTCTCTCCCATGTTTCAGCCAAGATCTTTAACAGCAGAGTGGTTTGTGCTGGGCCCCTTTTCCCACTCGCCAGCACCCACATAAGCAGGAATCATGTGCTGGGAATGAAAGCAGGTGGCAGAAGCAGCCGCACAGCAAGCCAAGCCTGACCGGGTCCACACTAACCAGATGTCAGGAGTGGGAGACAGCCTTCACTGACAGTTCGGGGACCATCAGTGAGCAGTGGGATGACAGTGAACCTGAAATAAAGGCCATTGAAATAAGACTTGTTTTCCAAGGGAAGTTTGTCCTTACCGTCCTTCCTCTCACCAGAGGGAGTGTAGCAGTCTTGTTTGAGTAACTTCAAACCAGTGCTGAAAGCCTTGAAGAAATTTCCAAAAGAAAGTATGATTATTTATGGTTTCTGGTGCCCACTCTTGGTTTCCTTTTAGAATATTTTAAAGCCATTATTACCTAAACTATATAATTATATAATGTAACAAACTGAGAGTAGTAGAATTTGCCCACCGTGATCAAGGAGGCAGAATGAGTTAATCTTCAGAAGTTAGCTGCACAGTTATTTTTTTAATACAGAGCTATACACATTTTTGAAAAATGAGAGAATCTGTGGGCCAACAGGTGGAAGCCATACATGCACACAGACTCTAACTTAACCCTTGGTTAAGTCATTGTGTAGAGTTCTCATCCATTAAAAAAAAGAATAATTAGTGCTGGGGATAGCAAGATGGCGCAGTGGGCAAATGCAGTGCACAGCAAGCCTGATGCTCAGCTGCAAGGAAACACGTGGTATAGGGTGAGCGACGCCTCCGTCAGGCTGTCCTCCAGTCCCACGTGCACACTGTGGCACTTAAGGCTGCCCCTTCACACTTACCTACACATCAGTATGACTTGCTTGGTTTTGTTGTAAGTAACTGAGCCAGGGAGGATAGGTCAGTTGGTGAAGTTCTTGCTGGCAACATGAGGATCTCAGTTGGAGCCCTAGAACATGTGGTTTGTTTGAGTTTTGTTTGGTTGTTGTTGGGTTATTTTGTTTTGTTTGGGTTTTTTATTTTATTTTATTTGGGGTGGGGGTTGGTGATTTTTGTTTTGGGGTGTTTTATTGTTGTTGTTGTTGTTGGTTGTTTGTTTTATTATCCCCAAGACTACTAGTGGTAGCTTCCCTTGTTGTAATCCCAGCACTGGGGAAGTAGAAACTTGGGAATCTCTGAGTTTCACAGGCCAGCCTAGCCTAATCAGCAACCTGCATGTCCCAGTGAAAGACCCTGACCCAAAATATGATGGAAAGCTCCTCAAGAGTGATATCACACACACACACACACAAATAGTTGTGACATATTGAGTAAGAGGTTTGAAGGATTAAAGTTAAACATACAGTGTAGCAAAGTGCTAGCCACAAAGTAGGCATTCAGTATGAAAGTAGTTGTCAATGATTATATCATTGAGTTAAGAGTTCTGACGTGATAGAGGTCTAGGAGCCCTCTCTAAATCAGGACAGTACTCCCTCAACCCAAGTAAACACACAGTCGACACCTGCCTGGCTGTACTTTGAGACCTAATCTCTCTTAATCTGCTCTGGTGGTAGCAGGTGCTCCACATGACCGTGGTGTTTATGGACGTCTGTCTCTGTTTCAGGTGGTTAGCTCAACCAATGGAGAGCTGAATGTCGATGACCCCACTGGAGCTCACTCCAATGCACCAATCACAGCTCATGCCGAAGTGGAGGTAGTGGAGGAAGCTAAGTACGTTCATCTTTCAAAGGGGTTGTCTTGTCTTTAAAAGGGTTGTCTCCTTGTGGGCTGGAAACTTCTGCCTCCTCTGTGTGCTGCTCGTCATGGACTGGATTCATGCTTATGTCCATGGTTTGCTTCTTCTGACCTTTTTTTTTTTTTTTTTTTTTTTTTCCTGCATGGTGCATTAAGGTTGCTGCCACCCTTTTTAGCTCCTATTTCTGGACAGATAAGTTACATTTTTCTAGTCTGCTGAAGGCAAAAGACATAGAAAACTAAAAGAATGGTACAATAGATCGTAGTCATGAGTTTCTTAGAGGTCCTGGAGCTTCCTGCTCCCTGTGGATTACAGAGAAAAAAATGTTAGACAGTGGGCCATGGTGTACAGTATTACACTTTTAGTTGTTGCCTAACCATTCCCGATGGATGGTCCTGAGTAAAAGGGTTTGGCAGGCGTTTGCTGACTTTCAGACAGTCTGAGCTCAAAAAACCTAAGTACAGGCAAAACCATTGTGCTTGTGAATACAAGAATCTTGGGACGGCAAAGGAGTAGCCCTAATTCCAAGGAAACAAGGCAGTTCCTCGCCTCCTCTGCTTCTCTTGCATGCGCCTGTCTGCTGTGCTCTCCACTAGCCCCTTGGTGCTTTCTGCATGGTCTGTGTTTAAACTCTTGAGTTCTGGGCTAGAAGGTGATGCTGACTCTGCTGCACAAACAGCATTTCTGCCACTTCTTCTTTTTCCTTATCCCAAACTAAGATCCAAGTTTAAACTCCCAAGAAGATAACAGGTAGGGAAAGCTAGAGAAACATGAGACAGTAACTCCTGCCAATCCTGACCTTTCTTTGAAGCTCTTTGAGAACATTCAGTGTCCAGATGTTTTCTCTGGGGCAAGCAAAATATTTTTTAGCACAAAGGAGGACATGTTTACACCTCTGGGCATCAGTCAGGGTCACCACACATTGTGGTTTTTCTTCGAGATGTACTTTGCATGGTTGTATACCTGCCCTTCTCTTTGGTGAGCTTACTTGGCCTTCAAAAGGTCTTTTCCTGCTCAGCGGGTTAAAGCATCACGTGTGACTTCAGCTCTATCTTGTTGATACCTGTAGACAAGGGGTTGGCTGGGAAAGTAATGCCAGCAGGAGACTATTTTTAGTAATTAAACATGGTCCTTTCTTAGGGGCTTGGGAGATTTTAATAGTGCTTATAATTTTTTTCTGCCATTCTCAATAAATTATATAATATTCCCACTTTCTGAACTCTCACCCTTGGCTGCACTTTGGAATCACCGAGAATATGTTAGAAAATACAGATACTTCTGCATGGCCTCAGATATTTGAGGCTAATTTATTAATACCTAGTGTGATAATGAATATATTTAAGAGTTCGGGGAATTCTAATGTGCAGCCAAGATTGGAACCATCACACTCTGCACACTTTGAAAGACAGCCACACATTTTCCCATTTCACATTTGTACCTGTCTTTTTAGAAGTTAAGATCTGACTCTAATTCAAATGAACTTTAGTATTGGGCCCTAAATAGATTTATATTTTGGACCTTTTCATTTCATGTTGGGTAAATGTGTACACTATGTATGTGAGTGTGGTGTTTGTGTCCAGTGTGAAAGATGGAGGTCATCCATGCAGAAAGAGCTCAACCTGTTGTGTTCTGTTCTGTCATATTCTGAACACTAGACTATTAGAGAGGCAGCGCCTTCCCGTTTAGCAGACAGGACCACTGTACTTCTTGCCTCCAACTCCAGATTGAGGCCTTCTGAAAATTATAGAAACTACAAAAGAGTAGTTATCTTTGACCAAATGTCACGCAAACCCTGTGCTTGGGGCATTTTGTATACTGGTTCTGGTAGTGATTTCATGAGCTATCAATACATCTTGCCTAGGGAATTGTCAAGGCTCAGCCATGTGTCTGTGGTATATGTATGTTGGTATATATGGATTAGGAACACAGTAGCCATATATTCACTAGCTGATTTTAATGGAAAAGTCAAAGCTGGAGAGACCTAAGGTGTCCCAAACAACCCCTCATTGCACAAGGCTGTGGTACCATTCGTTCATGGAGCCTGTTGAAGTGTGGTTGAAAGAGTGGTAAGGGCAAATGATATTTAGGTCTATTTTTTTTTTGACAATTGTGGGCCCAATTTCTCCTGAGAATTAGTGTAATTAGAATTTAGATTATTCTTTGGTGGTTATACCCAAGCAGTGTATTCCCTCATCTAATAGGATAAAGTATCTCTTAAACTTTTCCTTCCTGTAAGAATACCTAAGTGCTAGTTGCTGCTTCTCTAATTGCAGTAGGGAAGTTAGCTGAACATTGTGGAAGACGTGGTGTGGGAACCATGTGGTTCACAAGCCAGAATCATTTGCTCCTTCCCCTGCTGCCTTCCTGGAAGTTGCCCTGGAAAGCCCACCTGAGGCTTCCACTAGCTCTTTTTGTTTTGCATTCCCCTGAGATTCAGCTCCCACATTAATGTTTCTGTCAGGCATCTGCCCCTCTCTTACATGTGAAGACCAAGTGGCTTGCTCTCCCTCAGCTGGGGGAAACTAAACACAGACACATACTGCATGTTTGCATGGCTCACAGGGAGTCACTTCCATCTCACCTGTGGACTAATACCTCTCTCTCTCTCTCTCTCTCTCTCTCTCTCTCTCTCTCTCTCTCTCTCTCTTTTCTATGTTTTTCTCTTTATATACTCTGTAGCTGCCTGAAAATGCTCAACCTGTGGTGAGTCCCTCTCTCCAGTCCACATGAAAGGGGAGTGGACCAGACTAGACTGGGATTGGCAAAGCCTTAGAAATACTGAATGGATACATATACTTTCTTATGTGTTAGCCACCCAGACTAGGGAAGTTAGGTCTACAAGGTGGGATGGGGCAGGCCTTGAACCCAGAGATCACTCTTTTCCTCTTCTTTCAAACTCACCTCATTTATCACTGCCCCCTCTTACTAACAACAGTATCTCACAGTATCCAGTCTTAACTCTTTCTTTTTTTTAAGTTGAATGAACTTCTTTCCAAATTTTTCTCCCCAAGTTATTACTAAAGCAGGAGGAACCAAGGTTAGAAAGATACGATTTTAGATGTTTTAATAACCATAAAACAATGTTATCACCAGGTAATTAATTTCACCTTTGGCAACTTGTTTTCTAACATATAAATAGACTGGAGGAATCCATAAGTTCCTTACTGAATTTCTTGTTGATTTTGGTTAGTTTTTTCATCTATAGTCAGAGTCTCTAAAAAGAACTCCTTGAGGGAAAGATCTACATTTTGTTGTTGATTGGACATTGCTGGATTTTTTTCTTTGTTTGTTTGTTTGTTTGTTTGTTTGTTTTGTTGCCTTTTATACCTTTATTCTTTTGTGAGAGGATAGTGGGTTAGGGGCTGACAGAAATATGGAAGCCTGTCTTTTCTTCCAGGAAAGGCTTCTTTAATATAAACGTAGGAAATATGGGATTTAGGAGGAAATCCCCGAGAGATTCATGTTGGGAACTTTTTGTTCCCTTCCACACTCTGCACACACAAAATCCTACCCTGCCCTGTGATAATGGCCTGCTGGATTCTGACTACTTCATTCTGAAAATGTTTTCAGTGACTGGATTGGGCCCTGGTTTCTAAACCTCAACTGTCTACGTCAGATTGTCCACAGGGGTTTACCTAGAAACAGATATGTTATTGAAGTGAAGAGCTGGGTTTTAGGAAAATAGCATTGATAGTTTCAAAGAGGACATTGGGTCTATTCATGTGTCTGTGTAATCTAATGTTGTCGTGGTCTATTTTTTTTTCCTGTGAGGTGTCAGTTACATGATCCCAATTGCAAATACTTTAGGTTCTACTGTGTTCTTCCAATCTTGTGCATAGAACTCAGAGATTGGGGATGGCAGGGAAGGACAGGTGTCACCCAGCTGCAAAGTGAGTCATACATATGGGAAAAGATACAGACTTTTCCAGAAGGCTGAGTGAGCAGTCACTGGGAGTTCTCAAGGAACACAGTAGGACTTGAACCAATTTTAGAGCAGAGGAGGAGAAAAAAAGTATGGTAAAGAAGAGAAATCATGAGGGGGCCGCTTAAAGGAGAGTGCTGAGATGGCAGCCCAGCAAGAAGTGATGGCTTAGGGCAGGGGCCTCTGGAAAGAGTGTAATGGTTCATGATAATTTCTGGTCACTTAAAGGAGCATCTAGAAGGAAGACATAAAGGGGATTGGTCATTTGTCCTTATTCTGTTCTGAGAGGAACATACCTAGATAGAGTTACTCAGCAGATTTGGCCTCCAGTCTAGATCCTTTTGCTAGTGGTCACCCCAGAAACCAAAGCCTTCAAGAATAGATTGTGGGGTTCCTTTCTCTCGTTGGTAAAATTAAGAGCTTCTACTCTTGCTGAAGCTGGACAGGGCTCTAAGTGCATAACATGGTTGGCTCTGAATGACAACTTCAGCTATGTGGACTCTGGGGACTCCGCAGGAGCAGAGCGCATGCTGATTCCTTGAATTGCCTGTAGGAAGTAAAAGAGAAGTCTTTGCATATTTGGAAATTGGCCCAGTACTTCAAACTTACTTATTTATTTATTTATTTATTTTAGTGTTTTCATTTGAAAACACAAAAATCCTCTTAGGATCCTCCACACACAAGAATACAAACAGATACGGATTTTAGAGTTAGTAAACGCACTAGAAATCATAGTTGACAGGAAACTGTTGAGATCCTGGTTCTTCATGAAACGTGAATTGTCTGCTTAAATACTAAACTGTGCACATTCAAGCTGGCAGATTCAAGTCCCAGTTGCTGGGACTAAAGAGATGGCTTAATGGTTAAGGTCACTTCCAGAGCAAGTAGTTTCATTTCTCAACACCCACATGGTACTCAACAACCATCTATAACTCCAGTCTCAAGAGCTGAATGCTTTATTCTGACCAGGCACACACATGGTGCATAGACATACATGTAGACAAAATACCCATGCACATAAAAATGAATAAAACTTTTTAAAAAACAAATGTCCATTTCTTTGGTGGTGGGGTTTTTTTGGGGGGGTTGTTTGTTTGTTTGTTTTGTTTTTTGAGACAGGGTTTCTCTGTGTAGCCCTGGCTGTCCTAGAACTCACTCCGTAGACCAGGCTGACCTTGAACTCAGAAATCCGCCTGCCTCTGCCTCCCAAGTGCTGGGATTAAAGGCGTTGCCACCACTGCCCAGCTTTTCTTGAGTTCTTCCTTGGTGTTTTCATTAAGGATTATTTTAAGCAATCAAAAGTTTTTACTTAAAATAATTTATTCAGTTTCTAGATATATATGACACTTTTGTTCACACCAATTAATGGCACTTACTAATGTCACTGATCCACAGGTCTGGCTGAGGCAGACAGTACACATACACACAAGCTGACAAAGTCTCCTACAGCCCAGGTTGACTTGAAACTTGATAGGTAGCCAAGAATGACTCTCAACTTCTGACCCTTCTTCTAGCTGTCAAGCACTGGAATTACAAAAACCATCACCATGACCAAATTTTGAAGAAAATATTTTAAAATTCTCTTAAGAACCTCCTGTCTCAAATTGCTTGAAATTGCATTTAAAGTTCAAATTGCTATCTATTTAAATGTTTATTTCAGCATTCCGGAAAACTTTCTCCCTCTAGGTAAATCCTACCACTCTGGGAAGCTGAGGCCAGAGGATTGCACATTTGAAGCCAGCCTTGGCTACATAATAATGAGTCCTTGTCTCAAAAGAAAATTTCAAGAAAGAAACTTTATCCAGATTTCTAGTGATGAAAATCTTAGAAACACCAAAAGATAACACAGTAACACAGGGTTCTAAAGGGAGGGTGAGAGCTGCAGGCTGATGTAGGAGTATTGGAAGGGAGTAGTAGTGTCTCTGTAGGGATATCCCTTTTACTCACTAAACTCTGGGAGGCAGGGCTGGGCGGATGGCTCAGCAGTGAAGAGCACTTGCTGCTCCTCCAGAGCATATGTCGCTTCTCCCAGCACCCACACAGCAGCTCATGACTGTCTGTAAGTCAGTCCTACGAATCTGATGTCCTCAAGCTTCCATGGCACCAGGCACTCACGTGACACACAGACATATACAGACAGGCAAACACACTTATCTATATAAAATAACAAAAGTAATGTTAAACAACTCTGAAGGGATTAGGGAAGAGACTTAAAGATAATTTTCTCAGAACGAGTTTTCTTTCAAAGATCAAGCATCAGATGAGCTCTACTCACATCTTTCTTCCCTTCATTATTGGCACCGCTGACTCATCCTCTGCCTTCTGCCCACCCTTCTCATTTCCCATTTGTCATTTCTGGACAGAGCATACCTTTGTATCAACCTTGCCATGGCCCTCAATGTCTCTTCTCCAGTGCCTGTACACAGCTACACTCCCGGGTACAAAGGCTGGGTGAGGAGGGCATCCTCAGAGTTAGGGCACGCCAGCACTGCCACTCCTCTACAGGCTGGTCCTCCATGGCATGGCACCCACAGGGCCTCAGCCTCTACCTTAAACCAGTTGCTAACCCTGTCTGGAACAGTGGCAGTCTTGGGGAATTCCCTGTGACTAGAGTTTCCAGAGGGTTATTAGCTCCTGGGCTTCGGGCATTGGTCCCCTTGGAATGCTTGGCACATGTGCTGCTGTCAGGAGATGAAAGTTCACCCCCTTATGAGCTAGAGCTTCTGCTTACTCCAGGCCTCATGTTGGGGACAAGAACAAGGTAGAAGGGATCTTAGTCTTTTGTTGGCATCATGTGATTGCCAGGATTCTAGATTTCATACTTTGTGTGAGATATATTTGTCTCAGTTTAGCCTCCTTGCCTACTGACCAGTGAGCTACATTGAACTGCTGCTGGTATCAAGGGGCATCCAGTGCAACCTGCTTTTTTGTTACCCTGAGCACCCTCCATCTTGGTTCTAGACAAAGATGGAGTATCTAGGTTAGATGTTAGTCTAAGAACAAAGCCACCTTTATCCCTTCTTCCAGGAATGCCTGTGGCAGCCATGCCTAGAGAACAGCATTTTGATGATCTGGTAGAGTGGCTGCAACTCAAATCAGCTGTTGCCTTTAGCTTTCCTGACAGATGCCTGCTACTTCCAGTATATGTGTACTATAGATGGCGGGCGGCCATGTGGGTGGGCACCAGGAGGAAAAAAACCCATCTCCCGCAGTAAGCAGAGGCAGGCAGGGATCTGCTCAGAGCTGAGGCTTCTAGGCTGACTTAACATGTTCTTGTGCTCCAGGTGCTGCTGTTTCTTTAAGAGGAAAAGGAAGAAGACAGCCCAGCGACACAAGTGACCAGTGCCTCCCAGGAGTCCTCAAGTCCTGGGGACTCTGGCTCCAATTGCACCTGCAGCTCCTGCCATTTCTCATTGGAAGGGACTCCTCTGTGGGGGAGGGTAGAGATCCAAACCAAAAAGAAGAAAACAGATGCCCCCAGAAGGAGCCAGTGCAGGCAGCCAGGGCCGAGTGGGCCAGTGGCAATCCCCTCTGTCTGAGCTCTGAGCGGGTCCAGAGCTGCTGCTTCTCCACTGCTTGCCCTTGGGCTATCTGGTTGACTCTCTTCCCATTGTTTACAGTGAAGGTGTCATTCACAAAAACTCAAGGACTACTATTCTCTTCCCCCCTTTTTACTCCTGGCTCTTGCACCATCCTCAACCCTCTCCAGCATAAAGAAACTACTAAGCTAAAGGCTCTATCAAGAAGCTGGTGGTGTGGCCAAGAAGATAGGGGAAGATGACAGCCCTGGGCTGGAGAACTTCTCCACTTCCCAGGTGTGTCTGGTAGTGTGGCTTCCTCTCCCTCTGTGCCTGGGTAACCCCTCAGCCCAGCTGGCCACAGGGTTCAGGTCCCTTCCTTTGTCCTTCCCTTCCTCCCTCCCTCCTTCCCTCCTGTGAAGTTACACTGTAGGACACAAGCTGTGAGCAGTCTGCAGTCTACTGTCCCTGTGTGTTGGCGTTCTTAGCTTTTTTGACAAGCAGATCCCTTGCTCCGGGCTGTAGCAAAATATGCCTGTGGTTCTGAGCAAAGGAAAGGAAACTGACTTTATTGCACTTTTAGTTTTTTGGGTTTTTGTTTTTATTTTATAAACAACATGGCAGATGCATATTGTGTCTGGTTATATTGGGGGGTTTGTTTTTTTTTTTTTTTTCTTTTTCAAGGGGGATGGGCCAGCCAAGCCATTCAGAGAAAATGTGGGTCCAGAGGACATTTTTGATGGAAAGAGTCTGATTTGCAGCACTTGGAAGAGAAGAAGCCAAACTCTGCGTCATCCTGAGTAATATTCAGGTTGGCAAGGAAACATACTTGAATTTTCATTCATCTTCTCTGCTGCAGAAAAAAGTCCAGAGCCCTGACCTAATCAATCAGCCCAGACCTAATCAATCAGCCCAGAGCTTGAGCCCAGCTCCTGAGCCCGTGGGATGAGCACCGAGCCAGACTGTGACCAACCAGAAGGCACCTCGTCTCAGAGAGGAGATACTGAACAACAACAACAAAGCAAATTTCTGTTTCCTCCACTGCCAGGGACTTCCTACTAGATAGCCATGTGACTTTCTGTTGACTCGGGGGACAAAATTAGTGACTAAACACCCACCACCGTATTGCCAGTAGTGGACAAAAGAAGGCACCACATTTGCCTTCCAACTGCCAGAGGAGTCTCAGGATGCAGCATCCTAGGGCCAGGAAAAGAAAATATTTTCTGTCTGCCTGAAGTGAGCTAGAACATGTGGGTCAGTCTGCCTTAGAAACCATGCCTGTGATAATTTTGGAGCATATCCATAGCAACAGGCTTAGAACGTGGTACATGGGGCTGCTGCAAGCAGAGAAGGTAAGATTGGTTGGTGCTAGGAAATTCCAGGGAAAAGGAAACTGTAATGAAAGGTCTAAAATTTTATCTAAACAATCGAACAGAGACTGTCCAGACAGTATGACCACATATCTTAGCATGTTTTCCCCGGTACACACTCTATCTGCTACGGTGAAGCATCACTGGTTGCACAGTTAACAGTGTGTGGGGTTACTCCTCCCATGTTCTATTTTATTTGAGATTAGTGGCATTTCCAGATAGTAACTTCTTATGCTAGTTGTGGCAAAAAGGCTTATTCACGTGGGTAAAGAGGTCTTGTGTTTGGGTATAAAGAACTAACCACCGAGAGCAGTGGCTAGTGACTTAGTACAGCACAGAACTCTTTGCTTTTATATGTAGAGGACTGGACTGGAAGATGTCAGGACACTTGTGGTCATGGATCAAATTTAGTATCAAATGAAGCAGAGTTTGTGCACCTTACCTGTTCTATTGGACTGTGGCTAGGGAATCTCCTCACTGACTTCAAACCTGGTTAGCATTTGTAAATATTGCCACCTGGCCATTTCTTTACAAGAAATGTTTTTGTCTGTGAATCAGAGTGGCAGGGAGAAGTCAGGTCAGACCCCTTCCCCATAAGGAGTTGGAGTGTTAGGATTTGCTTCCTTTTTACTATATAGTAGTTAAAGCTCATCACTAACATTTATACAGTCCCTCATTTGGCATGTGGGCAACTCTGACTTCCCCTACAGAAACTTAAAAGTCTTTATCCCAGGAAATGGTGGCAACCTGGCACTCTCTGCCCTACTAAGTGCCTCCCCCACCCTGCTTCCAAGGTAAAGTAAAGGCAGTGACCAGCTTGGCTGCAGGGTGGGATGCCCTGCAGCTGGGCTTAAGACTTCTTTTTTGTCTTAAAATATTTTTATAGGCTAGCTCTTGAGGGGTTAAACCTGAGTGGTTTGTGTATGTGGGGGAGTGTCCTTCCTAATGCACTGTTGGCACCCTCCAGCACCCACAAATCCCTTACTAGGTATTTGGGTTTTGTAGCAAAGGTCCCTTTAACGTGCAGGGTGGTGGTGATCCTTTCAAGGCCAGTGACACGCCAAGGTGATCCCAAACCTGAGGAATTCTCATCTTCCTTAAAGTTAAAATAGAACTAAATTCCCCCAAAACACTCTTCTCATCATTTCAGCCCCCACCCCCAGCCCAGCACTTGAGGCTTCATGCACATCCCTGCTTCTTTTACCTGCCTGACTGCAAGCTCAGCAGATCCTCGGGCACAGGCAACCCCCTCCATCTCCTTGCATCCAGGTCCACTTGCTCCATCTCACCCGACACTTGAGACAGCAGGCATTTGATACTGTACTATCTGGAGTTTCCTCGAGCTTTGCTGTCCTTGAGACATTGCAGTTTGAGCAGACTGAGGTCCAGCCAGGCCAGGGTTACACCAGGGTGTAAAGTGTTCAGTCATATAAGTGGATTTTCAGAATTCTTGCTCCAGACTGCCCCCAAGGCTGCACTGAATGTCCCAGCAGCTGGTGAACACTCATGACTGCCTTAACATTCTTCTACTTCGGGTCTGTCCAGGAGCAAACAGGGTCTGTGAAGATGTCTGAGTCAGGCGACTAGGTAAGTCTCCAGTTAAAAGTCCCATTTCGATTGGAACAAACTGCAGGAAACAGCAAGTCCCCAAGATTTCTGAAAGTGTTCACTTCCTTTTCATTTTTAGTGAATGACAAGAACTCAGAAGCACCCCGTGTCCATTAGCCAGATGGTGTACATCTTCTGTAAAATAACTTCCAGTTTAGTTCAGAAGGAAAGTGTGCTGTAGTGCTTATTTAGTGTTGATGTTCAATGTTAGCAACCACTTGAATTGCCAGAAGTATGCTATGTTAAAGTGGTTGCTAAGGATCATAGCCTTAATTTAAAAAAAAAAATGTAAAAGATAATTCATTCCCCTCCATGTTGAGCTAGTATGGCTGCATTTCTCAAGAATAAGTCCACAGGCGCCTAGGAAGCATTTCCTCAAAGGAACTTGGTCTTAATTTCTCTTGACCCATCCCTCCCAAGCCCATATGGCTCCTGTGTCCCAGCCACCTCTTCCATGTTCATAAGTGAGACCAGTTTTTCATGTCTATTTAGTTGTTCTGATGATGCTTTGTCTAGTGTCGGTCGGTCATACCATGACCTGAATTTGAAGACCAGGAGTTTGCATGGTCATATAACCAACATTGCCTTTGCCAGGCCACTGCCACCATCCCTCGATTGCCCCAGGTGGGCAGGTTGATTCCAGAGACCCTCAGGGAGCCAGAATAACTAGGTACCCATCTGGATTGGCCATGTGGGTGATGAGCACTTATCTCTGGATTTCTTGATTTTGCAGACTTCAAGGAAGTCCAGGTAGAGGTTGATGGCCAATGACTCCAGCCTTCCCCATGATGGGTTGGTAGGAATCAAATTAGAATTCCTTTGTTTATCAGGCAACTTTGTTTTAAGGTGGTTTGTTTTTTGATTATGAAAAGGAAGAGGCCACCATGGCCCTTCTGTGAGTTTGTAAGTTTTGAGCAGTGTTTTCATCACCAGTCCTGGGAGTCTCTGATCCAATCACCAGTCTGAAGGTGTTTTTTCCTACTTTTGCAAGTAACTAAGTACAGAAGAATAGAGTTCTTAATGTATTCAAAATAGTAAGTAGATCCCTGAATATAGGCAATAGTAGTTGAAATATTTTCTCAGAAAAACAAAACAACCAGGAAACCCACTCCAGTATTTATAGATCAGATTATCAAGGGAAAAAAGTGAATATGCACTCCATATATCTCTAGTTCAGTTACCAAACTTGATCTTATAAAGAAACCTCAGTTGTATGGACAGAATTATCCCCCTCCCCAATCTTTTTCTGGTGCCATCACCATCTTGAAGGTCTAAGAGCCAGGAAACATTGTAGTCATCTCAGCAGTGTGCAGACAGCTGCCGTCCTGGTTACCCCAAGCCCACCTTTCAGGGTCGGTGAAACCTTTTGGTGCCCCTCTTCAGGAGCTCCAGACCAAACCCCAGGCCACTCCATGCACCAAAAGCCTTTTAGAAGGCTTCCCAGTCTGTTAGGATGTCTCAGGAGACATGAGCCATTTCGTGGGGGATGCATGTACTCACAGATGGATGTGTGCACTCTGCTTTGTGGGCTTTCTTCTCAGAGACAGCACAGCTCCTGCGAACTGATCTCGGTGAGCTGCTCAGACCAGCGAGTAAGCTGGCTCTGAGGCAGAGCAGAGAATGACAGGAAAGATGAAACCAAAAATGCTATAACTCTCCAATGGAAAGTAATGTTGATGCAGCAATTCCCATTGGATGTATTACACTCTTCTAATTTATTGTTTGTCTCTTAAGTTTTACCCATTGTACTCTTTAGAAGATGTTAGGATGTTGGTTGCAGGTTTTTTTTTTAAGTAGATGATGTGGGAATCAGTTTTAATTCATGTGTGGATGTGTCTAGTTATTGTTAAATGCCCTTTTTTTCTACTTTTTAAAAGATATGTAATATTTCATAATCCCTGGCACTGGTCAAAAAAAAAACACAGCTGTGAAAAGTAAAATTGTAGTATTTTTTAAATGAATGTCAATTTCAAGTGTATTTGAAATGTTTCCTCCAGTAGACAGATTTGAACACCGTTGGAAAAGACTCCTTTGCAGAGGAACTAGCCTTTGGAGAAAATGGACTGTGGGTCTGGATATGTTATCTCAGAGTAGCCCATTTCATAGGGCACCGTGACAACACAAATGTGATCTTTAAGTATACCTCTTCCCCCTGGGGAGGGAAGGACTTAGTTTGCACCCTTTTTGTATGTAAAATAAAATGTCCTACCTTTCTTGGCTACTTTTACTTCCTTGTTTCATTAGCTGGTTTTTAGTCTCCTGGTTCAGTTCTAAGAATCTGGCTGATGGGAATCAACACGTCTCTTAAACAAAAATGTCTGGTATCTTGGTACTCTGCCTGACTGAACTGAATATTGCCCTCTCATCTCCTCCGACTTTTAAAATATTCCAGGACAGCAGAATGGTGCAAAGGGGAAAGGTGCTTGCTGCACAAGTCTGGTGACCTGGGTTTACCCCAGAACCTATGTAAAAAGGGCAGAGGAGAACTCTGACCTGTCTTCTTACATCCATGTATATACCAAGACCTGAACCACCACGCACACAAACTTTATTTTTCAGGACTGGGAATAGAGCTTGGTAAAGTGCATGCTACCCAACTATGAGAACCCAAATTTGGTCCCCAGTACCTGTGGGTACTCAGGTGTGGTAACACACTTTTAATCCCAATGCTGGAAAGGAGGAGACAGCAGTCTCTGGGGCTGGCTTCCCAGCCAGTTCAGCCCTAAGGCAAACCCCAACCCCATCAACATACCTTGTCTCAAAAAAAAAGAGGAAAGGGACTGGAAAGATGACTCACCGTTAAAAACTGGGTACTGTTCTTACAGAGGGCCCAAGTTCAGGTCCCATTACCCATGTTGGACAGGTCACAATTGCCTGTAAGTCTAGCTCCAAGGTATCCAATGTTCTTCTTGCACCTACATACATAAACGCACACAGACAAATACACATACAAACAGCAAAGAGAAGAAATATGACACTGGAGGAACAACAAGAAAAGTTGTCCCCCGCCCTCTGCACATGTACACACATGCAAACACACAAATCCAAGCTAGGAATGGTGGTACACACCTGTAATCCCAGCACTTGGGTAATAGAGGCTGGAGAGCTAGTTTAAGGCCATTATGGATACATACCCAAGTTAAAGGACATCACACATGCTCAAGTTTGTGATTGCTCCAAAAAATGGGGTTATGCTGGCTAGACATACTTTTACTCTCGTTTAAGGGGAATGTGAAATGGCTCGGGAAGTACTTTTTGGCACCTGATGATGGAGGAAAACAAGGGGTAATAAAGAACCACCACTTTACATTATAGGGAGAATCTGAGAAGAGTCCTGCAAGTTTTAACTGGTACCTGCTGTGACAGGAAAAAGAAAATGGATGTTGGTTGTGATGAAGAAAAAGTTCATTGAGAGAACACAGCACAGGTACGTGGAAGCAGGCACACTGTTATTGTGAGGGTTTCTCAGAAGATCTATCTGGTCAGACACTGGACAGCACACACTATTGATCCCACCACACAGAAGGCAGAGGCAGGTGTATCTTTGAGTTCAAGACCAGCCAGGACCCTGTAGTGAGATCCTCTTAAAAAGTGGTGGTGTTGGAGGCTGGAGAGAGGGCTCAGTGGTTAAGAGCACTGACTGCTCTTCCAGAGGTCCTGAGTTCAATTCCCAGCAACCACATGATGGCTCACAACCATCTGTAATAGGATCTGATGCCCTCTTCTGACAGCAAAAATGTACTCACATACCTAAAAGAAAGAAAGAGAGAAAAAAGAAAGGAAGAAAGAAAAAAAAGAAATGCAGCTGAGGATAGCTTTGAACTCTTTAAAAAAAAAAAGTGGTTGTGTTGTGGGGGCAAAAGAGGGTAACAATTGAATATTAAAGTCAGGAGAAAAAAATGTAGTGTTTTAGGGTTGGTTTGGTTTTTTTTTTTAAGATTGTGTGTGTGAGTGTGCGTGTGCGTGTGCGTGTGCGTGTGTGTGTGTGTGTGACAGATGCTAAGAAATGTCATTCCCGGGGGCTGGCGAGGTGGCTCAGCGGTTAAGAGCGCCAACTGCTCTTCTGAAGGTCCTGAGTTCAAATCCCAGCAACCACATGGTGGCTCACAACCATCCGTAATGAAATCTGATGCCCTCTTCTGGAGTATCTGAGGACAGCTACAGTGTACTTAGATATAATAGATAAATAAATCTTTAAAAAAAAAAAAAAAAAAAAAAAAAGAAATGTCATTCCCGGGCTGGTGAGATGGCTCAGTGGGTAAGAGCACCCGACTGCTCTTCCAAAGGTCCAGAGTTCGAATCCCAGCAACCACATGGTGGCTCACAACCATCCGTAACAAGATCTGACTCCCTCTTCTGGTGTGTCTGAAGACAGCTACAGTGTACTTACATATAATAATAAAATAAATAAAATTTATAAAAAAAAAAAAAAAAAAAAAGAAATGTCATTCCCTCTGAATCTAGCGTTAGAGACAACTGTTGAGTTGCTCAATGCTGAGAACCAAACTTTAGGAGTGCAGTGTGTGCCATCCCTCCAGCTCAGTGCAGACAATTATAGACAGAATACATTGGGGAGCCTTTTGTACTATGTGTGATCTTTCTGAGACTACAGTACAAGAGAACTATCCTTTGAGTGGACTAGTAATGTGTGGAGCACACAAATGGGATATATACTAGTACTAGAGATGTGTGTGTATGTGTGTGTGTGTGTGTGTGTGTGTGTGTGTGTGAGAGAGAGAGAGAGAGAGAGAGAGAGAGAGATTTTGCATGTGAAAAATAATGTTGGTAGAATTTTATGAAAATTAACCAATGAACATTTAAGACTTTTGACCTAGGCCTGTATATAATGTCCAGTTTTTTCAGTTTTTTTTTGGTTTGGTTTGGTTTGGTTTGGTTTTGGAGGAGTGTGAGAGAGGTTGTTGATTTGTTTTGAGACAGGATCTTCTCACTATGTAGCCTTGGCTGGCCTGAAACTCTTCCTGCCTCTGCCTCCTGAGTGTTGAGATTGAAAGCATGTGCCACCATGCCCAGCGTAACTTCCAGTTTTTAGAAATGTGTGCTGAGCTAGGGGAGTAGCTCATGGAATAAAACGCTGCACAACCCTGAGAACCTTAGTTCAGGACCCACATCAACACCTGGTGAGCTGCATAGAATCCCAGCACTTGGAAGGCAGAGATGGAAATGCAAGTCAAGCTTGCTCTGGCCAAGCCGTGGGTTCACTTAAGACCCAGTGTCAGCTTCCGGCCTCTACACGCATGTAGACATATGCCCACACAAGAGAACACACATGTACATTGTGCTGACTGGTTTGTGTCAACCTGACACAAGCTAGAGTAATCTGAAAGCCTCAGTTGGGAAAATGCCGCCATAGGACTGGGCTGTACAAGCATCTTCTCAATTAGCGATCGATGGAGAAGAGTCGGGCAGGGAAGAGCAGCCAGTGATCCTAACTCCTGAGTCATCTCTCCCGCCCCTAGGAACAAACTTTTGTAGCTGTAATTCTTTGAGGAACATGTTTAGAGACAGGAGATATGACTTAACTATATAGTGCACATATGGCCACCAAAACAACTTCCTATCTGGGTATAACTCGCTGGTTTGCAGGCTGGGAGGTATTGCAAATTCAAGAATTAGGCTACATAGGAAGACCCTATCTAAAAACAAGATCATGATAAAAGTTTTATATGAGGTAGTCAGTGGTAACACACACCTTTAATCCTAGCACTTGGGAGGCAAAGGCAGGCAGATCTCTTGAGTTTGAGGCCAGCCTGGTCTAGAGTTCCAGGACAGCCAGTTCCTCTACACAGAGGAACTCTATCTCAAAAACAAACAAAAAACCAACAACAGCAAAATACAGACAGTAGGGAAATAAAAGGTATTTTATGCGATTTTAGCACTAAGGTACTTGTGTAAGAAGCCCCTTGGGACACATGGTTTAGTAAACATATTTTTTCTCCATAGCTATAGGCTCAGTGTTTGAATGTGATAGTCATCACACCTCCAAAAAGCAAGGGGCAGGAACTTGATTTCAGAACGTACCTTTATCAATGTAACAACTATAATCACCTGTACCTGATTTCCTAGAGATTCAAGAGGTTCAAGAATAGAAGACAGCAAATGTTATTTATGTTTACACAAATAAATTAGGGTTTAAGAATGTAGAGATGGTTCAGTAGTCAAGGGCACTTGCTGCTCTTGCAGAGGCCCTGAGTTCATTTCCCAGCACCCACATCAGGCAGCTCTCACTGCTTGTAACTCCAACAAATTGAGATCCAATGCCCCCACTTTGGTTTCCATGGATACCTAAACTCATGTTCACATACACATACGTATACATAATTTTTTTAAAAAATTTTTTAAAGGACAGCTAGGTTGAGTGGTGTTGGCACACCCCTTTGATCCCAGGCCAGCCTGGTATACATAGTGAGTTCCAGGGCAGCCAGGGCTACATAGAGAAAAAGGTCTCGAGAAACCAACAAAAAAAAAGAAGAAGAAGAAATAGAGGGATAGGAGGGTAAGCTAGTCATGCAACCATTAAATGACTAGGGTAAGCCACCAGCTTTGACTTGTGTTTGTTTCTTGTTCCACCCTCCCCATCCCCCTTTCCTCAATGGTCCTAACTGCCTTGGCAACACA